>NW_021703769.1:20244298-20512315 GCF_005190385.1 Monodon monoceros | reverse complement strand
TGTGTGTGTGTGTGTGTGTGTGTGTGTGTGTGTGTGTGTGTGTGTGTATTAGAGATGGATGCATGGATGTGGGTGGATAGATGGTTGGTGGATGGGTGGAAGACTGGATGGATGCTTGGATGAGGGTGGACGGGTGGATGGATGAGTGGATGGGTGGATGTATGGATGGATGATTGCGTCTTCCAGGCAATGGGAACAGGCTATGCATAACTCGGAGGCCAAAGGAAGTATGGTGACTCCGTAGCTGACAAAAGACCATTGTGGAAGATGTTTGGAGTTTAAGAAGTGAGACTGGAGAGGTAGGTAGGTTAGGAGTCCTGTGTACAGCTGAGCAAGCTGTGCACTGCTCTGCCCTGGGCTGGGGGGTGCCAGTCTCACAGACCACAGTGTGAATGGTTCCCCCTGGAATTGTGCAAGATGGAGGTCTGCAGGCAGGGAACACATCGTGCAGACCTTCTATGCCATAGTAAGAGTTTTGGACGTTGTTCCCAGAGCAACGGAGTGCCACAGAAGGGTTTTAGCTCTTGGCGATGGGGCTAATTTCCATGTATAATGCCCCAAAGCAGCACTGTCCAATAGAAATTTCTGTGAAGATGGAAATGTTCTATTTCTGCACTTTCTAATATGGTAGCCACCTGTGTCTGTTGACCACTTGAAATGTGGCCAGAGCAACTGAGGAAGTGAATTTTGAATTTTTATGAGTTAACATTTGAAAGCCATATGAGCTAGATGTGGCTAGTGGTTCCAGAGGACCTGACTGTATCTGGTATAAACTCCTGTCACTCTGACCCCCAGCAGCAGTGAAAGCATCTAGGGCAAGTCTGCCGGAGATGTCACCTCTTGCCAGGACGCTGGGTGGAGGCCTTAACCACCCCTTCACAGGGGCCTCTGTTCACACTCAGGCCAAGGGTGCCACTGGGGCTTTGGGTCCGGGAGCTGGGACTAATGAAGACGGCCCCCATCCCCGCTGCTCCAGAGATCTCATCTTCTTCCCCAGCACCCGCTGGGGGTGCCGAGCAGGTATTCAGCCTGCAGAATGGATGGCCTTCCCTCTGCCCTTCACAGGTCACTTGAGTTTGTTCCTCCACAGCAGAGGCAAATCTAGGAGGAAACCACTGCGTCCCTGCCCCATCGCGTGGGTGGTGGGCTGTAGTGTGGAGATAGCACCCCCAGCGGGCATCAGGGGCTGTGCAGTTTGGCTCGTGCTTTGAGGAAGCCAAACTGGGTGGGAGTGGGAGGGGGCTCAGAGGGGCCAGGCCCAGCCTGCTTCTCCCATTTACAGGACCCAGGCCTCAGTCCCTGGCATCATGAGGGCCTCACACACAAGCCAGCTTGTGTAGTCAAGTTCCTCCATTTGCTCTGCAAACGGCCACCCCTGCAGCCTAGAGGTGTATTTTCCCACTGCATGGTCCACGCTTGGGAAGGTGGATCTGGGGAAGAGACCTGTGCAGGTCCTACCTTCGGGCTTGGAGACATTTGAACAGGGAAGGGTAAGATGGGCCAGGAGAGGAACCATGGGCTTTAATGGACTCCATGGGCGCCTCACCCCATGGGAGCTGTGCAGCTGGAGGCTGGCCAGAGATGGGTATCCTAAAGCTTGGAGGCCATGGCAGGGGCTCCTGCTGCTGGCTGGAAGGGGCCTGCAGGGCTGGTGGGTTCGCTCGTTTGATGTCGGTCTCCTGCTACCCAGACTCTGAGCCACACGAGGGCAGAGCCCATGTCTCGTGCTCCTTGGTGTATCCCAGCATCATTCCGCATGCTGGCATACAGTAGGTGCTTAATATGTGTGTACTGACTTAATGAATGAACGCACTGAAGACTCCCTGTGCTCTGGCCCAAGTTTCTGAGCAGGTGGACTTGAATATATTGATATGATGAGGTACTACCAGTATGTGTGTGCTGGCCCTCCCTCTTTCCCTTTGCCCTTGGGTCCAGGATGGGAACTAGGGCTTGAATGGGTTGGGGAGGATGGAGAAGGAGGGAGGGTCCCCTTGGAAAAGGGGAGGGAGTGGTCCTAAGCAAGAGGGATTGGAGTCTGTGGCTAGAGTTCACTTTGCCCTCCCATGCCCCAGCTCCCTCCCCCCTCCCACCATCCCTGAAAACACACACACACACACACACACACACACACACACACACACACATTAGACAAAGGTCTCAGGACGGAGGGCAGTTAAAGCCTCTGCTTTAAAACCTCAAGGCTCAGTAGGGCCAAAGCAGGGACATTTGGCACTTATGGGTGCAGGGACCTGCAGTGTTAATAAAAATAATAACCTCCACAACAAGTGCTGATGCTCAAACCATGTGCCAGACACCATGCTAAGACCATGCCACAGCTCACCTCAGTTATTCCACGTGATGTCCTGGTGAGGTGGGATTAACATCATCCCCATTTTATAGAATAGAAAACTGAGGCACAGAGAGGGAAGTGTCTTTTTTTTTATATATATGAATTTATTTTTGTTTATTTATTTATTTTTGGCTGCATTGGGTCTTCGTAGCTCTGCATGGGCTTTCTCTAGTTGCGGCGAGCAGGGGCTACTCTTCATTGCAGTGCACAGGCTTCTCATTGCGGTGGCTTCTCTTGTTGCAGAGCACGAGCTCTAGGTGCACGGGCTTCGGTAGTTGCACACAGGTTCAGTAGCTGTGGCTCGTGGGCTCTAGAGCGCAGGCTCAGTAGTTGTGGCGCATGGGCTTAGTTGCTCCGCAGCATGTGGGATCTTCCCAGACCAGGGCTCGAACCCGAGTCCCCTGCATTGGCAGGCGGATTCTCAACCACTGCACCACCAGGGAAGACCCAGAGGGAAGTGTCTTGACTGAGGTTGCACAGCCAATAAAAACAGCACCTACATTTGAACCCAAGCCATTGGACACCAGAGTGTATGCTTTCAGTGACTAGAATGTTCTCCCTCTAGACAACAAATGTAAATCGCTTAGCTCTGTGCCTGGCGCACAGGAAGTGCTCAATAACCGTTAGCTCCTGTCATTATTATGCAGAGTAAGACAGGCAGTGATGTCCACCTCTTGGAAATCCTGGACAAGAGATCTGTGTTCTGTGCCTCAGTTTCCTCATCTGTGAAATGGGGAGGTTTTGACACTTACCTCTCACCCCTGTTGTAAGAAGTAAACAAGACTGTTTGTGTCAGGACCTGGGGGAGAGCGGGTCTTACCTGGGTCCCCCGCATCCCTGCACACCTGAAGTGTGACAGGACAGTCACTCCTGTCCCCTCTGTTGCAGTGCGCTACTTCCTGAAGAATAAGGTCAGCCCTGATTTGTGCAACGAGGATGGACTCACAGCCCTGCACCAGGTAAGGACCCGCTGGGGCCCCTGGTTCCCTGCTGTCCACCTGGACAGGTACCCCATCTCCCTGCTTTTTCCTGCCCAGAGCCCTCAGGGAGGAGCGAGAGGGGAGCCGCAGCTACCACATCTGAAAGGCTCTTGTCTGCTTTGGAGACGAGTGTGTCTGTTACAGACACACCCACAGAGCCCCATGCCCACATGCACGGCACACACACAGCCTCCGCGGACAGGGAGCCTTTGTACGCTGCGTCCTCACTGCCTGGCGAGGGGTTTGACAAACAAAGCAAGTTTGTCTGGAGCTTGACAGTTTCCGAAGCACATTTGTTCACACCCACCAAGGCATCCATCCACCCCCATGACAAAAGTGATTGACAGGGGGCTTATGTGACCTTCCTCAGGTCACACAGCCATGAACTCTGGCCAGGAATCATGTGCTATCACATCCTCTTTAGGGCAGCGAGATGGGCCCAGGCCCCTTTGGCTGGGGAGGGGCTGCTCTGGCTGTCATTTGTCACCTGGATGCTGCAGCAGCCCCCTATCTAGTCCCCAGCATTCAGGCAGCGCTACCCCTGATTCATCCTCCAAGCAGTGGCTGCAGGGATGCTCAGACCCAACATTTGCTGATGCTACTCAAAGTGCTGGTGTCTTTCCATAACGCTGGGGGTAAGGAACTCCCCTGTGCCTCTGCTGAGCCCACCATGTTTCCTGGCTGCCTGGCCTCCAGCCACTTGACTTTTCGGTCCCTTGCACACATGGTACTGCTCCCCGTCGCACTTCACGCAGCGCTCGGGTGCGTGCACAGCAAGAGCCTGAAAGCTCTGCTGTTATATCCATATCCTTTCTTCTGAGTATCCCTTTGTCATTTCATCCATTAGCATGACTCTTTAATGCTGGTCTCCCGTTACCCAGACTCTGCGCGGCACAAGAGCAGAGCCTGTGTCTCTTTCTCATCGGTGTATCCCAGTCTTACTCCCCATGCTGGCATACAGTAGGTGCTCAATATGTGTGTGCTGAGTTAACAAGTGAGCACGCTGAGCCTCCCTGTGCTCTGGACCAAGTTTTTGATCAGGTGGACTTGAATGCAGCCTGGCGGGTGGGAGGCCAGGCAACTGGAACCCTGGGCTGGGGAGAGCCTCTCCATCTCCCTCTGAGGGCAGGAAGGGTGGGCAGAGACTGGCCATCCCCCTACCCATGAGCCCTGGGGACAAGTCTCCACCCTCAGCCATCAACCCAGGGGCTCCCCATGTGTCCTCTTGGCTTCTCTTCCTGTCCCGCAGGGCTTCATGCATCCACAAATTCTAGCTGTGTGACCTTGGGCAAGTTATTTAAGCTCTCTGTGCCTCACTTTCCTCATCTGTAAAAGAGGAATAACAAGTATCCATCTCGTTGGGTTGTTGTGAGGATTAAATAAATACACATAAAAACCCTATAAGCATCACTTGACACTGGGTAAATATTAGTTATTATTATCATTAAAATTTGTCACATGTTCACTTCTCGGCAAAGCCACTTCACTTATGTGAAGTGTGGTTTGATCGTCACAGCAACTCTTTGAAATATTATTATCCCCATTTTACAGCTCAGGAAACTGAGTTCAGGGCAGCACTGTCCAATAGAACCTTTATGGTGATGGAATGTTCTGTGTAACGACACTGTCCGGTATGGTAGCCTCTAGCCCCACATGCTATGGAGCCCCGGAAGTGTTGTTCTGAGGCTCAAATGAGGCAATGCATGGCTAGCAAGATGCGTGGCCCTAGTAACTCCTCAAAAAGCATTAGCTCTTATTATTGACAATGTGACATATTATTACTGCTCTTGCTGGGGCTGTTGTTATAGGTGTCATCATTATTGTCACTACTGCTCCAATACAAAGAAGGAGCACAGTAAGAAGAGCTTTCTGTGGGTTTTCTGCTCTTGGCAACAGGGAGCCTTTCAGAGGTTTGTAAACTGAGAGCAACGTGGCTAGATTAACAAAGAAGCTCTCTCTGGCTGAGGTGTGTGGAAGGAGAGTGACAGGGAAGCAGAGGGAGATGATGAAGCCTCAGCCAAGGCAGTGGGGATGGGGACAGCGATGCAGGAGATGGAATCCACACCTGGTGATAGATTGGACGTGGGAAGTGACGGGGTGGGAGGAGTCATCCAATGCCAGGTGTCATTGCCCACCTTGGGGAATGCAGGAGAGGAGGCCGGCCCACTCCATCACGTACCAGCCCCCATTGCACTCCTGCATCCAGGTCCCAACCCAGCCCTTGCTCAGGTACAGACTGGCCCAGCCCATGGGCATCCTTCTCACACAACTGCAATTCTGTATGCATAATCCCCCTGCTGCACACCGCCCCGCCCATCTTCATGTTTTCTGCAGCCCTCAGGGTGGGATCTCTGGCCCTCCTGTCCCCCGATCCCAGGGGCTGGGCTGCTTCTCCTGCTATGGACCGGGCCATCCCAAACCCAAACGCATCTCCCGGTGACAGCCTGGGGACCCACGCCTTTCCCCGACGCCTCACTCTGGTGCCTTTGGGTGCCCTCTGCCGGCGTTGCTGTGTCACTGCATGGTTCTCCCGACTACCTGAGGCAGCACCCAGCTCCACTGGGTCATACATGCCCCTGCTGTCCGGAGAGGTGCCCCCAGAGCCAGCCAACCCCAGATCGGCTGGTGCAGAAAGAGAACCTGGGTCCCTGGCATCATCTGTGCAAATGGCTGCTTCTTTCCCATCTGTCCCTCTGGCACTGGCCCCTGGTTCTGCTGAGAATAGGGGTGGAGGCCGTGGTGCCGCCCCATCTCCATCCCCATCCCCACACCCACCTGGGGCTGTGGGCTGCCACAGGTGCCCCTGCTCCTTCTGTTGGCATCCACTCACCTCTCCACAGGCCTACGGTCACTTCTCTAGGTTGGACCACCATCATCTCTTACATGGGTGATTTCAGCATAGTTCCTCACCATGCCTCTTCTCCCCTGCAAAGCTTGTGATCGCAATCTCTTCTCCACATGCAGCCAGAGGAGGGATTTTTTAAAAAGCAAGCTTGACTGTTCTGCTCCTCTGAGTATAACTCTGCAACATCTCCCATTGCACCGAGGGGTAAGCACTTCCCTGGATGGGCAGTTCTGAGCACTTTGTCCCCTGCTGGCTTCTCCAGAGGTCACCTGGGATGCATCCTGTAGTCTGTAAAGTGGTTTCCTGTCTTCTACTTCCTCTGTCCTCACTTTTCGCTGCTCATGGCCCTGGCGTGAGGCCCCTCTGTCCTCTTGGAATCTTTCACCCTCCGTCCCTGGAGTTTGGGAGCTCCAATGGCTGTTGGAGCCCTGCATCTCTCTGGGGGCTGCCCCACGTGTGGACAAGCAGAAGCACGGACACGGCTGTCTCCTCTTAGGGACTGTATTAGGACCCCTTAGAGCCTCACACAGAGCTTGGTTTTCAGGGGCGAGGCTTGGTTACTTGGGACTTCCCCAAGAACTAGCTTCTGGGTCAGAAATTCCTAAGTCAGAGATTCCAAACTGTGATCTAGGAGGTCACTGCTGTCAAGGGGGGTCTCCCCCATCACCCCCATCCCCACCCAACCAACACATGCCCCTGCTTCAGCCCGAGCAGCCCTGCTTGAATCGATTGGTTATCTAAGTTAGAGTTCTCCATACAGTTTTGTTGGAAGGAAGCTTTCTGAAATTAAAAAGAAAAGGTTTTAAAGCCTCATTCCAAATTTCATCCCATTCCACCAACATTTGCAAAACATCTTATAGACGACTTTATTTTTAGATTGTCTTTGTATTTTTATCTCATATATTATTAACTTACTCACAAGGAAACAGACTCAGAAAGGTTAAGTGGCTTGCCCAAAATCACACAGCATGTACGTAATGGAGCTGGATTCAAACTCAAGCAGCTTGGCTCTGCTGTCCTTCTTGTGGCCTCCCGAGGGGGAACTTGGTGTGCCCTCGTCACGACCCAGGGCCCTGCCGGGAGCTGACCCTGCCTGTGTCCACCTTGCAGTGCTGCATTGACAACTTTGAGGAAATTGTCAAGTTGCTCCTTTCCCACGGTGCCAATGTGAACGCCAAGGACAACGAGCTGTGGACGCCCCTGCATGCCGCGGCCACCTGCGGCCACATCAACCTGGTGAAAATCCTCGTTCAGTAGTACGTGCCCCTCTCTCCCCCAAGAACAGCCTTTCCTCTGCCTTTGGTTTTTTCCAAGTTCTATTTTTTTTTTTTTTTTACTTTCATCTCCTCTCTCTTTTTTCTGTCTCGTTTGGTGCCTGCCACTCCTTCTCTTTTTCACCACATTCCCTTTCCATCCCTGTGTCTTCCTCTCTCGTTTTCTCTCCATCTCTGTCTCTTTCTTCCTTGGTATCACTCTGTCTTTTCCACTGTGTCTCTCTTAATTCTCTCTGTCTTTCCTTTCATTCTACCGATATTATTGGGTAAAATATACCTAACATAAAATTTACCATCCTTGGGACTTCCTTGGTGGTGCAGTAGTTAAGAATCCTCAGACCAATTCAGAGGACACGGGTTCGAGCCCTGGTCCAGGAAGATCCCACATGCTATGGAGCAACTAAGCCCATGGGCCACAACTACTGAGCCTGCGCGCCTAGAGCCTGTGCTCCTCAGCAAGAGAAGCCACTGCAATGAGAAGCCGGCACACCGCAACGAAGAGTAGCCCCCTCTTGCCACAACTAGAGAAAGCCTGTTCCCAGCAGTGAAGACCCAACACAGCCAAAAAAAACCCAAAAAACAAAAACCTTGCTCTTGTTGTGGAGCATGGGCTCTAGGTGTGTGGGCTTCAGTAATTGCAGGATACGGGCTCAGTAGTTGAGGCACACGGGCTCAGTAGTTGTGGCTAGCAGGCTTAGTTGCTCCGAGGCATGTAGGATCTTCCTGGACCAGGGAACGAACCTGTGTCCCCTACATTGGCAGGCAGGTTCTTAACCACAGCACCACCTGGGAAGTCCCTGCTAGTATTTTCTTAAGGACTTTTGCATCAGTGTTCATAAGGGATATCAGCCTGTAGTTTTCTTGTAGTGTCTTCGTCTGTCTTTGTATCAGGGTATCATTTTCTTTTTTCAATCTCTTTTTCTCTGTCTGTCCCTCTGAGCCTGAATTCATCTCCTCCGTGCTTATGTGTCGTTGCCATTTTTGCTTTTCTTGCTATATAAAAAAAAAGCAAGCATACTTCCTTGGCTCTGCCCCCCCCACCCCCCCGCCAAATCATGTCCACCTGCATTTCTCTGGGGCAGAATGTGCTTTGGGGGACACCACGTAACAATGCCTTTCCCAGGAATAAGGCCATTTCCCTCTATAGAGCTCTGACAGTCTTCTCCCATGCTGAAATTCCTTCTAGTCTGCTTAGTTTCTATAAACACACAGAAAAGGTACCATTAAATTTCAAGCGTATTTAATTGAATTCATCTAGTGATTGGAGGGCACTCAAGCTGGGCCAAGCCCTGTGCTGGGCACAGAGCACTCAGAGATGCTAAAGTCCTGAGGAACCACACAGGAAATCAGGTGATTTCAGTACCAGAGCCGAGACGGAGAGAGACCCATGGGTTGGGGTCCCAGGAGAACATCTGAGTGTAAGGATTCAGGAACAGTGGCCGAGTGCAGGTGACCTTTGGCAGAGGTCTCAGCAGAGCAGCCAGGGCCCATCAGGCGGCTACTGGGGGGATAGAGATGCTGCCCTGGCTCAGAGAGGTGGAAGAGCTTACCCAAGGGCACACAGGAGCTCAGAGAGGTCACAGTGGAGGGCTGTTAGGCCAAAGGACTGGCAGGTGGTCCATGCCCACACCTCCGATGAGAACCTGGGTGTGGTTAAGTCTACAGGAGCATCAGGTGGCCACAGTCCAATCTGGGATGGTGCGAGAGGAGAAGGGAGTGGTGCCAGCCTGGTACAGTGGGTCTCCAGCACTGATGTGTACCAAAATCATGGGTTTAAAATACATAATCCTCAACCCCACCCACCCCACCCCCGAGAGACTCTGTTTCAGGAGGTCCAGAGTGGAACCCAGGAAGCTGCATTTTATTTCAGTGGTGCCCGGGTGATGCTGCCGCAGGGCATCCCAGAACCATGCACATAGGAACCAGTGGCCCAAAAGGCAGATTCTGCCATGGAGTCCCAAGGCTCTGCCCTGTTCCTATCCTGGTCAGCCTTTTGGGCAAGGACTTAGAGGAGGAGGTAAGGGATAGCTGAGGTTACAAGGAGAAGTGAAAAGAGCTGGCCCATGAAAGGGCCAGGTTTGAGTCTTGACCCTCCCACGTCCTGGCTGTGTGACCTCAGACAAGTGACTGAACCTGTCTGAGCCTTTGTTTCCCTTGCATGAGATGGGGCCAATAATACTGAACCAAGAAGACTGTTAACGAGGATTATATCAAATGATGAGTGTAAAGGGCTTAGATCAAGCCTGGCTCTAAGCAGATGCCTAGGAAGCAGTGCTGCTGCCATTAATGTTGTATTTTCTTATTTGACATCTGTGCCCAAGTGCCTGCCTGCTGGTTCAACAGAGCGGGAAGCTGGGGGAAGTCTGCTGGCACAGCTCTCCTGGGATTTTGGCCCCTTCCCACCTGGGGCCCCTGAGATCCTGGAGATGCTGTCCTTGCTGGGCTGCACCGTGGTCGGGTTGTGGAGGTTGGGGTGCATAGTGGGGTGGGAGTGAGAGGCTGGATGGTAGAGGCAACCAGACCAACCCTCTGCGCACAAAGCTGGCCCTCACCCTGGCCCTCTCTCTGCAGTGGGGCTGACTTGCTTGCTGTCAACTCTGATGGGAACATGCCCTATGACCTCTGCGAGGATGAGCCCACCCTGGATGTCATCGAGACGTGCATGGCGTACCAGGGTAAGGGCGGGGCCGCCTGCGGTGAAGTGGGCTTAGTGCGGGGCTGCGGCTCTCTCACATCAATGCAGCTGAGCAAGTTACCTAGCAATGTGCCCACCGCCTGCTCAGTGCTCAGGAACTGGGATGGGGCCCCACGATGGTTGTTACCCATGTGATGGGCAAGATGCGGACACAGAACAACCCTGGAAAACGTGCTGTGCACAAGGGGGGCGTTGCTCTCATCTGTGTCACCCCCCCACACACGGGTGGCCTCAGCTGGCTGGGTCTCTTCGTCAGCTGCGATAATTTCAATTCAATAAACATTCACAATAAAGATATATTCCCATTTGGAAAAAATAATACAAAGTCAAGAACATTTGCAGCTGCCTTCTCTGTGCCAGGCACCACACGGGCTGCCAGGGACCCTGGATAAACAAGATGTGGGCTGTCCTCAGCTTACAAATGAGCTTCAGAGAGGAAATGAATGCAGCAGTCAGAGAGATCTGCCCACACTCGCCACCCCAGTGCATACCCCTGAAGGACCTCCTCTTTAGAAATAAATCTCAAATCCAGACCCTGGACTGCAGTCCAAGGTCCTGCCCGGGCTCTGCGCCTGTGTTTCTTCCCAGGTGGCTGCGGGAACTGCCCTTTTGGCCTGCCCGTCCCCTGGCCCTGGCACTTTCCTTGTTCACCTGCAGAACTTCCTAACAATTTTTGTGCCAATCTGGTGAATCTATGGACCCTTCTCAGAATAATATTTTTAAATGCAGTTATCAAAGCCACAGGATTATAAAGGAAACCACTTCTATTAAAGTAGAGCTCCCCAAATATTTTTAAATGTGTGAAATAGAAACGTTATTGATTCGTGAAACAATAAGATAACATGATATGAAAATACCTACGGTTTCTGTTGGTGACAGAGTCACAGGCACTGCCAATTCTACTGTGAATTTGGCATCCGTTCTAATGGAAGGAAATGCTACATTTCATTTAAAGGTTAATGAAAATAAACAGGTCAATCTTTTTCTCTTTCAAGTTTATAGACCTCCCCTGAATTCTATCCAAGAATGCTTGATCTCATGGACCTTTTTTTTCAGAGCAAATCACTCTCTCCTTAAATACCATTAGCAGCTGCTGGTAACACTTAAATTTTCAGCCAGAGATTCAGGCTTGAACATGTGTTTCTGTGTCCCTCAACCTCGATTTATTCAGCTCTCCATTCAAAAGTTGCATGCTCAGTAATTCAGTCATTGCCGTAATAAAGATTCATTGAGCGTCGTGCCTGGTGCTGCAAACACAGCTGTAGACGAAATAGAAGAAATTAACAGAGACCTGGTCAAATAGAGTGGTCAGGGGAGGCCAGCTGAGGAGGTGGTCCAGGCTGGACCTAAAGGATGAGATGGAGCCAGGTAGTTGAGCAGTTGGAGGCAGGTAGAACTGTGTGTGTAACAGTAATCAATGTTACTACAATGCTGACTGGGTACCAGGCAGGAATGGACCTTGTTTGTGGCCCAACACGTGGTGTTTGTATGCACTGGGCCTGGGAGAAGTGATCTCTGAGCATGTCTATCTACCCCGTTGACTGGCAGACCCTCGGGGACAGGAGTCATGCCTCCCCAATCTCCCCCCCCCACTGGGTCCCCTGCCTGGGAATGCTGGCTCAACGCCCCCTTCCCCACTGCAGGCATCACCCAAGAGAAAATCAATGAGAAGCGGGCAGCTCCTGAGCAGCAGATGATCTCGGACATTCACTGTATGATTGCAGCCGGCCAGGACCTTGACTGGATGGATGCCCAGGGTGCCACACTGGTGAGGGGAGGGGCCAGGCTGGATTGGGCTGGGGGGGGCTCAGGACCAGAACCCAGACCAGCTAGAACTGAACTGGGCCAGTGCCGGTGGAGGCCAAGCCTATACAGTTGGGGCCTGTCCATGGCTTTGGACCTCCCCCACCTCTTGGGGCCAGGGGTGCCCCTGGAATGTGGGAAGTTAGTAGAGCGGGGCTCAGCCGCTTTGAGAAGCTGGGGCTGGGAGTCGGGAGCCCTGGGTGGGAGGCTTGGCTCTGCCATTCGCCTCTTCTGTCTCTAAGTTTCTCCTTTACCTCAAGCTCCAGGTGTCCATCCTGAGTTCATTATTTCCGCCTCCTCCTGTGATGTCTCCTGCCTAAGGACTGGTACCCTGTTCGTCTGCTCACCCAGGCCATCTTGCTTTGCACTGTTCCCTCCCCTGCCTTAGTGTACCCTCTCCCACCCCAGTGCTTTGCCTCGCTGGCTGTCCCTGACGTTGCCGCAACAGCCTCTCCTCTGGATTCCCTGACTTCAGAGGCCAGACACCCCCAGGCACCCATTCATCACTGGTTCACCCATCCATCCATCGGTTCGCCCACCCATCGACGTCCTCTATGCCTGGCGCATGCGGTACTAGGCCCTGGAGATGGAGAACAATGGAACCTTCTCTCTATCTCTAATCTGCCTCGTTAGCTCCACTCACCCTTTCAGCTCAAGTGTCAGTGACTTGGGAAACCTTCTTGATCTTTCTTCATAGGCTCTCATAGCATGATGCAGCTCAGTATTGCGGAAGGTCTGCTTCTGCAGCCTCTAAACTGAAAATTGGAGCATGGTCTTGGGAGCCCACCCCACCACTCCCAACCTTGCCCGTGGCTGGGCCCTGCCCTAGGCTTGTGGTCTGTGTGATCGTGAGGACTCAGGGGTTCCAGAATCTTCAGCTCACCAGGTAGAGCTCAGCAGTACCAAGTTCCCTCACCGTCCCTCAGGCCTGACCTGGTGGCCCAGGTGTGACAACTGGGCTTCTCCTACCTGTTCCTGAGCCCTACCCTCTGCCTCATGCCCTTTTCTTTTCTTTTTTATTTAATTTTAAAAATATTTATTTATTTATTTATTTTACAGTTAATTTACAATATTATATTAGTTTTGGGTGTATAACATAGCGTTTCAATATTTTTATCGATTATACTCCAGTTAAAGTTCTGACAAAGCAATAGCCAACATTCCCTGTATTGTACAATATATCTTTGTTGCTTATTTATTTTATACATAATAGTTTGTATCTCTCAATCCTCTACCCCATCTTGCCCCTCCCCCATCCCTCTCAATATTGGTGAGTCTGTTTCTGTTTTGTTATATACATTCATTTGTTTATTTTTTAGATTCCACATATAAGTGATAACATACTTGTCTTTCTCTGTCTGACTTACGTCACTTAAGTGTAATACCCTCTAGGTCCATCCACATGGCTGCAAATGGCAGAATTTCATTCTTTTTTATGGCTGAGTAATATTCCATTGTCTGTATATACCACACCTTCTTTATTCATTCATCTTTGATGGACACTTAGTTTGCTTCCATATCTTGGCAATTGTAAATAATGCTGCTGTGAACACTGGGGTGCATGTATCTTTTCAAATTAGTGTTTTCATTTTCTTTGGATATATACCCAGCAGTGGAATTGCTGTATCATATGGTAGTTCCATTTTTAGGTTTATGCACCTCATGCCCTTTTCTATGAACAAGGTCCCTGCTCAGATCACCTGCTCAGCCCAGAACTCAAGGATAGAGTCAGGTAGTTGGATTGAGCACTGCTGCATGAACGCTGTATGAAATCGTGGCCGGGCTGTATCAGGGAGTTGCCCACCGTAGCTGGAGCTCCTCTGGGTCTGTGGCTCAGTCCTCTAGACACAGGGGTCTGCTCCGCTTGGGCTAGCCTCATAAGTGGCTCACCCACATGGGCCGGGCACATACTAGGTCTCAGGTCTTCCCAGTAAAGTGGGGAGATGAATAGTACCTTCCTTAAGCATTGTTGGGAGGACTAAATGAGATTCCGCATGTAGGTGCTCAGCACAGAGTCTGTAAATGCTCAATAGATCCTAATGATTAACACATTATTATTATTAACATTAGCACTCTACTG
This sequence comes from Monodon monoceros, assembly GCF_005190385.1. NCBI lineage: Eukaryota > Metazoa > Chordata > Mammalia > Artiodactyla > Monodontidae > Monodon > Monodon monoceros. The sequence continues at coordinate 20,498,288 of NW_021703769.1, read as the reverse complement.
TATATAAAATAGATAAACAACAAGGATCTACTGTATAGCACAGGGAACTATATTCAATATCTTGCAATAACCTATAATGGAGAAGAATCTGAAAAAGAATATATATATATATGTACGTATGTATAATTGAATGACTTTGCTGTACACCTGAAGCATTGTAAATCAACTGTACTTTAATAAAACAAAAAACCACCAGTATTGCTCTCCCAGTCATACCTTTTTATCCCCAGCCATGTATGTGACCCCACAGCCTGTAATGCCTGGCTGTGCAGCTGTGTGTCATTCCCAGCCACTGGCAAGCAGCAGCTCTTTATAAATCAGATAATGACACCAACTTTCACGTGTGCTTGTACCAGATCATGCCCTGAGTGCTTTCTACAAATTAAAAAATAAAGGAAAACCTCTATTTGCCAGAACCTTACAGCAACCTGACCCCAGGATGACGCAGCATCTGGCCATCAGGGCTCTGTTCTGAAGGCCATGCTTTCCCTGTCCCACTGGCTGGGGCTCTGTTGCCCCAGACCTTGGCCCCCCCGAGAGCCCTCTGATTTCCTCCCAGCCTGGCTTCTGCTGGCCTCCTTGGGCTCTCACCTGTCTCCCACCTTGTCTGGGCATTTGGTTTCTCTTTGCCTCGTCTCCTTCTCGCTCCTCCATCCATTCCCACAGTGCATCTTGTCATCACTTATGGCTCTCTCAGGATGTTCATCACTTACTGAGGGTTCGTCACGTGCTAAGTACTTTATGTATTTTCTGGGAGATTGGGCAAGTGGACAACTGAGGTCTGCAAGGTGGTATCCATCACCAGAGGCCTTAAATGGTGCCAGGTAAGAGAGATGGGGCCTCAACATGAGCTTTCCCTTATTGGATGTATTGGGTATCTATTGCTGCATAACATACTAACACAATATGTAACATCTCAAAACAACAATAAATATTTATTGTCTCACATCGTTTCTGTAGGTCAGGGAATTGGGAGCAGCTTAGCTGGGTGGCCCTGGCATGGAGTCTCTCGTGAGATGCAGTCATCTGAAGGCTTGACCGGGGCTGGTGGACTCACTTCCAAAGTGGCACACTCACACGGCTGCAAGTTAACACTGGCTGTCGGCAGGAGGCCTCAGTTTCTCATCTCTTAGGCTCTCTCCTTAGGGCTGCTTAAGGGTCCTCACAACATGATGGCTGCCTCCCTCTAGAGTGACTGATGCAAGAGAGCCTAAGGTGGAAGCAGCAATGACTTTTATAATCTCAGAAATCACACGCCACCACTTCACCACATCCAATTTGTTTGAAGTGAGTCACTTGTTCTGGCCCACATTCAAGGAGGGAGGCATTAAGCTTCATCTTTTTTTTTTTTTTAATTTTTAAAATTTTATTTTTGGCTGCAGTGCGTGGCTTGTGGGATCTTAGTTCCCCGACCAGGGATTGAACCCAGGCCCTTGGCAGTGAAAGCGTGGAGTCCTAACCACTGGACCACAGGGAATTCCCTAAGCTTCATCTTTTAAAGAGAGATGTGTCAAAGAATTTGTAGACATACTTTAAAACCACCCTATTGGACCTCTGAGACCCCTTCTACAGGGCTCGATGCAGAGTAGGGACTCAGTAAATGCTGTTGCCTTAACTATAGGGCTTGAAGACGGGAGAAAGGCTCGCCTGTCTGCCTTACCTTCTAGTTCCATGTTGCAGACTTACTAATGCTCCGTAACATGGCTGGTATTTCCACCGCATTCTATTCCATTCTGCTGGCCCCAAGTATGGTCTGGGACTTGGGTCAGGGAACGGGCTCTCCTGCCTCCAAATGAGGGACCAGCCCCATGTGGAATGCTCACGTCTTTCCTCTCCTTCAGCTGCACATAGCTGGAGCCAATGGATACCTGCGGGCAGCCGAGCTCCTCCTGGACCACGGGGTGCGCGTGGATGTGAAGGACTGGGATGGCTGGGAACCCCTGCATGCGGCTGCCTTCTGGGGACAGGTAGTTGTCACCCACAGGGCTGTGAAGGAGGCCATCACAGGGTCAGCCTGCTGTCCTTTGGGCTGGAAGTTGGTTCAAAAGAACACAAGACCCACTTAGGGTGTTGGCTACGGCTAGTATGTGGGATATGAAAAGACCTAGGGAGTTTGCAGAAATGATTGACGAGTTGTGTCCTAACAAGACGACAATCCAATTTGCTGGAAAATTCCCCACATTTCTGCCTTGAATAGTTTCTCCATTTGTCTCCCAGATAGAAATCTCGGTGGCTTTCACCATTCCTCTTTAAACACCTGACAGCTCTGGAGTTATAGCTGACTCCTTCTTCTGTCCCTTGGTATGGCCCAGACATGCTGGAGGAGGTGTCAAGCCAATTGCATTTGCCAGGATTCCTGGCTTCAGGGGGCAGAGCCTTCCCTGGGAGTCAGCTTTGCCCCACCATTCTTTGGATCACATCCTAAGAAGCTTTGAACACTCTCTCCACCTCCTAGGCTTTCTGAGCCCTGGGCAGGGGGGAACCTTGGCTTCTTCCTGTGTTTCAGATGCAGATGGCAGAGCTATTAGTGTCCCATGGGGCCAGTCTCAGTGCTAGGACGTCCATGGATGAGATGCCAATAGGTAAGTTGAGGACAACACTTGGTACATACATAAGCATTCATCGATTTTTTGATGAATAGAGGATAAATGGTTAAATATATGGTTGGATAGACGGTGGGTTGGTGTGTGGATGGATAGTTGGATGAATGAATAAATTAATGGGTGGTATATTGATGGATGGATGGATGGATAAGTGGATGAATGTATGTATGAATGAATAAGAGGATGGGTGGGTAGAGGATGAGTCTATGGGTGGATGACTGGTTCAGCGAATAGGTAGACGGCTGAATGAAAGGATGAGGTGGATTGAGTGGGTAGGGATGTATGATTTCAGCATCTTTTCATAAGTTCTTGCTTGGGCTACATGGGGTACCTGCTTGTTTCTCTTGATACTTTTTGTGGGGAATTAATGACTCCTCTTGGAAGCTATCAAAGGTGTCTGAATCCTTCGGTCATAACTGGGAATTGGGACTGTACATGGGACGTGGGTTTCCTCTTCTTACACTCCTCTAAGGATTGAGTCGTAGCCCAGGAAATAAGGCTGGCACTGTTTTCTCCCCTCCTCCCATGTCCCAAAAGATGCTGGGAGTTTTCAGTGGGTTGGCGTGGCAGCTCCTCTGGTCTGGAGGGCCCTCAGGGGCCACAGCCCCCTGCACTATCCCCCACCATGGGCTCCTTTGCCCCTTCAGACCTGTGTGAAGAGGAAGAGTTCAAGGTACTGCTGTTGGAGCTAAAACACAAGCACGACGTGATCATGAAGTCGCAGTTGAGGCACAAGTCATCCTTGAGCCGGAGGACGTCCAGTGCGGGCAGCCGCGGGTGAGTCAGGGGCAGGGCAGCCGGGGCGCCCGAGGATGCCCCCACCCATGGCGCCTGGATGCAGCCTCTCAGCATCCCCCCACCCCCACTCCCCTTAGGAAGGTGGTGCGTCGAGCCAGCCTGTCGGACAGAACCAACCTGTACAGGAAGGAGTATGAGGGAGAGGCCATACTATGGCAGCAGAGGAGCGCAGCCGACGATCAGCGGACCTCCACCTACAATGGGGACATCAGGGAGACCAGGACAGACCAAGAGAATAAGGACCCGGTGAGTGCCTGCCTCCTGCCTGGCCCCCGTCTTGGTCACTGCCGTGGGAGGGGGACAGGGCCCCAGCCTGGTGTTGCCTCTTCATCTCAGAGCCTTCAGAGGGAGGTCAGCTGGCCAGTGCCCTTAAACTAGCTGGATCCTGTCTGATGTGGGCAGCTACCGTGGTTAATGGGGCAAGCGTAGGGTGTGTTCGTGTCAGAGCTGGGAGACTTGCACACAGTAGGGACTCATAATTGCCAGGGAGTGAGTGATCACCATGTGCCTGCTTGGGCTCCAGCAGCAGAGAGATTTAGTTCTGAGCTTCCCAGAAGAGAGATTTAGTAGGGCAGCCACCCTGGGAGAGAGGGCACTACAACTTCTTCGGGGGAAATATAACAAGATGTTGACAATTGTGTTGAGACATCAGGTTGGAAGAAAAATTTTGAAAAATAGTAAGGGGCTGGCAGGACATCTAAGAAGCCGGCTCCAGGAGGAGCCAATGGTCTGGGCATTCAACCACTTTCCTAAGAGGATGCTGTATTAGTTTCTGAGAGCTGCTGTAACGAACTACTGCAAACTTGGTGGCTTGAAGCAACAGAAATGTATTCTCTCCCAGTTCTGGAGGCCACAGGTCTAAAAATCAAGGTGTCAACAGGGTTGGCTCCTTCTGGGGTCTCAGAAGGGAAATCTTTTCCACGCCTCTCTCCTAGCTTTTGACGGCTCAGGCACTCCTTGGCTTTTTGCTAGCAGGCCTCCAGTCACTGCCTCTGTCTTGACATGGCCTTCCTTGTATATGTGTGTGTATCTCTGTTTTCTCTTAGAAAGATACCAGTCATTGGATTAGGGCCCACCCTCATCCAGCATGACCTCATCTTTTTTTTTTTTCCCTAACATCTTTATTGGAGTCTAATTGCTTTACAGTGCTGTGTTAGTTTCTGCTTTATAACAAAGTGAATCGCTATACGTATACATGTATCCCCATATCCCCTCCCTCTTGCGTCTCCCTCCCTCCCTCCCTATCCCGCCCCTCTAGGTCTCATCCAATGTGACCTCATCTTAATTTAACTGATTATACCTGCAAAGACCCTACTTCCAAATAAGGTTACACTCAGAGATGTGGGGTGGGTATGAGTTTTGGGGGGACACTGGTCGACTCAGTACCGATACACTCAGGTCCATGCATGGCTGCAGCCTTGCTGAGAGGAGTGAGCAGGTTTGGGACCAGAGCAGAATTGCTGGGGACAAGAAGGAAGAGGCTGACCATACCAGTAGGGGTCTGCCTTTGTGGCTCTTCCATTACACGATGAGCAGTTGAAAACATTTCTAGCAAGTGTTGCTTTGGAGGGATGCAGAATGTCTCAGTGGGGCCCTGCTTCCCTGCGTGAACAGGGAGGTCACATGAGGGCTTGTCTTGCCAGCTGGAGAGAAGGCAAGAGAATCCCCATCAAAGCACTGGCTGGGATGGAGCCGGCACACATGGAGCTTTTGTCTTCCTTCTTCCCTAAGCTTCGGGGGTTGGGAGAGAAAAGAGTTGTAGATCAAGATCGAATTACATTTCAAATGCCTCCCAGCTATGCTTTAATTATTTTTTCTTTGTGATTGATGTGTAACTTGTGTAAAGTACACAAATCTTAAATGAATTTTTCAGTAAACTTACAAACACATACCTTCCGATGAAAGTATAGAGCATTTTTGTCATCCCAGAAGGCTCCCATGTTCCCTTTTCCAAGGACTTCTCCCACCCTAAAGGTAGCCACTATTTAACTTGGAGCACTAAAGATTAGTTTTGCACCTGCATCTGCATATGAATGGACCCAGGCAGTCTATGGTCCTTTGTGTTTGGTTTCTTTTTTTGGGGGGGTGGTACGCGGGCCTCTCCCTGTTGTGGCCTCTCCCGTTGCGGAGCACAGGCTCCGGACGCGCAGGCTCAGCGGCCATGGCTCACGGGCCTAGCCGCTCCGCGGCATGTGGGATCTTCCCGGACCGGGGCACGAACCCGTGTCCCCTGCATCGGCAGGCGGACTCTCAACCACTGCGCCACCAGGGAAGCCCTGTGTTTGGTTTCTTTGTGTCTCCGAGATTCCTCCACGTGGTGGCATTCAGCAGCAGCTCATTCTTTTTCATTGCTCCGTAAATTCTATTATTTACATATTCTACAATTTATGTGTCCATTCGTCCGTTGGTGGACATTTGGGTTGTTTCCAGCCTGGGCTATTTTGAATAAAGCTGCTCCAAACATCCTTGTATGTGTCTTTTGGTGACACAAGCACTGTTTTCTGTAGGGTATTTACCAAGGAATGCGGTATGAGTCACGAGGTAGGCGATATGTACCTTTCAAAGATCCCGCCAAGCAGTTTTCCAGAGCAGTTGTACCTGTCTGCTCTCCCTTCAGCAGTGAATGCACCTTTCTTGCCAGCTGTTGGTATAGTTAGTTCTTTGCGTGTGAGCCGTCCTGGTGGGGTTGCTGTGTAGCTCAAATTTTTAGTTTGTTTTTCCCTGATGGTGGATGATGTTGAACCTTTTCTTGCGCTTATTGGCCAACTGGTTATCTCTTTGTGCTTCATCTGTTCTTTAGCCCTTTTTTATTGGGCTGTTTATCTTTTCCTTATTGATTCATAGGAGAGACTGAGATTCTTAAAGAAACCCTCAGGGGTTTCCCTCTCCACGCCTGCTCCTTTCCGTGTGTCTATTCAGATCTCACAGGCCCCAGGATCCTCTCAGAAGTGCTCATTGATGTAGAGTTTCATAAACCATTAGCCCTGTAGGGAAAGGGTGGGGGGATATGGATGCTGGAGACCAGCCTGAGTTAGGTCTGAGTTTGCTGTTGTTGTTAATTTCTGGAGATTCCTCATCAAGGCTCCAGTTTGTTTGGAGTTGAGTGAAGGCAATCAGATGGGCCACTTGGCCTCAGGGGCTGGGGTTTCAGACCAGGGAGGAGAAGACAGGGTACAGAGATGGCATAGCCAGAAGCAGGCAGTCCTCTCCCAGGTGCTCAGAGGTCCTGTCCCAGGGAAACTGTTAGGGTCCAGGGTCCCTGTCCCAGCCCCAGAGGGAACAAGGAGATCACAGGATACAGCTGCAAAGCTCAAAGCTCCTTCGTTTTTTTTTCCTACTACCTTTCAAGGCCTTAGGTGCTGTCAAGGACGTAATAGTCTATAAGGTGGGGATTCTCAAAGTGTGGTCCCTGGACCAGCAGTGTCAGTGTCACCTGGGAACTTGTTGGAAATGCAGATTCTCAGGCCCCACCCCAGATGTACCAAATCATAATCCCTGGGGCTGAGGCCCAGCACTCTGTGTTTTAACCAGCCCTCCAGAGGATTATGATGCATGCATGAATTTGAGAACCACTGATCTAAGGGAGTATTTGCTCAGCCTGACTCCCAAGTCAGGTTTCTGCCAAGGCTCTGTGCTGTTAACCCCCAGGGCTGGCTTGGGTACACAGTTTTGGCAGAGCTGATTCACTGATAGCAGGCACAGCAGTAATAAGACAACCCCGTCTCTTCAACCAGTGGTTCACAATCTTAACTGTAAAAGAAAATCACCTTGGGGTGGTGTTTTGTTTTTGTTTTGAAAAAACCTGATGTCCAGGCTGCAATCCCAACTGATTAAATCAGAATCTCCAGGCTTGGGGCTCAGGCATTATATTAATTAATTAATTAATTAATTAATCTTTGGCTGCATTGGGTCTTCATTGTTGCGCGCGGGCTTCCTCTAGTTGCGGCGAGCAGGGGCTACTCTTGGCTGCAGTGCGCGGGCTTCTCATTGCAGTGGCTTCACTTGTTGTGGAGCACAGGCACGTGGGCTTCAGTAGTTGTGGCACGCGGGCTCAGTAGTTGTGGCTCGCGGGCTCTAGAGCGCAGGCTCAGTAGTTGTGGTGCACGGGCTTAGTTGCTCCGTGGCATGTGGGATCCTCCTGGACCAGAGAATGAACGCTTGTCACCTGCATTGGCAGGTGGATTCTTAACCACTGCGCCACCAGGGAAGTCGCTATTTATCTATTTAATGAATAGACTTTATGTATTTATTTACTTTTTGACTAGTTTTAGGTTTACAGATAAATAAGTGGGGGGAATTCTCTGGTGGTCCAATGGTTAAGACTCCACGCTTCCACTGCAGGGGTATGGGTTTGATCCCCGGTCGGGTAACTAAGATCCCACACGCTGCGATACAGCCAAAAAAAAAAAAAAAAAAAAGAAAAAGAAGTGGGAAGTACAGACAGTTCCAGTATACCCTCGTTATCATGCCCCCTGTTTCCACTATTATTAACCTCTTGCTTTAGTGTAGTATACATGTTATCATTGATGAGCCAGTATTGATACATTATATTAACTAAAGTCCATAGCTTCCATTAGGGTTCACTTTTCTGGTTGTACGTTCTATGGATTTTAACAAATATATAATGTCATGTGTCCATCATTAAAGTGTCATACAGAATATTTTCATTGCCCTAAAAATCCCTGATGCTCCCTATTCATCCCTTCCCAACCCCAGGCAATCACTGATCTTTTTACCGTCTCCAAAGTTTTGCCTTTTCCAAAATCATACAGTATGTTGATTGAATCACACAGCATGTTGCTTTTCAGTTCGGCATTGCATGTGTTTAAAATCTCCCAGATGATTCCAATATGCACTCAAGGCTGAGAACGAGTGTCTTCCATCCCTGCTGCTCAAATTATTCGCAGAAACTTGTTAGAAATGCTGAAATTTGGGTCCCAACCCAGACCTAGTGAATCAGAATACACATTTTAACAAGAGCCCCAGGTGACTCATATGCACATGAAAGTATGAGAAGCACTGATTTAGACCATCAAGAATCTGCATCCTCCCATCCCATTTATCATCAGTTTGCCTGCATAGTTCAGAAGAAGCCACTGAAGAAACAGAAGAAACACACACATAAATGGAAACTTGCTATGGGAAGCATCCCTCTCCTTACCATATTTTAATCTAATTATATATTTCTTGGAGATCTTTCCAAGAAATCAGATTCTTGGAATCACAAGTCAGCACATAGAGACTTCCTTCATTTTTTCCTACCAGCTCCAGAACAGTCTAATACAAGTACTTGCCATAATTTCCCACCTGCCTAATGACGGTTTTCATGCTACCCTGAGGGAATCTATCTGTGAAACAAAGTCCTAGAAATGGGCATGCTTGTGCAAAGTATATATTTTTCTTAAAAAAATTTTTTTTTTTTTTTGTGGATGGTGTGACATTGCCCTCCAAAGAAGTTGTGGCAGTTGACACTCCTGTCTACTTCCCGCACCCCTGCAAGCACTGAATAATAACAAACTTTAAAAATATTTGTCAGGAATTCTCTGGCAGTCCAGCGGTTAGGACTCTGTGCTTTCACTGCTGAACGCCCAGGTTTGATCCCTGGTCAGGTAACTGAGATTCCACAAGCCACTCAGTACGCTTCCCCGCCAACCAAAAAAAAAAATTGTGTTGGGACTTCCATGATGGTCCAGTGGTTAAGAATCCACCTTCTAATGCACGGGACAGAGGTTGGATCCCTGATCAGGATCCGGGCAACTAAGCCCGTGCGCCACAACTACTGAGCCCGCGTACCGCAACAAAGACCCGACGCAGCCAAAAATAAATAAATAATAAATAAATAAATATTTTAAAAAAATTTGTCAATGTGATGGGTAAAAATGATATTTTGTTGTTTAAATTTTTATGTCATTAACTATTTGTGAGATTGAAATTTTTTCCTATATTTATATGCTATATAGATCTACATTTTGCTGTGATCTGAATATTAATGTCCTTTGCCTGTTTTTTCTGTTGGGTAGTTGGGCTTTTTCAAATGGACTTTTAAGAACTCTTTATAAAAAAAAAAAAAAGAACTCTTTATACATTTGGAAATTAGTCCCTTTTCTCTTATAGGTTGTAAATATATTTCTAGTTTTTCATGTGTCTTTTGACTTTGATTTTTGCTATGCTTTATATTTTCGTCACTGTCAGATGAATCTACCTTTTAGTCATAGTTTCTAGGCTGCAGCTACTTTTTTAATTTTTTTTGCGGTATGCGGGCCTCCCACCGCTGCGGCCCCAGACGCGCAGGCCCAGCGGCCACGGCCCACGGGCCCAGCCACTCCGCGGCACGCGGGATCCTCCCGGACCGGGGCACGAACCTGTGTCCTCTGCATCGGCAGGCAGACTCCCAACCACTGCGCCACCAGGGAAGCCCATAGGCTGCAGCTACTTTTAAAGCTCTTATTACCCAGGGATTTCTAGGTATAAAAGATCTCTGGGTAAGAGCGTCTTCCATTTGTAGTGGAGATATACCAGGGGCTAAGAGGAAGGATTACAAGTGACCCAACTAAAATCGACTTACACAAAAAAGAGATGCATTGGCTTATGTAACTGGAAAGTCTGGGGCCAAGTGGATCCAGGGGCTCAAAACATATCATCAGGATGCAGTCTCTCTCTCTCAGTCTCTGTCTCTCTCTCAGTCTTCCTTAGTGCCGGCTTCACAGCCAAGCAGACCCTTTGAAATTGTATCTCCCCAGTACATCATTCTTACCAGCGTAGTTCCTACAGAAATAGATCTGCTCTTTCCCAACTTTTCTAGCACAAGTCCCAGGGTTGAGTTTCACTGAACCAATTTCAGTCAGGAACCCACCCCTGAACCAATTCCTGTAGGGAGTTTATTGATTGGCCAGGCCTGGGGTCATGGTCTTTTGCTGGGAGCAAAGGTGAGAGTTGGTCAACTCTATCAAAACCCATAGATTGGTGAGTTCCCCAAAGGAAAATAGAAGTCTTATTACCCAGGTAGGGAAAACGGATGAGGACAGGCCCAAACAATCATGCTTTCAGCAGAGGCACAAGTGGGGTATGGGTTCAGATCTTCCAGCCAGCTGGTAACGTTGTCCTTCTCACCCTCAAGAACCCCAGGCTGGAGAAGCCCGTGCTGCTCTCCGAGTTTCCTACCAAGATCCCACGAAGTGAAATGGACGTGCCTGTTGAGAACGGCCTCCGGGCTCCGGTCAGCACCTACCAGTATGCGCTGTCCAACGGGGATGTCTGGAAAGTGCATGAGGTGCCGGACTACAACATGGCCTATGGCAACCCTGGCATGGCCGATGCCACCCCGCCCTGGAGTGGCTACAAGGAACAGAGCCCCCAGACGCTTCTGGAGCTGAAGCGGCAGCGGGCTGCAGCCAAGCTGCTCAGCCACCCCTTCCTGAGCACCCATCTGGGTAGCGGCATGGGCAGGACGGGTGAGGGCGGCAGTGAAGGCAAGGCCCCTTTGATCGGAGGCAGAACTTCCCCGTACAGCAGCAATGGGACCTCGGTGTATTACACGGTCACCAGTGGAGACCCCCCACTCTTGAAGTTCAAGGCCCCCATGGAGGAAATGGAGGAGAAGGTCCACGGCTGCTGCCGCATCTCCTAGTCCCTGAGGGATGGAGGGGAGGGATGCTTTGGGGAGAGGGTCCCTGGAATCCAGGCCAGCCCAGCAGCCCTGGCTGGGGAGGCTTCAGAGGGCAGGTGGGGAGAGGTGGGCTCTGCTTTCCAGAGGAACGCTAACCTCACCTCTCAGCCAGCTGCCCATAGCATCACCACTTCCCATGGTTCTGCTTCTTGCCGCACTGTCTGCCATCAAACACAAGGCCCATAGTGGCTTCCTGACTCATCCTGCTGTCAGATTTCGGGAGCGCGGGCTGGGATTCCAGTTCTGTTGTTGGTAAAGGCTTCTCTGGACCAGTACTCACATGTGACATATCAATACACACACACACACACACACACACACACACAATCAACATGTGTAGGGATGACACAGCTGGGCTCACGGGAAGTAGGGGGGACTGAGAATTTGTGGGCTCTTCCCAAGAGGACTGAAGTTAAGACTCAGAGTTTTGTCGCCACTGCCAACATGGCTTTAGCAGGGGAGGAGGCCTGCTAAGCTGATACCTGTCAGCCTGCCCAGAGCCCTACCAGGTTTTGCTATCATCATCCACATCCGGCAGGAACAGGAGGTCCTCTCTGTGTCCAGAGGGAGCTATGCGCCCACGTGGGGTGGATGACACGGGCGTAGGCCTGCTCCCCACAGCCTTGCTTGTGCCAAGCGCCAGCTGTGTGAGTGCCCAGGGGCCAAGGTGGAAAACCTGGCTATTCTAATCCTGGAATAATCCAAATCATATTTTGCTCTTGGGTGGAAGCATCAAAAAATGGAGGGGAGAGAGAACAAAGGTAGTGTTTCCAAAAGTGCATTTGATGAAAGAATTCTTTTAGGCTACAAAGCTCCAGGTTGAGAAGGAGGTCCACTGAATTAGCTTTCTTTCCTGAACAGTATCACGATCACTAGGTTTTACTGACTGGTGTTGGACAAATGAAGCTAAGCGAGAAACTGCAGTTGGAAGGGCTTTTCCAGCGAGAGAGGCGAATTCATGTTGTTAATTTCTGCAGACATCTCTGGTAACCATGACAGAGCCCAGCGCCCTGGCCAACCTTTGTGATATTCGGCTGATTTCAGTCCAGCCTGTCTCAGCCGGCCCTCCTCAGACTAAGCCATCAGAGTGAGTAGTGGGGGGCTGCTGGGGCCCCTGCCTCTCCCAGAGTGAATGCTCAGCACGCCCAGCCCAGCTTTGCTTTTTCTGGAATGCTTGGTGAGACGGGTTTGCCAGTTGGCCCTTGTGAGTTCCTGTCTGGCCCAGGAGCTCCCATCCTGCTCCTGCCAGAGTGGTGACAGCCCAAGGCTGAAAATCCAAGGTGCACATGGTCCAACACCCTGCACTGTATTCAGGAGAGCGGTGGTGGGGCTGTAGTTGGGTCTTGCCCCAGCTCTACTATTTCATAGCCCCCATCTTTCTGATGCTGGGGAGGGAAGCCTATGAGAGACGGGCTGCCTGCCACCTCTCCACTGCATTCTCTCATGAGCCCCTTTGAAATTGTTGCCCACGAGTTGGGCGCTGTCCGTGGAATCAGCCCAAACCTTCTGGTATAACTAACGAACTGCAGGTTTGTTTCCTGCTCTGTGCACCCTTTACTTGTCTAAAACTACCTCTTTAGAGCTCTGAAGGGGCCCCTGAGGTCCAGATTCTGGAATTTGGGGGACAAATCTGGGTTTCCTTTAACCCTTTTCTTTCTGAGCTTATGAGAAATTCTCACCGAGGGACATCTGGGCCAGAGGCTGGGGCTGGAGGAGCCCCCTTGTGCCACAGTCCTAGTAATGAGGTCTGTTGTTTGTCCCAGTCCTCCACTGTGGTCGCCATGGCTCCCATAGCCCAGAGGCAGAGCTGGATCCCAAGGGCCTCGCTGATGCTTTACCAGGAGCAGGGCAGCTGGGTCAGAGAACAGTGCTCCTGGATGCAGGGAGAGTCACAGCACCAGGCCACTCCCCCCCCAGCTCCAGGATGGATCCAGTCCAGGGTGGAAAGGCAGGTCAGGCGACTTCAGACAGGTGTGCGTGACACCTGCCACATCCCTGGGGTCTGGGGCTGACTCTCCATCATCTCATCCTATGGCTGGAGCAGGGAAGGGATGATTCAAAACACACATACCTTTTAGGCTTTAAAATAGTGTTCAGATCAGACTGACACTGAAATTCCTCTTGAGCCGACTTGAGCTGCAAGCTGGGAGGTGCTGAGGGAAGACACACGCTCCTAGGAGAGAGCTGTGTACGTTTTCAGATCTGTTTGCTCAGGGGCCAGAGACTGAAGGTATTTATTGCCCGCTCTGAGCCCTTCTGGCTGTTCCCTCCTTCCTCCTTTGCTTCTTGCCTCCTGGGCCGTTCCTCTCCCACCCAGAAGGCTGGGACTCCCAGCTGATCCCCTGACAGGAGCCAACTGCAGACTCTTGGGCTTTAGCGCGTGTTTTCAGTCGGGAATAAACCATTCCCTTCAAGTACCTGGGGGAACTTTCCCTGTGGGTCTCCTCAGTGTCGAGGGACAAGCTGGGGCCAAGGTCATTCATTTATTCACTCATGTAGTTTATTGAGTAGCTGTGACTCAACAGGCACTGTATTAGGTTCCAGGGATAAAGGAGGAATGAGAGAGTGAGGTCTCATCCTTTGATGATGGTCATGACCATCCTCATGGTCATGAGCATCAACAGCCCCATTCAGTTCACCTGAGACAGAAAGGCTGCATCCTAGTCCAGCAACACTTTGCTTTTCTGCTCCTAGAATCCCTAGCGTATGAATTCCTTTAGCTGGGAAGCTGCTGACATCGCCACCCCTGGATAACATTTGCCACTAAATGGAGATGCTGGATCTTGGGTTCCAGGCAGATACCACCCCAAGTCCACCTGGGACTTTCAAGGATAACTGCCTTTAGGCCAGCATCTTTCAGCCACTGTATAATACCAGTTTGAAGTCAGTGTCTAGAAGAACAAGGAGTCTGGAACTTGTTGCCAAATGCATCTCAGGTTCTTAAGCTCATTGTCTCTTCCTCATTTTTGCTCATTTATTACCTAGTCCTGCCCCACCAACGGATATTGGGAGGAAAAGGAGCTTCTCCTTTAATATCGAAAACTTTCCTCATGAATCTGCCTCTATTCCTGGCAGGTGTGGATCAAGAAGCAGGGAGAAAGCTGGCAAGGTCGACCAGATGCCCAGCTTCCGCTTAGACCCAGGTCTGGTGGCAGTTCCTGGCAGGTTAAAGGAGGCTACTTCTAAAGCCTGTGCCACATGGCTCCCTCTGAGCTCTAGCCCTTGCTCCCACCTTATGCCCCAAACAACTGAAAATTGGTGGCTATCACCAGAGAGTGAGTTTCTGGCCTGAGAGTAGCTCCAGGAAGTTGAGTGCACCCTAAGCCCAGGTCTTCTGAAGACTTCAGGATGTAGTTCTCCATCAAATATGCAGCATTGGTGAAACTGCTCTGTACTGTTTGATCAATTTCAATAGGCTTAGAAAAGTTAACAAAGCTGTGTCCCCTGTCCTGCCCACCAGTTTGCTGGCCTTGTAATAACATGAGACCATTTTGGTTGTTGGTGTCAGATATCTTTTGATCTTGAGTTCTCCCTTCCACTTGCTTTCCCAGAGCAGAATACTGGGACACTTTCCAGAAGGGCGCTCCTTACAGGATGCCCAGAAGGACTGTATTTAACTCTTGCTATTGTGGCTTGGGGACAGCCTCCCCTCCCCCAGGGCACATAAGAGCAAAGAGTCATGTGGTCAGTGGGTGACTCTGCAGAAGTGACCGCCTCTGCTAGAAGCTTTCCTCGACAGTCTCTTGTTGGCCAGTTCGCCGGAGGGCCTGCTTCCCATGGGCATTGCAAGTGCCACAGTGCGGGGCCTGGCTCTGTGCACCCAGGAAAAGTCTGTAGACCCACAGCCCTCCGCAATAATTCACCAGACCAGAAGCCACTGATGTACAGAGAACATTTAAGAAAAATGTATTTTATGTGAAAAAAAAAAGTTAAAACTCTGTATACTGTATCAGCAGCTTTGTGTAAAAATGGCAATCAAGAGAGTCTAATATATTTAAAACTTTTTTTAAAAAAAATCCTTGTGGATCTTTGATATTGTATTGAAGTAACTTCCAGGTAGCACCACGCCACGCGGCAGTGGTGAGCCCCATGTTCGAGACTGTGGCTCGACCACACCCCAGAGGGGCGCGCCCCTGGAGTTGCTTCCAGCTGCCAAGGCCTGTGACAGAATTCGCTGTTAAGAGTTTTTAATTAAGATTATTAAATTCCTTTTAATAACACCTGTTTAGTGTGGCTGTGGTCATTGCTCTGAGCTCGCTTGAACCCTAATGATTTGAATTCACAAAACGGTAGTGCCTGGGATAAAGGGCAGGGGAGGGTTCCAGGTCCCTGATCCCACCACAGAGGGCTCTCCCAGTTGGCCCCTGAATCAGAGGGAGCTCTGAGGGCTCAGATACGGAGAGGTATCTTTCTAGACTGCAAGAAGGTGAAACCTGGTGAAGTCAAGAAAAGAAGGGTGGTTGAAAATGAGCTTCACTCTGTCAAATGCTTCTTTTGAAATTAACATGGAGCCCTATAATAGCTCATATAACATTTTTCCCCACACTTTCAAATGGTTGTCTGATGACACATTTATACGTAACAGGGCTGCCCTTCTCTTCTGTTCTCTTCTTGGAGTGCACTGACCTGTCCTACCCTCTTCTCCCCAATCCACCCCAGTCCTTCTCCTCATACAGTTTATAGTGGGGAAGTAAAATACTACATACTACTTCACATTATTACAACAATTCAGCAGGTGAGACCGTGGTTATTCTCACTTCTGACCTTAGGCAATGGAGAGATTGACAAACTCTATGATTGCACAGCCCCAGACAGTGGTCATTGTTTTCATCACATACAGAAGTTTGTTGGTGTCTTGGAAGAGGATGAAAAAGGATGCTGTCTTGGACCCTTCTGGATGCTGGCTGCCAGAGCAGGGACACATAGAAATCTCCACACTTGGGCTTGAAAAATATCATAAACAGGCTGGGTATGGGGAGAGAGGGGAAGAACAGAAGTATCTTTGTAGCAGTGGACATTCATCCATTTAAAAAAGTATATTGAGGACTTCCCTGGTGGTGCAGTGGTTAAGAATCCACCTGCCAATGCAGGGGACACAGGTTCCAACCCTGGTCTGGGAAGATCCCACATGCCACGGAGCAACTAAGCCCGTGTGCCACAACTACTGAGCCTGTGCTCTAGAGCCCACGAGCCACAACTACGGAGCCCATGTGCCACAACTACTGAAGCCCACGTGCCTAGAGCCCATGCTCTGCAACAAGAGAAGCCACTGCAATGAGAAGCCCACGCACCACAACGAAGAGTAGCCCCTACTCACCACAACTAGAGAAAGCCCGTGTGCAGCAACGAAGACCCAACGCAGCCAAAAATAAAATAAATTCATTTTAAAAAAGTATATTGATACATGATAATGGTAATGTCTCACATTTATGAAGCACTTTACAGTTGTATATATGTCTTCTCATTTACACAAAGAAAATGAGGCCTAAAAATTGGCTATTAGATTTAACACCGTGGAGCTCATGACGATCTTTTTTTTTTTTAAGATTTTTTTCTATGTGGACCATTTTTAAAGTCTTTATTGAACTTGTTATAATACTGCTTCTGTTTTTTATGTTTTGGTTTTTTTGGCCGTGAGGCATGTGGGTTCCTAGCTCCCCGACCAGGGATCGAACCTGCAACCCCTGCATTGGAAGGCAAAGTCTTAAGCACTGGACTGCCAGGGAAGTCCCTCACAATGATCTTGACAAGAGGTTTTGGTTGGCCAGTGTAGGAATCAGCCTGATTGGACAGGATTCAAGACAGAATGGGAAGAAGACTGGAGATGGCAAGTATAGACAAGTTGTTTGAGGCTTTATGCTATAAAAGTGAGAGTGAAATGGGGAGGAAGCTCTAGAGGGATGTAGGGTCATGAGTGTTGTTTGCAGGATGAAAAATATTACAGCATGTTTGTATGCTGATAGGAATGAACCAGTAAAGCAGGGAAATTGATGATCCAGGAAAGAGGGAATTGCTGGAGAGACATAGGTTAGTAGTAGGGGGATTGGCAACTACTGCCCAAATGGAAGGACTGGCATTAGATAGGCTCACAGACAGCTCATCCATAGTAACGGAAGGCCCAGTATGTGGGCAGAGATGCAAACAGGTAGGAAGATGTGGTGGGAGCATGTGGAACTATCTTCCCTGACTGCTATTATTTTCTCAGTGAAATAGAAAGCAAACTCTAAAAGTAAGAATGAGAGAGGAAAAGGTAGAGAGAAGTTAGGGAAATAGAGGCTAGCAGGCAACCTTAAGGGCCCACTTGAGACCATGAATTTCAGGCACAGCTGGTGGGCATGACTGTGTCTTTCTTTTCCCCTGCACTGTATGGCAGCCTGGGTGCAGGAGGAAAGTAGGTGGAGAGTGGGGTTTAACCAGGTTTGGGGTTTTGCCAGGCAAAAAACAAGGAGGTGAGGGACTTCCCTGGCAGTCCTGTGGTTAAGACTTGGCCTTCCAATGCAGGGGGTGCGGGTTTCATCCCTGGTTGGGGAGCTAATATCCCATATGCCTGGCGGCCAAAAAGCCAAAACATAAAACAGAAGCAATATTGTAACAAATTCAATAAAGACTTTAAAGATAATCCACATCAAAAAAATAAATCTTAAAAACGAAAGAAAACGATCAGGTGAGAGAAGAGAAAGCTACCTGAAGGTGTAATCAAAGGAGTGGCTATTATGACGGACCGGTATTTTTGAACGAATGAATGAATGATTTCAATACTGGGGAGTGGCTGGCCTCACCCAAGCTCTGAGAGACCCGGAGAAGCACGGTCAGTGGGTCAGTGTGCCCCAGCAGGTCCCAGCCTTTCCTCCCAGTTCACATTTCTGACCTCCCTGGGCCTTGTAGGGCCGCGCTGTGGGGCGGCCGGCAGGGGGAGCGCGAGGATGGCTGTGGTCGGGCTCTCCGGCTTCAGTTCGGGCTCCCTGCCTGCCCCACCGCCCCGGGTACCACGGCCACTCAGGCCTGACATCTGCTCTCTAGTTGATCTTGATGAACTCGGCTCCCCGCAGGACCATAGCAGGAACGCTACCTCGGAACAGGAACGTAGTCGCCAAGACTAAATTCCGCTGAGCAACCACGGAGCAAGTACGTGGTCTCAGCCGCAGTCCCCGGCCTCTACGGAGGCGCTGGGTGGGGCAGGGCTGCGGGGCGGGGCGGGGCCGGGCCGCGCCGCGGGGCAGCCAATAGCACTTAAGGGGGCGGAGTCGTAGAGGCGTGCACTGCTTCCGGACTCTGCCGTCACAACAAGGCAGCCAATGGGAGAGCCAGGGAGGGGCGGTGCGGCCAATGGCGCGGGCCGGTTAGATTCAAAGGTGCCTATAAAGTGTCCTGCATTCCCGTGGTGGTCCGAGCCGTCTTGTGTCAGAGCGCCGCCATGGCCCTGTGGTCCGATGGCCTGGACGAACTGCCCGCAGCCTGCCTGTCGCCGTGCGGGCCGCCCAACCCGGCCGAGCTGTACAGCGAGGAGCGGCGCTTGGCGCTCGAGGAGCTGGTGGCGGGCGGCCCCGACGCTTTCGCGGCCTTCCTGCGACGCGAGCGCCTCGGCCGCTTCCTAAACCCCGACGAGGTGCGCGCCATCCTAGGCGCAGCCGAGCGGCCCGGCGAGGAGGGCGCGGCAGCGGGGGCCGAGGATTCCTTCGGCTCGTCGCACGACTGCTCCTCCGGCACCTACTTCCCCGAGCAGTCGGACCTGGAGCCGCCGCTGCTGGAGCTCGGCTGGCCCTCCTTCTATAAGGGCGCCTACCGCGGGGCCACGCGCGTCGAGGCGCACTTCCAGCCCCGCGGCACGGGCGCCCGCGGCCCCTATGGCTGCAAGGACGCGCTGCGCCAGCAGCTCCGCTCGGCGCGAGAGGTGAGTGCCGCGGCCCGGCTCCTCGGGTCACCTCGGTCCCCGGTCCGACGGGACACTCCCTTCAAAAACGGGAAACTGAGGTCTGCTAGGAGCGCGAGCCGGGTGGTCCCGGGGTCCCGACTCGCCCCACTCTGCGTGTATCCCCTCGGATCCCCGATCTCCTCCCTGGCCGCTCCTCGTGGCAGGGGAGAGTGGGAGGAGTCTCGGTCCCCAAGAAGGCGTATTGTGCCCAAGTTCCAACTCCTAACATTCACATTCCCTGGGAGGGTGATCAGAAGTCCTGCTAGTTGCAGCTTTCAGTTAAAACCAGTTGTCAGACTGGCTGTCAGCCAGCTCTAGATCCCGCTTTCAGGAGCTTCTTAGGAGATGCAATACCTAAGAAGCGCATAACCTAGGGGAAAATTCCTGAAAGTTGTCCCCAGAGACAACTGCGGGGCATTAGGAGTCTATCATTGCTAGTCACCTGCACGTGCCTTTTGTTGTAGAAAGCAGATACATACCAGAGTGGCAAAGTGACCCCCGACCCTTTTTCCTCCTGCAGGCCTGGAGGGGAAGTTGCTCCTTCAGTGAATGGGTGGGGAACGGAGTTTGCGTTTCCATAAGCTGGAAAAAAAAATGCAGATACCCCTGCATTAAGTCATCTCTCTCTTCACAGTGGGTTTTGGTGCAGTTGTCTGACTCTTAGTGTGACAAGGTATTGGGGTGCAGTGGGAGGTTTTGTTTCTCTGCCGGCCAGGATGAGACTGCAGCAGGGTGCTGGGTACTAGGGGTCTGGGAGGAAGAATGCAGCCCAGAAGGTGGGAGGGGTGGGTAGGGTGTGGCAGCAGACTCATTCCTCCAGAGCCATGATCAAATGCCACCTCGCTTGCTGACTGGCAGTGCCCAGCTTCCTGGCTGTCTGCCTGTGCCAGAGACATGGCAGGTAAAGCCCCAGGCCATGGTAAGACTTGGTAGGGCTCCTACCTGAGTGTGTCTGACTGTGGTTATGATATCTGTGCATCAAGGCAGTTGAAGTAGCCAAGAAGGGACAAGCCCTGACTTACCAGTGTCCCTGCGCCGGGTGCTCTTTGCCTGATGGTGGGGTTGCAGTGGGTAGGGGGTACGGTAGGCTAGTGCCTTGCCTTTGTGGGCTCCAGCTAGGCTATTAGCAGTCTTGCGGTGCTTTGGGTGTGCGGAGGGTCCTTTTGATGCAACAGACACTTGTGGGTTCAGCGGGAAGATTGAAAAGATGGAAAAAGACACCATTTTAGGATAGGTGTGCATTCCCAACGATCACGTCTAGGGGGAGAACTTGGGCACTTGGAACTTGAGAAAAGTAATGAACGGGTCTTCATGAAAGAGAGAAGAATTGCCCTATCCTCTTGCTTACATCCAATTTTTAGTGGTAGTGGAGGGGCACTGGAGCTAAGACCAGAGGGAAGACTGTCCATCAACTCATGCTGGTCTTAGAAGGGGCTCAAGGCTGATGCTCAGACACCGTTGTCTTGTAGGCATTCTGTAATGCATTCCTGGGTAGAACCTCCTGCCGTGCTCTGTGCCCTAGTCCAGCTTCACACTTATATGTTCAAGATTCTGTATTTGGAACCTGGGCAGTTTTAACTGAGAAAGGTGGTACGTTACCTTTAAATCTGATGAGTATTTTCAGTGTCTCTGCCATATGCCAGATTGCTTGCTTATTCAGAGCCTACTAGGTATTGGACACTGTGCTCCAGGGGCTGGGGCCACAGGTAAAGGATACGATCCTTGCTTGCACTTGAGAGTTGATGGTCTGCTGGCGGGAAGCAGTGAGGAAGTTGCTGCAGGCTGAAGAAAGCTTTAGGGGTGATGGTGACCTTGGAGCTGGGTCCAAGAGGATGGGTGGGGCTTGCCAGACCAGAGGATAGGGAACGGCCCAGAAGTGTGAAAACACCTGGCCTTTTGGGAGGCAGCCAGGTTCCTCACAGCTGGAGCAGAGAGTATGTGGGAGTTAATGGTAGGAGAGGAGGCTGAAGGGAAAGACTGACGCCAGACTGTCGAGGGCTTCGCACGCTACTGGAAGGAGCAGTGGGGAGCCATCGCAGGTTTAAAGGGAGGAGAGGAGCTGATCAGATTGGGGTTCCTGAGCAGTAAATGCTGGCCAGAGCAGGAAGGGGGATGGGTTAGAGATGGGCAAGACTGGAGTAGAGGTGGTAATAAGGAGGGGCTTAGGGATCTACACTTGAGAAGGGGGTCTGTGCTAAGGCAGTGCTGGGGCTCGGGCAGGGGAAGAATTTTAGGTAGAATTGACAGGACTTGGTCATTCGATGGACCGGAAGGGTAGTGAGAGAGAGGGCAGGAAAGTAGGCAAGGCCAAGGAGAAGGTATAGGAAGAATTGAGTTTTTTTAGCTGGGGTGAGTGGTGATGCCACGAAATTAGAATACAGGAGAAGAATGAGACTGAGGGTAGGGATGGGGAGGTGAGTGGGATTTGAGACACGCTAAACTTGAGGTCTCAGACACCATCTCTTTTATGTAAAAAAAAAAAAACCCCAAACCCCAAAACAGAATCGTACTTTCTCTGCCGGGCACTGTTCCGAGTAACCCTAAGGTAGGTGCGATTGTTAGCTCCATTCTGAGGCTGGTGAAATTGAGGCATAGAGAAGTTAAGTTGCCCTGAGGTCACACAGCCAGGGAATGACGGAGCCAGGACTCAAACCGAGGCACAGCATCTCTTAACCGCTATCAGCCACCACGCTCTGCCTTGTGCCATGTGGAGGCAAGGAGGCGTCACTGTCCCCAGGTGGACAGAAATCTGTGGAGGAGACAAGTGTTAGAGAGCTAATCTGGTGGCTGGTCCAGTGCGGCTGCTCCAGGTAGAGGTGTGGGTTGTGTACACAGGAGCGGCTGTGTCACTCCAAATACATCCTTTGAAGTCCAGTACCTGTGACGGCGAGGACTGTGGAGATGTAGGTCTCAGGCTGTCTCCGGATGAGATGAGAAGCCATTCTGCGTCTGTGTTCATATGGCGAAAGCGCTTGACGGTGTGATTGAGCACTTTTAAAGGGTCAGTTTCTGTGCTAAGCCCTTTACCTGGACTCTCTCAGTTAACCCTCCCCAACCTAAAAGGAGGCCACAATTAAGAAGAGACCAGGCACAGAGACGATAAGTAGCTTTCCCAAGATACAGTTAGTGTGGGACAGAGCTGGGCATGAGCCCGTCTGCCTGGCCCCTGAGCCCGGGCTCTCGACCACTCACCACTCCACAGGGCCCCCTGCCATGAGGGAGGGTTGGTGCTTTGGTAGTTTTCAGTAAGCTGGGTTTTTTTTAAGGGTTTCTTAAGATTTGAACTTTTAATTTCCATGTTGCATATTGAAGAAAAAGGAAAATGACGATGACAGGACTAGATCTCCCCTTGGCAGGAAGGAGACTGGAGTAGTCAGGGTACAGGCACAAGAAGCCAGTCTCACTTGGTAAATGGTGGTGTCTGATCCTGGCTCTGCGGCCTCAACGGATGGTTCTGGGATGGGTCCTCATCCAGGACTCATGTTGCTTTTGAGCCGTTTAGGCTTGTAGGGCCTCTGGCACCGAATAGTGCTCAGTAGGTACAGCGGAGACCTCTCACGTGTACCTTTGATCATTCAGCAAGTGAGTTTGCCTGCCTGTCTGCTCAGCAAGGACTTGTCCCAGGGTAGGTGGGACCAGGGCTGTGAACCTGCCAGTTCTGCCGTTGGCTCAGTTTCTGCGCACCTTTCAAAGCATGGGTCTGCTACGTTGAGTGAGGTACAGCACCTAGAAACACACGATTTATGTACAGCGTGGCTTCTGAATGCAAGCTGACTCGGTGCTCAGTTGAGCTTCACCAAAGCTGGAGGAAGTACTGTTTTGGACTTCTTTTTTTTTTTTCCCCCTTTGGACTTCTTGAGAGCTGAGATGTCTGCTCTTAGGAGAATTTTGAACTACACAGGATTTCCCCCTTACACACATACTCTAGAATCTATCCCTGCACTACTGTATTTGTTGATGAGTCATTCATTTCTTTGTCTCTGTTGCCATGTGAATCAGCGTTGGGCTGGGCTCTGGCCCCCACAGATCGGCTGGGAGTGGAGACCTTGCCTGGAAGTGCTGTGTGCCCTTACTTGGTGATGTGCTGTTGCCGAGGCTCTTGGGATATTCCTAGCGTCTGAATGGGAGCTCACAGACAAAGCTCACCCTGCTAGGAGGTCCTGCACTCTCCAGAGCCATCGCTCTTACCAGCCGCCCATTCCCTACGAGCTTTTGTTCCAAAGGGGCACTTTTGCTATGACCTCACCCTTGGGCATCCTTTTGACAACCTGAGCATTTGTAAAAAGCTGTCCTTGTGTTGACAAAGAGTCCTGCCTCCTAGGAGGAGTAACAGCTGAGGAATCTGTTGGAGGCCCCTGGTGTGCGCGTGGATGTATCCAAATTAAGGCCCTCCTGGCCTTGCACAGTCCTCCTCTGAGTTGCAATTGAACCTGTGCAGTGTGAGCAGTTCCTGTTCGGATCCCAGGGCAGGCTTTCTCAACCTCATCACTATTGACGTTTCGGACAGCATAACGCTCTTTGTTCTGAGGGGTTGTCCTGTGCATTGTAGGATGCTGAGTAGTATCCCTGGCCTCCACCCAGTGGATGCCAGAAGCACTGGCCCCCGCCAAAAAATGGTCATCCCATTCAAAAATGTCTCCCCTGGGGAGGGGGTCAGGGGAAGAAGGAGTTACTGCTTTAGTGGTTAGAGTTTCAGTTGGGGGTGATAAAAAAGTTTTGGAAACAGATAGTGGTGAGGGCTGACGACATTGCAAATGTAATTAAGGCCACTGAATTGTATGCTTAGGAATTGTTAAGATGGAAATATTATATATGTTATATATTTTACAATTTTAAAAAGTGTCCCCAGACATTGCCAGATGTCCTCTGAGGGGCAAAATTGCCCTTGGTTGAGAACCACTGTCCTAGGAAATCTCACCGATGCGTGAGATGCTGCCCACTAGACTAAGTGTGGCTGCTTTTTATCCCTTCCTTTTGGTTCTATGTGTCAGGTTAAGGATTTCGGAGTCTTTCACCATTTCATTTCTTTCTTCTTTTTAATTGTGGTAAAATATATGTAACAAAATTTAGCACTTTTTTAAAGTGTACAGATCAGTGGATTAAGGACATTCACCATCACCACATGCAACCATCACCACCATCCAGGTCCAGAACTTGTTCATCTTCCCAAGAGGAACCTCTGTTCCCACTGAACAATAACTCCCCATTCCCTCCTCCTCTCAGCCCCCAGCAACCACTATTCTGTTTTCTGTCTGCCATTTCATTTCTTTATTCTTTTCACCTGGCATCCATTGGGCAGTAGAGAAGCTGCAGAATTATTCTCTGGTTCCTTTATGGATAAAGGATAAGTTCTCTCAGGAAGAAAAGTAGTAGGCCTACTGGCTTTTTTAAAGTCCGGATGCAAATGATAGAACCTCTGGAGGGGAATCTGGCAATATTCAGCAAAATTTCAGTTGTATTTACCCATTGACCTAGCAGTTCCATGCCTGTGTATCTGTCCGAAAGATACCCTGGCGAAAAATATGAATAGGCCTATGCAGTTGGCTGTTTGTTGCAACACTGATTATAACAGCAAAAGGCCGGAAGGGCTCAAACATCCGTCAGTGGCAGATTGGTGAGTAAACGGATCCTTCTGCACAGTGCAGCGCCTAGCAGCTCTGAAAAGGGATGAGCACTAGCTCTGTTTCCTACGATTAAGTGGCTAGAACCGCAGTGACCAATGCAGCAGCCGTTGGCCACCTGTGGCTATTTAAATTTATGTGACTTAAAAGGAAATACAGGGCTTCCCTGGTGGCGCAGTGGTTGAGAGTCCGCCTGCCGATGCACGGGACACGGGTTCGTGCCCCGATCCGGGAAGATCCTACATGCCGCGGAGCGGCTGGGCCCATGAGCCATGGCCGCTGAGCCTGCGCGTCCGGAGCCTGTGCTCTGCAACGGGAGAGGCCACAACAGTGAGAGGCCCGCGTACCGCAAAAAAAAAAAAAAAAAAAGGAAATACATTAAAAAACTCAGTTCCTCTATTGCACTAGTCATATATCGAGTATTTAATCACTGCTTATGGCTAGTGGCGGCCATGTTGGACAGTGCAGATACAGAACCTCCACCATCTAAGAAGTTTCTGCTGGGACAGCACTGGTCTAGAACAACGCGTATCATACACTGCCTTTTATCTACAGGGGGGATATGAGCATATACATATACATATGTATACACACATACACACATACATGTACTCCGTTTAGTAACATAAATGAGTATGTGTACACATGCATACTTTTATTTATATTTTTTAAAAAATGGGAGAAACCCAAAACTAGTTGAAGTTATTATCTTTGTGGGGAGGGCAGAAGAGAAGGGACAAGGATGGAAGCTAGGTGTCTCTGGATGTAGCTTGTTTTGTCGATTGGACTTGGGAGCCAGGCAGATGTTTTACATAATTATAAAAAAAAATAACTCACGATGATAAGCCCCTTCCCCCCACAAAACGTCTCTTGATGCTTTCCCCTCCCTTTGAAAAAGCCCAGCCCGCCTGTGTACTTCATGCTGGAATAGTGCAGAGGAAATGTTGCTGTATGTGGCTGGTCCCTGCACCCCTGGGGCCATTGAAAAATTGGTTTACCCACCCCTGCCTTCCCAGAGGGGCCTCAGGCCACTCTCTGCAGATAGAGGCTCCATCGGCAATTTAATCTGATACTTAAATTGCTAATTTTATAAGAGCCCATGAAACTTAGAGAAAACAACACGCACGAATGAATTTAGGTTTTGCTGTGGAAATTGACGTTCTTTTTGTCTTTAAACCCTGATGTTGATATCAAGATCATTACTGAAAGATTTTATTTTATTTAATTTTTTAAATAAATTTATTTATATTTGGCTGCGTTGGGTCTTCGTTGCTGCACGCGGGCTTTCTCTGGTTGCGGTGAGTGGGGACTACTCTTGGCTGCGGTGTGCGGGCTTCTCATTGCGGTGGCTTCTCTTGTTGTGGAGCACGGGCTCTAGGCACCTGGGCTTCAGTAGTTGTGGCGCGTGGGGTCGGTAGTTGTGGTTCGCGGGCTCTAGAGAGCAGGCTCAGTAGTTGTGGTGCACGGGCTTAGTTGCTCCGTGGCATGTGGGATCTTCCCCCGACCAGGGCTGGAACCTGTGTCCCCTGCATTGGCAGGCGGATTCTTAACCACTGTGCTGCCAGGGAAGCCCCATTATTTAAAGATGTTAAAAGAAATTTCCAGGAGAAAATTTCTGTTCTGTTAAAAATCTTTAATACAGGGGGTGAAAATATAGATCTTTTTTTTTTTTTGGCAAGAAGGTCTCCAGAAGAGGCAGGAGCCCTGGGGACTTGAATGAAGTCGAGTCGGGTGTCACTCAGTCAGCGTGATCAATTCAGCAGGCAGGCTCTTGTTGACCACCAGACAGGCTGATGCATCTTTGCGCGTGTGTAGACCTTTGGTAGAATACCAAGCATCTCTCACATGTGTCCTTGCTTTATGACCATGGGTGGGAAGGGAGAGAAACTGAGGTGCAGTGAGAAGGGGTGAGTGACACAGACTTCCTGCTCCAGGCAGAGGAAGAGCTGGAATGAGAACAGGAATGACCGACCCTGAGTAGCCCCTCGAGGCTGCTCAAGTGCTTGCTCAGAGCCCTGCCCCGCCCATCGAGGGTGTGTGAATCAGATGATAGAGCTCGGAGGAGCTGTGTTTGAGGATGCCGAGCTCAGGTAGAATGACTTGGCCAGGGTCGGTGGCAGAATTAGGACTAAGACTATGACAGCTGCCATATAAGGGCTTTCTGTGGTGCCAGGAACTGTCAAGTGTTCTCTCTTGACCGAACCTACTGCAAACACTACAAGGTGGGTAGCATTATTTGCATGTTGTAGAAGCCAACAGAATGGAAGTAACTTGCTAGAGGGAACACGGTGATGACAAGTGGAGGAGCCTGCATCCACGTCCAGGTCTAGCTCCGTAGCCTGTTCATGTAGCATCTGTGCCTCCCAAGGTTTCCTGATTTAGTCAGTTCGGAGTTAGTCAGCAAAACTGCCCGCAGAAAGAAGTGTGGGCTGTCCTAGGGCATTTCAAGGTGCCTGACGTTAGCTCTGCAAGTTGTTTTGTGTTCTTAGTGATCATCCTTTGTGATGGGCTCAATCTCATATACTTTATGGAATACTCTACTGATCCTTCCAGAATTTAGTCTAAGCTTTCAATCATTTGAAGATGGAACATTAGATTTGTTTGCAATAATGTTTAATCTAACACTTTTTTTTTCTTTTTTGGCCGCACCGTGCAGCATGTGGGATCTTAGTTCCCTGACCAGGGTTCGAACCTGTGCCCCCTGCATTGGAAGCATGGAGCCTTAGCCACTGTACTGCCAGGGAAGTCCCAATCTAACACTTTTTAATAGGTAGCTCTGGGGTCAGCTGGGCTGAAATTCCAGCTCCTGCGTTTGCCTAAGTGTGTCACCTTGAACAAGTCACCGAACCTCTGCACGCTTTATTTTTCTTATCAGTAAATTGGAGATAACAATTAACGGGGTTTTCAAATCTCAGGATACCTCTTTAGAGCTTCTGGCAAACAGAAAAGATTTCAGTTCTGTGTGAAAAGTAACATACACAGGGTCTGTGCAGAATACCCCGGGGACTGCTACCTGTAACCACGTGGATCACAGGGTCCCATGGTATAAATCATCGAGGGACGGTTAGGAGTGACTGAGGGAGGAAAGGCTTGAGGTTTTGTCACCGGCGATGATGACATGGGACTTGATGCAGGAGTGGCTGCTGTAGATGTGGCTGGAGAAGAGCAGGAACAGCATGGGGACTGGCAGCAGACCAACCATCCAGGCTCCGACAGCTGGGTGTTTCCTCTTTAGGTGTCATGTTAGGACCAACGTGTGCTGAGTTGCAGATGGGCTTTTGACCCTGGATCGGACACTCACAAGCCACCACTTGCAGAGCTTTCCACCTCTAGGAGAGCGGGTAGGCTCTTTGTAGCATAGGCTGGGACAGGGCAATACCCACCGTGACCATGTGGGCACTTGATGAGCATGGGATGCCCGCCTGCCCATGTGTCTCTCCTTTGTCCATCCCGCAGTATGACTCAGGGAGTGGGAGTGATGACCGCTTTCAAGTCCCAGTGCTCTTCTAGGGCCCAGCAGCCTGCAGCATGGACGCCAACACCTAGGAGATGTGGCCAGCTCTGTAAAGCAGACACTCAGCTGGCTAGCAAATGAGCCCAGGTCATTGTTCAGTTCAGAGAAGAGTCTGTCCCTTCACAGACTCGAGAAGCCCCAGGTCTAGTTCAGCTGCGCCGGGCTTGGTTGCATGGGGGCGGGGGTGGGGTGGGGCTGAGGGCAGAGAGTAAGGGGGAGCAGGGATGGGGTCTGGAAGGAAGGCGGGCCTTCCTGTAAGGGGGAGCGGGGATGGGGTCTGGAAGGAAGGGGGGCCTTCCTGCTGACTGCTTCCACCCATAGGGCTGTTCTTCCTCCAGAAGTCTTTTAAAAGGTCCTGCTCTAGAAAGAGGAGGGGATGTTGGATGCAGGGGGAGTCAGAGGGATAAGCATCTCCATCTACCCTCTAGGTACCCCGTGGGCGTTCAAACCCAATTATTTTCAACACACAGGAAAGGTTGAAGCTTCAAAACCAAACAATGAAACTAACAGCAAATTAGATGCTGACTCACTACCTAACAAAGGTGGTGTTTGCACAATTGTTTTGTTAAATGATAAATCAAAATTCAGTTTGGCAGGCGCCTTATGTTGTGGGCCCCGCTCCTGGGGCCCTGCTTCCAGCAACCCTCCAGCTCCTCGGCTGTGTCCCGGTGGCACCTGGGTGCACGTCCATCGGCCCCGTCGCGCTCACTTCCTGTCTCTCCTGAGGACGGGGACTGACCCCGGATTGATTTTCTCTCACTTTCTCTTATGAGCTCGACTCATTCTCACATGTGTGTATTCAGAACCCCTTTATGAGGTTTTACTGCCACCTCAAAATCAGTTTCAAAACCTCTCTCTCTCTCAAGATTGTTTCTGTTTCTGTTTCCTGTTTGTGTGGACCTGAATCAGCCTCCCTCCACCCCCATCTCTCCTCCCTCATCCCAGGGAGAACATTGCTTACCTTTCCCACGGGCCTCTTTCCCTTCTCTGTGACCCTCATGGCTTCCTGCCTGGCCCACCGTCGAAACCTCTATCACTGATTTTTATTCTTTCAGTCTTTAGTCCTCCTAAACATTTGCTGAACCTAAAAAGCTACCTAAGTGCCTACTGTGTTTCAGGTACCTAGGTATGTGGCCCTATGTTGCAGGAGCGGGGGCCACATCTCCATCCAACACTTCCAGCATCAGCTTCTTCTGTCCTGTTGGGTTCATCACCAAACTCATCACTCATCCCAAACCTCCTCCCCTCCACGGCCTGTATGATCCTGACACCTTGGTTGGCGTCCAAGGCCTTCCATGCTCCTGCACACTCACCTGTCTCTCAGTCACGTCCTGTCGCTCCCTCTCGTGCATACTCTGCGTTCCAGCCAGACTGGGACCTACCCCATCATTTCCTACATCTTCCTCTGTCATCATGTGGCTTCCTGCCGGATGCCCTCCCCTTTGCTTCTCCCCTGTCCAAATCGTCCTGACTTTTGATTCAACTCAAAGGCCATCTCCTCCAGGAATCCTCCTTTTCTCTCCTTTGGTAAACATTTGAGGGCCTGTGTTGGGTCTACGCCTGCAAGGGAGATGCTTTACTGTCTCCCCCTCCCCCAAAGCGTTCCCCTGATTTCCTTGCCTGTTATAGTAAGTATCATTTTCCTTCCCTGCAGCCTGTGTCCTCTCTTTGTGGGTAAGTCAGGTGCATGTCGAATCCTTTATAGCCATCTTTCTACCTAGCACAGGGTTCAGCCCACAGTAGACTCTGAGGTGCTGGCTGCATTTGAACACCTATTTCATGCCTGAGCGAAGCCCTTTCCATGCTTTGTCTCATTTAATCCTCACAACAGCCCTGTGATGTGGATGCTAGATGATATTATCTGTATCTCCAGAGGAGGAAACTGAGACTCAGAAAGATTAAGCAACTTGCCCAGAGTCACACAGCAGTAAGCCACAGAGCTGGGAACTGTGCCCACGCCTTTCTGCCTTTTAACCAATAAGTTGTTTGGCCTGAATTAGTGGGATAGATACATCTCCAAATAGGATGTATAAAAATGCATTGGAGGATATAAACTTTTGAAGTTGCCACCAATTTAGAA
Source organism: Monodon monoceros (assembly GCF_005190385.1). Lineage (NCBI taxonomy): Eukaryota > Metazoa > Chordata > Mammalia > Artiodactyla > Monodontidae > Monodon > Monodon monoceros. The sequence continues at coordinate 20,468,094 of NW_021703769.1, read as the reverse complement.
GGAACACTTTTTATTTTCTAAATCATTGTCTCCAGTGGGGTTTAGCTGTACCCTTTGCCAAGAATAGCTCACAGCTGGGGCTTTGGCAACATTAGAGAAAGGGAACCAGAGAGATAAATTGTCTTTCCCAGACTCCCTCACAGCAATGACTTCCTGGGAGCTGGCATTTCTGGGTCCCTCCTCCTGGTGGACAAGACTCTGAGGTGTTAGAGATGGACAGTAAAATCGTCTCTTTGTCTCTGCACTTCTTTTTAAAAAAATAAATTTATTTATTTATTTATTTTGGGGGGCTGCTTTGGGTCTTTGTTGCTGCACGCGGGATTTCTCTAATTGCGGCGAGCAGAGGCTACTCTTCTTTGCAGTGTGCGGGCTTCTCATTGCGGTGGCTTCTCTTGTGGAGCACGGGCTCTAGGTACGCAGACCTCAGTAGTTGTGGCATGTGGGCTCAGTAGTTGTGGAGCGCAGGCTCCATAGTTGTGGCGCACGGGCCCAGGTGCTCCGCGGCATGTGGGATCTTCCCAGACCAGGGCTCGAACCCGTGTCCCCTGCACTGGCAGGCGGATTCTTAACCACTGCGCCACCAGGGAAGCCCCTCTGCACTTCTTTGATACCCAAATACTTAAGGGGTAATGACTCTCGGTTACTGGCCTGAGTCCTCTGGGCCCCCAGAGATGAATCAGTCCTGTTGAGGGGCCTCTGCTCTCACAGACCTGTAAGTCAGTCACCTTAACGTTCAGGAAAGGATTTAATGTGATTGGAAGAGACTCATGTTTTTACTGATGAGGTTACGAGGAGGGTGGTGCATTGCAGCTCCAGCCTGCAGAAGAGTTCCAAACCTTGGCTTCGGGGAGCGGTTTCCTAAGGTGACAGTCCTGGCTCTGACCTGATGCAGGGGCTTGTACGAGACCCGCATGTTTTGGTTCCCCCGCAGACCTGCCAGGAATTAGCTGACGGCCATGCTTTCAAACCTGCAGAGGGTGTGATGAGAGGCTTTGCTGCTGGAGCGGCCTCTCTTGAAGCAGGAAAGCCAGGAGCTGGGAGATGTTTCCCTGCGCTGAACTGTCTGGACGGCTTAAGCTCTGGACTGGTCAAGCGAATCAATGAACAGATACCAGAGGGATCTCTTGTATGGGCACTTGATGTGGCCTAGTCATTTAATGCTCACGACAAATCTATTTTGCAACGAAGGAAACAGGCTTTCGAAGCAGCTGTAATCTACGCAAGGCCACGTGGCTGAGGTGGCCCTTAACTGTACTGTGTGCTGAGTGGGGAAAATTGATTAGGAGGCACAAATGGAGCCGGGTCGTTGGGGAGCAGAAAGGACTGGTCCAAGCTGCAGGGCAGCATCCTTAGGACATATTTCCGTGCTCTTGTTGCGGGCTTGTGCTGCGGACAGATACCAGAGAACTTCAGATACCACCTTTTACAGAGGAGGGGCTGGCGCTCTGGGAGCCATTTGGTTAGATCCTGACAGGTGGAGGGAGCAGACGTCATGAAGAGGTGATGTGAAGCAACAGAGTCAGGAGGTGGGAGAATCGACTTGCCTGGCTCAGTCAGTTTCAAGCCATGAGTTGGTGGTGGATGAGGTGGCCCATTCTAGATTATAATAGAAAACCATATTATGATCCAAAACCATACAATAAAATCAGACTTGGAGACTGGTATACCCAGAAGGGGGGCCTCAGAGAGACTCTTAAGTTTTTACATACCTGTTTTACAGACATGGGCAACAAGCCACGTGTCTAAAATGATGGTGGGTTAGCTGCAGAACCTAGATATCTTGCCGGTCTGAGCTGAGCTTGTGAGACGGGGGTTTTAGTAAAGGAAGAGAGTTGAATGGAACAAGTTCATAGGAGGTCAAAGTAGTGGATGAATCTATAGTTTTGAGAAATTTGCAGTGTGGAGGAGAGTGGCTGGGTCAAGTCCAGATTTGTAGCATACAGTGGCCTGAGCGTCTTTGGAGACAGACAAGAGTCCACGGTGAGAAGAAAACTGATACTGCAGAAGGAGAAGGAAGGAAGAGTATTGTAGGACAGGGATCCTTTCTCAGCTCTGAGATGGGGTCCAGAGTCTGGACAACGAGCTGTAAGGTGGTGTCCTTGTGGGTTGACCGCTGGCTCTTCTCTCTGCCCCACGCCCTAGGTGATTGCAGTGGTTATGGATGTTTTCACGGACATTGACATCTTCCGAGACCTGCAGGAAATCTGTCGGAAACAGGGAGTTGCTGTCTACATCCTTCTGGACCAGGCCCTGCTCTCTCAGTTTTTGGATATGTGCATGGATATGAAAGTTCATCCTGAAGAGGAAAAGGTTTGTGTTACACTCTTTCTAGTTTCACCACAATCAGCAAATAATGACTGAGCACCCGTGACCTCCCCGTTGGTGGTGGTCTCCCCGTTGTAAGGGAGGGACCTGAGGCCGTGAGAAAAGTCGTTTGCCTGAAGCCTCACAGGAAAGAAAGACAGAGTCAGGTTCAGACCTTGGCCTCTCCCTCACGTCACGATGCCTCTTAATGGGGAGCTTGTCTGTTGATGGCAAGATGCTGCCTTGGAAGCTGCTGCGTTTGACTGCAGCACTGGTAGGCTCCAATTTTAATTGTGAGGACCACCGTTTACGGAGTCCTGCTGTGTCCTTGGCACTGTCCTAGGCTCTTGACAATGTTACGCAACTTAAATCCTCACAGCAGCCCCATCAGGTGAGTGGCGTTATACCTGTGTTTCATATTAGGAAGTGGTGACACCAAGAGCCCAGTGTCTACAACTAGAAAGTAGTGGGATGGAGTTTCCCCATCTGTCGGCCTGCCTGCAGCCCCAGTGTTCTTAAATCACTGTCACATGCTGCCTCTCGTTTCTCATTATTATAAAATTAGACTTTTTATGTCCTTTGCTCTGAGCATGAAAGTAATTTGAGCTTAAGTATTTAAATGTAAGGTTATGTAACTTAGCAAGCTTGTTCTCTTTAGTAGAAAGGCAAGAAAAATAGTCGTTTATTACACCATTCACTTCTTAAAAATTAAGCAACTTAAGAGCTTCAGAACTTAATTCATCAACTTGGTTCATCACCTTAATTCATCAACTTAGTTTCTCACCTATGTGAGCACCTACTCTGAGCTACTCATTGTTCCAGGTACTGGAAACAAGGCGATGAGCAAAGTGAATGAAGAGGTTGGACTTTGGTTCTATAGGCTACCGCGCAGGGGACATGAACTTACCACCTTGTTATTATCAAGCAATTTGGTTTACACAATTTTGACTGTTTAACTTCTCTTGAGAGCTCTTGTTCGTTTTTCTCCCTCAAGAGGAAACAGGATTGGGTTTAATTAGGTAGCTACTAACTTGTCACTAGTGCTTAAAAGCAAATCCATGATGGAGGTAAGCCTTGGAGCTTGGAGACGGAATGAAACAGTCAGCCCTGTGACCTGACAGTCAATTTAAAAATGTGTCAGGTGGACCCAAGAGAAATGCAAGTCAGGCCTGGAAAGTGCATCGTCATCTAACCAGATGTTTAGTCCATACCTGCTCTGCCGCAGAGCCTGGTGAAGAAATTGAAGGTGTCGATGTTTAATTTCAAGGTGCTCTTGCTGTAATTGAGGCTGTGTGTGGGCAGCAGGAAGATCACAGAATAGCCCGGCCACGACTTTGATCGAGTGACTGGCTCTGATTCATCCACTCAGCAGAAATCTAGGAGTATTTGCTGACTCAGTTGCCTGCTGAGTTGGTTGCTGCCTTCGTGGGTGTCTGGATCCTCTAGGAAGGGTCAAAAGGAGATCTGTCTTTTTGGCCTCACCCATGTTCATCATGTCTTAACTTCTTCGGGAAGCACCACTTTGCCATGGAGGCTTCTCTCACCAGGGCCTGTGTGTGCTGGTGAACCTGCCCCTCACCAGAAGAAGTGGGGGTGACTTCTTTTGCCCTGGTGCTGCGGCTGGTCCAGAATGTTGGGTGTCCTCCCTGCAGGAGCTTGGTCACACGTTTGTGTGCAGGCACTCAAAAGTGCTTTGATTGTAAATCAACTATACTCCAATGTAAACTAAAAATTAAAAAAAAAAAAGTGCTTTGACCACAATCACAGAGGCCTACATAGCATTCAGGTAAGTTCCAAAGGGAAAGATGCACAAAACCACACTGAAATCTGCCCACAGTGATATTCTTTATGCTTGTTATTATATGTTGACCCTTTGAAGCTCTGCTCAGGGATCGCCCGGGAAGCCCTCCCCTGCCAGCTTCATGTGCACCTCTATGGAAGGTTCTAGGTTTTTTGTCTGTTTGTTTTAATTTTCATTTTGAAATAATTTTATTTACAAAGGAGTTAGAAAAATAATATAAGGCATCCTTGGATACTCTTTGCCCAAATTTTCTAAATGTTTACATCTTACAAACCTCAGTACAAATTTCAAAATCAGGAAATAAACTTGATATAGTACTATTATCTACTCTGTAGACATGATAAATTTCACTCATCATTCCATGAATGCTGGTTTTCTTATCCAGGATCCAATCTGGGACCATATCTTGCATTTAGTTGTCATTTCTCCTTAGCTTCCTCTCATCTGGAGCTGTTCCTCTCTTTCTTTGTCTTTTACAGTCTTGATGCTTTTGAAGAATACTAGCCAGTTTTCTGTAGAATTTGGGTTTATCTGATGTTTCCCCATGGTTAAATTCATATTACGCATTTTGGTAAGAATATCGCAGAAACAATGTTATGCTATGCCCTAATTTTTTTGTTTTGTCTTTTGTTTTTATTTTGAAGTAGCGATAGATTCACAGAAATTGCGAAGATAGTACATAGAGGTTTCCATGTATCCTTCACCCAGTTTCCCCCAATAGTTATACCTTATATAAGGTATATACAGCACATACTTATATATGTGTGTATATATATATATATATATATATATATATATATATACTTACAGCACAATATCAGGACCTGGAAATTGACATGGGTACCATGTGTGTCTATTGTTTTGTGCCATTTTATCACATGTATACATATGTGTACCCACCACTGCCAACAGAATACAGAGCTATTCAATCACCACAAAGATCTCCCTCATGCTACATCTTTATAGTCACATCCACTCCCCTCTCCGTGCCCTCCCCTGCATCTTTCACCCCTGGCAACCACTAATTTGTTCCCCATCTCTGTAATTTTGTCATTTAGAGAATGTTATGTAAATGGAATTATACAGTGTGTGACCTTTTGAGGCTGGCTTTTTTTCACGCCCTTGAGATCTGTCCAAATTTTTGTGTCTATCAATAGATTGTTCCTTTTCATTGCTGAACTGTATCATATGGTATGGTTGAACCATAGTTTGTTTAACCATTCGCCCGTTGAAGGACATTAGGGTAGTTTCCAGTTTTTTACTGTTATGAGTAAAGTTGCTATGAATATTTGTGTACAGGTTTTTGTGTAGATGAAGGTTTTCACTTCTTTGGATGTTGTTATGTCTTGCTATAGTGTTTAATCATTACTTTTTTAAAAAATAAATTTATTTATCTATTTTTGGCCACACTAGGTCTTTGTTGCTGCGCATGGTCTTTCTCTAGTTGCAGAAAGCGAGGGCTGCTCTTTGTGGCGGTGTGTGGGCTTCTCACTGTGGTGGCTTCTCTTGTTGCGGAGCACCAGCTCTAGGTGTGCGGGCTTCAGTAGTTGTGGCACGGGGGATCAGTAGTTGTGGCGCACGGGCTAAGTTGCTCCACAGCATGTGGGATCTTCCCAGACCAGGGACCGAACCCGTGTACCCTGCATTGACAGGCGGATTCTTAACCACTGTGCCACCAGGGGAGTCCTGGGCTATTATTTATTAGCAATGCTATTAAACTAAAGAGGAGGAGAAACATCAGCTTAGCTTCTTTAAACCTTTGTTAAAATGTTATCTGTCACTGGCATGTTTTCTTTGATGATTTTATCCCCCCACATTTTGTTTCAAAGTCATTTCTTGGATTCTATTGTTTAGTGTCTCCAAAAAGTGAATCTTCTAGAGCACGTGTCCACATGAACCGAAGGTCTCAAAAATAAGTATGCATGCATAAAAACGCATGCAAGAAGATGAACTAAATGTTAAGTAGCGTTGAGTCCTGAGAATCATCTGGCTTGCGTGCTGTGGGTGTTGTTACCGAATGGTGACCGTGAACCACTGACCTGCTAGTAAGCTTGTCTGTTTGGAAATTGTAAACTAAGGCTTCTTTTGTCATGTGCTCACTGGATCATTCGTTTCTTCTTCTCCCACTTCCCCCACCAATAGCTGATGACAGTTCGGACGATTACAGGAAATATTTACTATGCAAGGTCAGGAACTAAAATTGTTGGGAAGGTTCATGAAAAGTTCACACTGATTGATGGCATTCGTGTGGCTACAGGCTCCTACAGGTGAGTTTCTGACTCGTCCATGCTTATTAATCTAAACTTTTCAGAGGAAGTGTGCTATATAAAGGTAAAAGCTGCTTTTTCCTCTCAGTGTGAGCCTTTATGGGCAAGCCTTCTGCTATGTGTGCATCTGTGTGTGTGTGAGCTTGTTAATCAAAGCCTCCTCCTCTGGAAGGTGGTCGGGCTGGGATCCCCTCCCCTGCCTCGTGGTCCACAAACCTAAAGTACAGAGGCTGAAACTTGCCTGGAGACCCGATAGTGAGGGAGTCCTAGATTCAAGGCTCAGCCAGGACTGCAGTGGATGAATTGGGGGTTAACAGAGACAGGAACAGTCTCAACTCCTGTTCCTTGGGGCCTTTGACCCCCCACGTCCCTGCCCACTTTAAGGGAAGGGCAGTTGCAGGCATCAGCCTCAGTGCAGAGGGCACAGCTGAAGCAGCCCCCTTACTTTAATCCTTCACCTTGCTTCAAGCCTTGTGATTTGGTGCTTTAGTCTAGAAAGTACTGATCCATGCTTCTGGCTCCACCTTTGAAGTCTCACGTTGGCATGGCATCTGAGGGTAGAGAGCACGGAAGTTGAATGGAGGGTGGAGACAAAGAGTGGTAAACACCAATCTCCAGAGGTTAAGATACACCATTTTTTTTTTTTTTTTTTTTGCTGTATACGGGCCTCTCACTGTTGTGGCCTCTCCCGTTGCGGAGCACAGGTTGCAGAGCACAGGCTCCGGAGCGCAGGCTCAGCGGCCATGGCTCATGGGCCCAGCCGCTCCGCGGCATGTGGAATCTTCCCAGACCAGGGCACGAACCCGCGTCCCCTGCATCGGCAGGCGGACTCTCAACCACTGCGCCACCAGGGAAGCCCAAGATACACCATTTTTACTTAGGTCTCTCTGATGGTGGTGTGTCCTGCCACCTCTGTGTTAGACTCTTGATGTTATACGTGAAGTGTGTCTCTACAGTTTAAAAAAGAAAAACGGGGACTTCCCTGGCGGTCCAGTGGTTAAGACTCCGCAGTTCCCCTGCAGGGATCATGGGTTTGATCCCTGGTTGGGGAGCTAAGATCCTGCATGCTGTACAGCCCACCCCCGCCCCCCAAAAAAGAGGGATAGAAAAACGTATATATATATATATTTTTTGCGGTACGCGGGCCTCTCACTGTTGTGGCCTCTCCCGTTGCAGAGCACAGGCTCTGAACGCGCATGCTCAGCGGCCATGGCTCACGGGCCCAGCCGCTCCGCGGCATGTGGGATCCTCCCGGACCGGGGCACGAACCCGCGTCCCCTGCATCGGCAGGCGGACTCCCAACCACTGCGCCACCAGGGAAGCCCCAGAAAAACATATTTGTGAAGAAGCACGCATCCCTGAGTGATAACTATGTGTCAGCCCTGGGTAAAGGTGGGTGTGCAAAGGCTTGTGCAGGATGAGGCCAGCAGATCAAGGAACTCTTGGTGTCTTTCTTTTCAAACAGTACTGTCATTGCTTGGAACAAAACTTGAACTCTTCTTGGAGACTTTCTTTCATAAGATGTTTGGAAATAACAGGAGGAAACTAGATTTTCACCCGAAGTAGGATTTATCTGTATTACCCAAACTTAGCTCCAAATGGTTTTTTGGCTGTTCTAAAAAAATATAAAATATAAAAATTACCCCCTACAAATGAAATATGCTACTATTGAGGACGAGGACGAGGATGGCTTCTATTTGTTGAGGACATTGTAAAATCCTGGTGTTAGGTGTCCTGTTTACATGATTTCACTGAGGGTTTCTTTCTTTTCAGGCTCTGAAGGCAGCTCTCAAGGTGAATTTGCATTAGCCTAGGTTCTTGGTTGCAAGAGACAGAGTTGCTACTATGTTTTATGATTTCTTACGTAAAACACCCTACTCCTGATACGAATTTCTGTATCAGTGCGGTGACTTCAAGTGCAGAAAGCTAGCTCAAACTACTGTATGCAGAATGGAATTTACTGGCTCATATAACTTGAAAGTGTAGAAAGGGACCCTTTGTTTTCAGCTCACCTTGACGTAGGGGCCATGCATTCATCAGAACACAGTCTCCTGGTTCTGCTTTTCTCTAGTTGATCTTTATTCTCTGTCAGGCTTTCCATTTGCAGGCAAAGATCCAGGCTTCCTCACGTGGCCTTCAGTAGCTGTTTCTCAAAGAGGGAGACTTTCTTTCTCTCTGCACTGGTATCTGTCTTGCAAAATTCCCTGGCTCTCGCTAGCTCACATGCCCACCCTGCATAGGTCCCCGCATCCCAGGGGATAGGATACTCTGGCCAGCCTGGCTCACCTGCCCACCCCTGTTGTGACTGGAGAGGGTGCATACATGAAGCTGTTTGCGCTGCGAGGGGGCAGGGTTCTGTTACCATGGGAAGGAGGAGGTACGCTGGACAGGCAGGGGCGCACGGCCACTTGTCAGCTCTAAACGTGCGTTGAGCAACAGTGTCATCATTAGAATGACAGTCCTGTCTCCCTTTGTGAAAAGGGCAGCATGGAGGAGGGACCGGGGCCCAGTCTAGGCTCTGCCACTAGCTTCCCCCTGTGTCGTCGCTAGGCACCTTCCTCGCTTCTCATGGTAAGGGCGCTGGCCTAAATGCTTTAGGAGCCCTTTCTAGTTTTTAGCAACTCTGAGGCTGAGGAGTGTAAATTTTAGCCTGTTGGTTGAACAGTGGCCTTTTTACTCTTGTGTTAACGCATTCCTAGGTTATGTACTGTGTTAAGGCAACTTGCATTCACACTACATGGTAGGTGTGCTGTCACCAGAGTTGTGACTTATGTCTCAGGATATCTGGGCTTTATATTCAGGTTGACAATAAGTAAATGAAGCTCGCTCATCCTTACCAGCTTCTGTTTGTTTGTTTTTAATCCTCAAGTTTTACATGGACGGATGGCAAATTAAACAGCAGCAACCTGGTCATTCTGTCCGGCCAAGTGGTTGAACATTTTGACCTGGAGTTCCGAATACTGTACGCACAGTCAAAGCCCATCAGCTCCAAACTCCTGTCCAGCTTCCGGATCAGCGGTAGGTTTGACCGTCTCATCAACCAGAAACCACCGTGCAAGGAGCTCACGCTGGGCAACCTGCTGCGGCTACGGCTGGCCAGGCTCTCGAGCAGCCCCAGGAAGGCCGAGCTGGGCTGTGAGGAGGGCCAGGCAGAGGCCGGGCGCGAGGACTCTGAGGCCTCCACCATCAGTGAGGAGGGCTGCTTCAGCAGCCGCAGAGACAGGCTGGAGGGCGGGAGGGCGACCGATGCCACCACTCAGACAGAGCCAGGAGAGGAGACGCCCGCCGTGAGCATGAGTGACGTGGGGACACAATCCAGCATGGCCACGGTGTGCACTGGCACCCAGACTGACATGGACGAGAATGTCCTCTCCTTTCTGGGAACCCAGGCTAAAGAGGGGTCAGCAGTATCAAAGACGTCTGTGTCGCGATCCTCCAGTTTGAGGTCTTCCGCCTCTCTGTCCTCCCAAGGCTCTGTGGCCAGCTCCATCGGCTCCCAGACTTCCCTCAGAGCCAATGACGTCGTCACACCTGGACACCCCAAGTACTGGAGCACCCCCCACTTGGATCTGTGCTCTAGGGACTCATTGAGAAAGTTGAATAAAGAGCGGCAGATTCACTTTGCCGGAATCAGGTCCCGGCTCAACCACGCGCTGGCCATGCTTTCAAGGAGAACGTTCCTTACTGAAAACTACCTCAGTTTTAATTCTGGAAGTTTTCCCAGATCATCAGCTAACTTGCTGGCTGTTAGAGAAATCACGCTTTATCCCTCCTCTCAGTGACCGCTCCACACGTTCAGGGCGCCTGGCTTCACCCGGGCTTGCAGTAGACATCGTCGGAGCATCCCACTTTATAGAATGTCTCCTGTCCTAACTGCCTTTCTTTCACCCTGATTTTCTTTGAATTCTGTAAACTGCATATTATTTTATGTGCTTTATTTTTATTTTGTTTTATCATGTATAAGCCAGGTCTTGGTTTTATGGTTTCAACACTATGGGTACAGTTTCTTGGCACGATTTTAATACTGATCTCTCTTCAAGAGAATGTTTCAGTGTTCTCAGGTAATTCAGATAAGAGATAAAATATGTGTTGCATTTTTCTAGGTTTGTATGCCCTATTTTTTTCGAGGTTTGGAACGCTAGTTTTCATGATCAAAATCCTGTTTAGGAAAAAACTCAAAACTCTGTTTCTTAAGTGTTTATCTCTTCTTTAGGATATCTGTGTTCTTAGCTTTAAACAGATGTAAACAACTTTTGTTTGGTGGTTGCTCGTGTCCGTGTTTTTGTTTTTTTCTTCTCTCTGGCACTTTTCTGTTTAACTATAGGAGTGTGTTACAAGCATATGCACCTAATATCTATCAGTGCAGTTTTTGTTTGTTTTAAAATAGTCTTGGGGTGGAGGAGTAGATGATCCAAATTATAAAAGAGAAAATATCCGTTTAAAAGTTAGATGGGGGCTTCCCTGGCGGCGCAGTGGTTAGGAATCCGCCTGCCAGTGCAGGGGACGAGGGTTCGAGCCCTGGTCCGGGAAGATCCCACATCTAAGAGCAACTAAGCTCGTGCGCCACAACTACTGAGCCTGTGCTCTAGAGCCCGCGAGCCACAACTACTGAGCCCGTGAGCCACAACTACTGAAGCCCGAGCGCCTAGAGCCCGTGGTCCACAAGAGAAACCACGACAATGAGAAGCCTGTGCACTGCAACGAAGAGTAGTAGCCCCCTCTCACCGCAACTAAAGAAAGCCCGCGCACAGCAACGAAGACCCAACACAGCCATAAATTTAAAAAAAATAATAAAAATAATAAAAAAAGATGACAGAAAACAAGCGTCAGGGTCATACTTTCCTTAGTGATATGAATATTGATGTCACTAGCTCTATAGTTTGAATGAGGAAACTTGCCGGAAATCGCAGGTTTCTTCATGTGCTCTAGCTTGTCTTTTTCAAAGAAAAAGCTTGAGCTATTTAAACAAGGACCTTAGTTCTGTTCTTCTCTGCCAGAGGAGGTCTCAGTGTTCATTCCTGGATTCACCCTGATATTAACTGTAGTGGCCCCATGAGCCTAATTTCATCAGATGGGTGTATTGACAATGATTTAGCAATCTAATATCCTGGAGTAGGGGCGAAAGAGGGCACTGACAATTATCCCAGATTCCTAGTCCAGTGGCAGGCAATGCGACTGGTTTCTACACCCTGCTAATCAGGATTGGTATGCCTATGGAATCCTGTTTTTGTCTAGTCTCCTTTGTGTGTGCAGATGAAATGAAGAGAGTTAGGTGATGGCTTCCTCCTTCTGATTTGACTGGAGCAGAAGAGGTCTGTAATAGGGGAGGGTGTTGTCTGCCACACAGACACGTGCTAACGCATCCAGATCCTGAGCATGCCTGCGGGTTTCCACGTGTGCACCAGGATTCCCTTCCAGTCACCAGGTTATTTGCTGGGTTAGTGCCATAATTTGGACCGGGAAGCAGGCAGGACAACTGGTTCCTGTCTTGTTGTAAACAATTCTGGCCCAAGCCTCAAACAAACATTGTTATTTGAAACCGTTTACAGATTTAGATAATCTCCTATGTGCTATCGGTGACCCTCTCATCAATGCAGTGACTGGACAGCTGTTATTCTCTGTTTTCAGGTGAAGGAACTGAAGCTCAGATGAAGTAGCATATTCAAGGTCACATGATTGGTAAATGGTGACACAAGCATTTACCCACAGGTTTTCAGTTTCTGAGTTCAGTGCTCTGTGATGTGACTATTTCTCTACAGGGAATATGGAGGCATTAGAGGGCGTTCCTTTTTTTTTTTTTTTCTAATTAAAAAACTTTTTTTGGCCATGCCACGTGGCTTGTAGGATCTTAGTTCCCTGACTAGGGATTGAACCTGCACCCTCGGCAGTGAGAGCATGGAGTTGTAACCACTGGACCGCCAGGAGATTCCCGGGTGTACCTTGAGAGATGGTAGTTAATGCAGTGGTGAATTGAAAGCATTAAAACTTAAGCTCATTAACAAATATAGGTACGTTTGAAATTTCCACTCAGTGTGTTCTGTGGAGCTTTTAATAGGCATTCATAAAAAAGTCTCTGCGTTCAGTATGGGAAATGGATCAAATAAATTTAAACAGGATTCTTTGTTGCAGGACTACTCAGACTTTGAAATGAGGTAATTATCATCATGGCTTTCTCAAGAGGAGGGCAGGTATATGGCCTATTACAAACTGACTTAAACTACAGAGCCCTCTTTTTGTGGAATAGGATGCAAAGCCATTATTTTCTGAAAGTGTTGCCAGTGGTTAGAAATAAGAAAAAGAGGTATATGGAATCCTAAGAAAATGGCCTGGTCTCTCAGAGTAAGCAAAGCTTTTCTGGCTCTTGAGTGTGGAAAGAATATCATTACAGGGTGGAATTTCTCAAGGTGAGATCTGAGGACCAGCTACATCAGAGTCAGCTGGGGTCCTTGTTTAAAATGTTGATTTATTGGCCCTACTTCCAGGGGAGGGGAGGGTGAGTATGGCAGACGGTTTGGTTCAAAAATATGTTATTGTCTTGCATGCGGAAATGTCTGCTCCTCATTCCTTTGGAAGCAGGAATACATCCATAACATGCTACGTTAAAAAAGGAGTTCTCAGGGCTGCCAATCTTACAGTAGAGGTTGAGTAGTAACACATTTCTCCTACATTAAAAAAAAAAAAATTTGTTGCTCCCCCCGGGAGAGAATTATATGTCCATATCTGTTTAATGTTAGACTTGGCCATTACAGACTTGGCTGTAAATATTTCAGTATATACGTCTGAAAGATTAAAAAACATAACCACAATACCTCCATCACACCTAAACAACTTTGATAAAAATTTCTCAATATCGTCAAATAGTCAGTGTTCAGACTCTGCTGTCTCATTATTTTCTCCCTGATGAGTTGTTTGAATTAGAGAGCCGTACAGTTTGCAGTTCAACCCAATCAGATGGCAGGGTCGACATGCTTGAAAAACTGAAGGAGTCAACTGAAAAGATGGCTACCCCACCTCTGTGGGCCTTTGGGTTGGGGAGTATCTGTGTTTTACTTATGGGACTTCAAGCAACTAACAAGAAAACCTAAGGTACAAGGTCACATAAGTGAAAAGTTACGTGAAGGAAACCAGAGGGCGGGGATGAAAAAAAGAATCAGGAAGGAGGCTATCAGTGCATGCCACCATGACCGACACACTCACTTTGGGCAGGCCACACACTTTAAGCTTCTCAGTAGCCAAGGCAGAAAGAGAAAACTGGTCAGATCCACCATCCACAGTGTCCATAAGGCTAAAGTAACTCCAGGTACAGGAAGAACAATTCTAAGATCAGGTAAGAATTTTTCACAAGGATTCTCATAAAAAAATGATACTGTGAAGTGTTCAGATAATAAACACAATGACATGTTCTGGGGTGTGCCCAAACACCAGACCCCACAAGGGCAGTTGTCTAAAGCTATAAAGGAGTTGAATGTATTCCGTGAGCATGGAATACATACCTTATGTTGCGTATGATCACAGAGGCATTGTTATTCTAGGTTCCCTGGTGCCACACGACCTGGAAATATACCGCAGTTTGCCTGGCAGAGGTCCAGTTTATGCCCGTGAACTCCCTGCTTTCATTCTCCGAAGCATCCCAATTTGAACAATAAAGCAAGCATACAGTCATCCTATCTAGGAATCACCTGGCTGACCTTGCCCTCCCCAACTTGTCCAGTTCCATAGATGTGCAAAATTCCTCAGGCAACATCATAGAGACTCCCCTAGTATTTAGCTGAGTCTCTTCTAGTGGATTCTCCACACCTCTGTACCCAAATCCTTGGAGCTGAGTAAACACTTTTGCTTATGCTAATACTTGTGTGAACCCGCTCATTTGTAAGCAAGTGAACAAACCAGACAGGTTTACATATGTTACAAGTTGCCGAGGGCTACACCTTAGATGCAGTGGAAAATCCCCGTGTAGTACAATTCAGGAAAGGCAATTCTGCAAAGAACTACCTCTTTTCAGGCTGGGGGATAGCTAGCACTCTCTGATCTGGCTTCATGGAGAAGACCCAAGGGCAGTTAGGATTTTTCTTAGGAAGCCAAGAGTTCTAGAGTTAAGAGTAAGTCCCCTACATACGAACGAGTTTCATTCCTAGAGCGCGTTCATAAGTCCAATTTGTAAGTCCAACAGAGTTAGCCTAGGTACCCAACTAACACAATCGGCTATATAGTACAATACTGTAATAGGTTTATAATATTTTTCACAGAAATAATACATTAAAAAAACCATTTTTAATCTTACAGTACAGTACCTTGAAAAGTACGGTAGTACGGTACAACAGCTGGCATATAGGGGCTGGGCTGGCACTGAGTGAACAGGCAAGAAGAGTTACTGACTGGAGGAGGGAGAGGAGGTGGGAGATGGTAGAGCTGAAGGATCGTCAGCAATAGGAGACGGAGGGCAAGCTGCAATTTCACTCACGCCTGACGCTGATGGCACACGTTGTTCCTTGCTGGATTCAGTTCTATTTACCCTCTTGAAAAAACGATCCAGTGATGTCTCGGTAGTAGCTCTTTTTTTCTTGTCACTGATGACACGGTAGCACTGTATTGCATTCTGAACGGCTGCTGCAGCCTTTGTGTACTGTTCTATGTTCAGGTCCTCTGCCTCAAAAACTAACAGTGCCTCCTCAAATAAAGAAAATTCCCTTGCCATTCCTGCGTCGTGAATCTCTTCGGTTCTTCAGTTACTTCTTCTTCTTGTCTCTCTTCATCCTTTTCTCTGGGCCTCCAATTCAATCAGGTCTTCATTAGTAAGGTCCTCGGGTTGCACAGCAACAGTACTGTAAAGTACACCAAAGCACAACCACTTATAGAGAATGCGTGCACTTGACAATGTATGCTAGACACGTGAACTAACAGATTGGATATGTGAACGCATGTTCGCATCTTTGAAAGTTTGCAACTTGAAGGTTCGCATGTAGGGGATTTACTGTACTTGAATACATGGATGGCTACCTATTATTTTTGCTTCATTCATTCGACCTCTGATAATCTCACTCTCAGAAATCCCTCTGAGGAACCATTCTGTTTCCAGCTGTCAGTCCATGTGGTTCTGGTGAAGCTGAGCACACCTGATTTGGGGAGGAGTGTATGACCCAGGTTTAAGCTAGTCAGTACGCCATATTCCCTGGCCCTAGTGATTGATTCAGGGATGGATATGTGGCCAGCCAGATACTTTTGCCGGGAATTTCTGGAAAGGGGCTTGATGCTGAGAGGATGTGACATGAGTTGACATGGCCACCTAGTTACTATGTGACACCTGGGTCAGCAGAAGGCAGAATGTTATGATCAGAAGCAAGCCCTGATTATGTCCTGTGTGTCCCAATGCAGCTGTGTCTCAAATCAGAACTACTTGGACTTTTTAGATTACATGAGCTATTTCTGCCTATGAGAGAATGGATTGGGTTTTTTACTACTTGTTACATAAAAGCCTTAACTGGTACAAAGATGAAAACTCCTAAATCCTATGCCTCCTAAACATGGCCAAGATGGTTGGATGGGAAATACTTCAAAGCAGAAAGTACCAGTTAACCACCATAGGCAGAGAAAAATTTCTAAAATGTACCTATGGAACATTTTGAGGAGTATCTTTGTGGAAAATCTGTCATTTGGAAGTTGCAAAATGTAATACAATGATCAAACTTTCATGTAATGAAAGTTGTTGGCAATGAGCTAAATAAATTCTGGATGCCATCTCAAGAAATAATGGTTTTAATTTTTAGAGTAGTTATTTTAGGCCATTCTTTCCGAAAATATTTAATTAGGAAAGGTAAGATAGTCCACTGAAACCATTCCTAGTTTGTGGCAATAAAACCACAGCATCAACATCTAGGTTATTACTTAGGTGTTTTTCCCTAGTAGAAGTCTTTGAAAGCAAAACAATCCATTCAAGACCGCTGGGCTCAGAACTTTCTGAGGGAGAAGAACTAATTCTCATTGAGAAGAGCTAAGCTCTAATGGTTTTAAATGGTCCATGTGGTTGAAAACCACTGGCCTGGGAATTAGAAAGCCTGAATTCTAGTTTCAGTTCTGATACTAAATTAGCTCATTGATTCTGATGAAGTCCTTTTAACCTCCATGGGCCTCAGTTTTTTCTTCTATAAAAGAGAATTTAGACTAGACAATTAAAGTCTCCTCCAGCTTTAAGATTATGATCCAGTAATTTGGGCATGTCTGCTATACTATCTCTTTGTAAACAGGAAGTCTTCATATAAGTCATAGAGTAATTTATAAAATACAGGAATCGTAAAAAGTGGCATTTATTTCATTTTCTCTTGTGTTTATGTATAAACCCTGTTTTGTACACTTGGGCCCTTAGTGAAAATCAGACAAAAATAAAACAAGGAAGAATCGATGTCATTAAGAATTAAAATTAAGTATAAAGCATGGTGTTCATGTATACATTACTCAATAGTCACTTTATTATTGGGCTGTAATAAGAATATAACATGATGCTTGTTCTCAAGAAGCTCCCAGTGTAAGAGTGCAGGCAGATTAACTACAGTTCAGCTAAATAAGTGTTAAATCATAAAAGTGAGCACACAGCTCTGCAGAGGGAGAATACTTAAGTTGGATCATGAATTTAGAGAAGTCTTCTTAGAGCTGACTCTTAGAAGGATATTAAAGGATTGATAGAGAATTCTAGGCACAGTGATTATCACTGAAAATAGTGAACCCTATTTTCATTATTATGGAACTAAATCAAAAGGGATATTTGGAAATGGGTGTATGTATGTAAAGTCTAACTTTTCCCCTGGTGGATTTACTCTATTTGAGTTATCAGGAGCTAACACTGAATGCCTGCTGTGTCTTACACAGTAAGGCTGTACATGTTCTCTCATTTAATACAACCTTTTTAAACCTCATTTTACAACTTAGATTGGATGACAGCCTGGAGCTAGGAAATGGCAAAGTTAGGATTCCAAATCATGTCTACTTGTCTCCAAAGACCTTGATCTTTCCACGACTATGCCATTTCTCTCAAAAGAATGCAGAATTTTCTTCACAGCTCTAAAGCGCATAGATTCTGAAGCCTCTCACTTCCTTCCAATTAGATTCCTATCCATTAAACCTTTCCTATTACTCGAACTTATTAGCTCTCATTTGGATTAGCAGAATCTTTCTCAAACTGGTTGCTGGAATCATCTGTGGAGTGGCTTGAAATGCAGGTTCCCAGGCCATGCCCCTGGAAATTCTGATTCGGGATTGATTGGGGTCTAGAATCTGTATTTTTCACAAGCATTTGAATCATGAGTAGTCACACTGGAGGAAACATTGGGCTAGTGTCCTAGCCTAACAAATCTACCCATTTCTAAGTTTTCTTATTCAATCCATTCCCCCTTCCCCTTTTCAGCGTTACTCTCAAGGTCCCTAAAGACTTGCATGCTGTTTCCACTGTTTTATTTACTGATAATAATAAACACTACTGTTCATCGAGCATTTACTCATTTACTCCCACGACATCCTCCCCCCACACCCCGCCGCCTTGGACAGAAGCTCCATGAAAGAAGAGACTGGAACTGCAGTACCTGGGCGCACAGTAGGCGCCCAATATCTACTGAACTAGAAAACCCTCAGGGTAGTTACTATTATTATCCTCCAATCTGAAAATCTGGAGACTAAAAGAAATAGTACAGGGCTTCGCTGGTGGCGCAGTGCTTAAGGATCCGCCTGCCAATGCACGTAACATGGGTTCGAGCCCTGGTCCGGGAAGATCCCGCATGCCGCGGAGCAGCTAAGCCCGTGCGCCACAACTACTGAAGCCTGCGCACCTAGAGCCCGTGCTCCGCAACGAGAAGGCACCACAATGAGAAGCCCGCGTACCTCAACGAAGAGTAGCCCCTGCTCGCCACAACTAGACAAAGCCCGCGCGCAGCAAACAAAGACCCAACGCAGCCAAAAATAAATAAATTTAGTAAGTATAAAAGTGTCTCAAGTTTGAAAATGACAACATTTATTCTAACTCTGCAAACATAGCTTGAATCCTGCCTCCAGTGCCCTGAGAGGTAGTCTGCAGCCTATGCTCGCTCACGCACCTGCAGAGCTAGAACACTCACTGCTGGAGACAGCTCCAAAATATGTTGCCACCCTCTGGTTCTAATTCTGCCCCTTAAGGCTGTGCTGAACTCCCTTAGTTACTCTTGCATATGACAACTCTTGAAAAAAAAAAAAAAAAAGAGTACAGCCGTGATAGCTTGTAACGTAACATTAATTTGGGATACACTGCCTCCTTGCCCACAGAGTGACGCAGGCGGCGACAAACTCTCGTGCCAGCGGTCCCTTCCCAAAGCTCACCCTTTCCGAGATGTGCGGCCGCCACCCAAGGAAGGCCATGCTCTTAGGGAGGCCACTTAAAACCCTGGTCCCTCACGCTACAGAAGCGGAGAAGCGCGCCCTTTTCTACAATATGGCGGGTCGGGTCACATGGGCCCCGCGCCAGGGCTGAAACGCACGTTACGTGGCTCGGAGGGGGCGGTGGTCACGGGGGCGTGGCGGTAACACCGCGGAACCTCCAGGGCTCGGGCTCCTTGCGGGCCCCGCCCCGCGGCCTCTAAGGGGCCTCGTGCGCAAAGGAGGGGTGGAGTCTTCCTCGGGACCTTTCACCTCAGCATGGCTGCGCCCGTGGGACCGGTGAAGTTCTGGAGACCTGGTAAGGCCCTTGGCGGAACGCTGGGCAGATGCGGCAGCTTGACTTCGGTCTTGGCCCCGCGGCCGGCGTCCTGGCGCCTGCGACCCTGCTCGCAGGCCTGACCTCAGCGAGCTGGCCGCCGTTGCCTCCGAGCTGGTGGGCTCCGCGGCTTAGGCGCCGCAGTGGTCCCGAGGGATTCAGGGATCCGCCCCCAGCCGTGGCAGAAGTTCACCGTGTGACCTCGTTCCAGTCTCTCAGCCTCCACAGGCTTCGTTTTCCTCACTCCTGATGCCTGTCTTGCCCAACCCGTGCGATGGGGAAACGCTAAAGCGCCCACGCGTGTCCTGTTACAGTCCTGGGGCTACGCTGGGGCCGGACAGGGGCTGCTGCTCGGGGTTTAGGAGTTCTTGTTAGGAAATCAGACTGCCTGGGTTCGAATTCTCGGCTCTGCCGTAGAGTAGCAGAGTTCATTTGGGCAAGTCATTTAACCCTTCTTAGCCTTAGCCTTCTTACCTGTGAGATGGGCAGAATAGTCACATCTATCCTGTGGGCTGGAATAACGAGCACGACGCATTGTTTGATGTAGAGGAAGTGATCATTAAAAGGGAAAGTAGTTTAGTCTGTTTTTGGGTTTCTGTCCGCCCCACGTGTCTGCCAGAAATTGAACACCCCCCTTCGTATTGGCTGTCACCCACTCACCCTCTTGCAGGCTAACACCATTCTCAGCCGCAGAATGATTTGCTTGTCTTGTTTGAATTTACTCATTAGTCAGGATTTTATTGAATGTTTACGTGCCAGACCCTTCCTCCTCTTACAATCAGTTTCCTGTGAAAAACAAGTTTCTTAAAGGGTTACCGGCTTGTTTTTTTCCCACCACTTGCACCTCCGCAGGTCTGGATGTGCACAGTATTGTATATTGCAGCAAAAATGAAATAAGACAGAGAAGGTAATATAAGGGAAGCTTTTAAAGGGTATTTAGAGTGGTTCCCAGAAATTCTGAACGTGCCTATCAGTGATGATGAACATAAACCTAAGCAAGGGTTGTGTTAATTCTTTTTTTAAAATCTGTAGCTTGTCCCCTAAGGATAATTTTATGATTCAGCATTTAAGTCATCAGCCAGTTATCCATCCTGAGTTTTATTTGCAGCCAAAGCTAAGATCCCATTAGATAATGAGATATCCTCTATTTTATTTATTCAAGCCTTTAATAACAGGTCAAAGTGTTAAGTACAATAAAGGCCTAAATGAATTGTTGAAAATCAGACCAGCTACTCTTTTGGTTAAAGAACATGGGATTATTCTAAGAGTTCTATTCCATTATTTAGTTAATTCACTGAAGTTATACTTAATGAACACCTCGCCTTGTGGTTAGGAGACAAATACGGATGACTAGGGCTCTGCTCTCAAGATTTACACTCTCTCTCTCTCTCAATTATAATATGAAATTGGATATCCTCTTTTTTTTTTTTGCGGTACGTGGGCCTCTCACTGTTGCGGCCTCTCCCGTTGTGGAGCACAGGCTCCGGACTCACAGGCCCAGCGGCCATGGCTCACGGACCCAGGCATTTCGCGGCATGTGGGATCTTCCCGGACTGGGGCACGAACCCGTGCCCCCTGCATCGGCAGGCGGACTCTCAACCACTGCGCCGCCAGGGAAGCCCGGATATCCTCTTTAAGAGATTTTAAAGTGAGGCAGAAAAAGGCGGTGGTAAGGAAGATGAGCTCTACTAGGGTCAGACTGTAGAGACCATACTGACTACCATTTACTAACTTGGTGATTTGGGAAAATCACGGTTACCCCATCTGTAAATTGGGAATGACACCTACCCAAAGGATTGTTTTGAGGATTAAATGAGAATACACATCAAGCTCTTAGCACTAGATACATATTAACTATTATAATTACTTGGAAGTATAGAAGAGGGGGAAAGTTTGAATGTGTGGATAAGAAATACTGCATCAAGACAGGGGTATTTTTGAGGTGAACGTTGAAGCACAAATGAGGCTTTGTTCTGCAGAGAGGTAGGAGAATGGAGCTCTAAAGGGTGTAGCGTAAACAAAGGCAAAGTGGGATGGTACCTCAGCAGTGTCCAAAACACCAAAATAATTGAGTAGCGTGGTGTTTAGTGGCAGGGTATATTTTGGGGTGTAGTAGGAGATGAAGCCAGAAAGGTAAGTAGGGGCCTCATTGTGAGAAGTCTCCATGCAAGTTAAAGAATTTGGGTTTCACTGTTTTTAAGCAGGAGGTAACACAATGAGGTTTATTTTTGGAAGATAACTCTGGCCTTGGTGAGCAGAATGCTTGGGGGAGGAAATTAGAGTCAGGGACACCTTTAAGAGAAGGTGCTACTAAAATCGAGAAGAGATATTGAAAACCTCAATTCTGGCATGTGAGCAGTAGGGAGGGACCTTATGGGAGAGATTTTAGAGGCAGATGTGGGGGAAGGTAAAGTCGGTAATGACTCAGATTTCTGGGTTCAGTGACTATCTTGGTAAGTGGTTCTCAAATTTTGCTGTATAGTTGAATCACTTGGGAAGCTTTTAAAACTCCTGTTCATTCATACCCCATGGTAATAAATCAGAAGTCCGGAGGGGCTAGGAATCAGGCATCAGTATTTTTTAAAGATCCCCAGGTAATTCAAGTGTGCATCAAAGTTTGGGAACCACTGTTCTAGGTAAACTGTTGTCATTCACTGAGATAGGAATGGATTTAGTGCACACGTACTGGGCCCTTTGTGCTAGTCACTTTTACTTAACGTCTTATTAAGAGGTAACAATATCTTAAAAAAAATTTTTTTTATTATTTATTTTTGGCTGCGTTGGGTCTTCGTTGCTGTGTGTGGGCTTTCTCTAGTTGCGGTGAGCGGGGGGCTACTTTTTGTTGCGGTGCATGGGTTCTCATTGTGGTGGCTTCTCTTGTTGCGGAGCATGGGCTCTAGGTGTGTGGGCTTCAGTAGCTGTGTCTCGTGGGCCCTAGAGTGCATGCTCAGTAGTAGTGGCGCGTGGGCTTAGTTGCCCCACGGCATGTGGGATCTTCGCGGACCAGGGATTGAACCCGTGTCCCCTGCATTGGCAGGCAGATTCTTAACCACTGCGCCACCAGGGAAGTCCCGGTCACAATATCTTGTGATGGAGGTATTACTCTCATTTTACAGATTAGGAAACTGAAGTTGAAGATATGAAAATAGGATGTGGGAAATACACGGTGAAGGTCAGGGAAGTGAGTGAGACTGGGTTTAAGGCTAGATGAATATGTCCTATAGGCTGGGAGTCACAAGCTCAGGTAGCTACGGGGGGCCTCTGGGACAATCTAAATAAGTGAAGGTGCTGGGTGGAAATAATAGGGAGTGGTGGGAACTGTGGCAAACTAGAGCGTGTGTACACTGATACGTGTACAGTATTGATTACACTGAAGCGTACACATGCTCTCTAAAGCAGGAAGCTGTAGGTGGTTCCACCCAATTGGTGTCATATGGGCTCAAATATCCAGGTTAGAATGGGAAATTTTTACATGTTTTAAATGAATGATTTCAGACATTTTAACAGTGACATATTTGGGGTCCTTGAGTTACTAGTTTGTGATCTCTACCAGTTTGTGATCTCTGCCTTAAGACCTTTGTATGAGCTGCCTGAGGTTTTTGTAGAAAAAAGTCTGACTTGATTTGCTAATACAAGTGGATCAGAAGGGCCTGGCCATTTTCCTTCCTTCATTCAACAAATATTTAATGATAAAATCAATGTTTGACAGTGTGCCTGGCAAACGCTTTATAGCAACAGCTTTGAAGATTTTTTGACCTGATCTACAGTAAGAAATGTGTTGTGACCCAGCATGGGTGCACATAATGTATTGTGTTGTGATTCAGCACGCATGCACATGTATGTGCATGCACATACACACACACAACTAAAGAGAGTTGTACAAAAACAATATTGCTTCTTGGGGTGCACTCTGATACTTTCTATTCTATTTCTAGTTCATCTTTAAAAAGTGCTAGCCATGACCCACTACATGAGTTTCCTAACCCATTAATGGGTCACCACTCAAACTGAAAAATTGGGTTAGAGGGACTGCTGGATTGGTGGGGGGCGGTGCTTTTATCAGCCTTGTTTTATAGATGGGGAAATGGTTTACAAGAATTACAAGCTTGTTACTTGCTTAAGCACTGAGAATGTTCCCAAGGGAAAAAACAAACCATAGGCAGCCAGAATGGGCCGTGGGATGTATATATAGTGGGGAAGCAGGCCTGGTTTGGTTGAATGAAGTCTTTTGTGTGGAGGAGACATGCTCCTCATTGATTGACAGTAGCTGTTCTCGTAAAAGACCTCATAACTGAATGTACTGAGGTGAACTTGGCTGTAGGTTAGAGACAGGAGGGATGGGGTAGTCAGGAAGACACCTGGGTGGATTAAACCTTGGTGTGGGAGGAAGTAAGAGACGTTGCGGGAGCAATGTGAAAAGATTCTAGACATGCTGTAGGGGTTTCCCTGGTGGCACAGTGATTAAGAATCCATCTGCCAATGCAGGGGACACGGGTTCAAGCCCTGGTCTGGGAAGATCCCACATGCCGCGGAGCAACTAAGCCCACGCGCCACAACTACTGAGCCTGTGCTCTAGGGCCTGTGAACCACAACTACTGAAGCCTGCGCACCGCGATGAAGAGTAGCCCCTGCTCGCCGCAACTAGAGAAAGCCCGCGTGCAGCAACGAAGACCCAGTGCAGCCAAAAATAAATATAAATTAAAAAAAAATATAAAAAAATAAATGAAAGATTCTAGACATGCTGTAAAGGTTTAAAATGTTTGGAAAAGGAGGGAATTCAGGACAAAAGCAGAGCTGATGAGGATAAGCTATTTCTTTGCTCTGGTTTTCTTCGGTGAAGATTACAAGGCGTTAATCAGAGGCAGTAATAATAAGGGTAGGAAGGAAAGGAAACTCACCTCTTTGAGCACAGGCTTTATTCCAGGTCCTGTTCTATCTTTTATCTTGTTGAAAGGAAAGTCAACATTTTGGCAAAACAATAGAGCAGTGCCCCACTTACCTGATTTTTGGCAACCTTGGACCTCTGGAAGACAGATATGTTCCTAGAAACGAAAGGAAAAGGGGTCAGAGATCTACAGCAGTGATTCTAAATTTAGCTCTAGGGTGTCTCTGGACCTCCAGCATTTTGTGTTCTGATAAATTACATTCTGGTGTATTTTTCAGGAGATGGAGTTCACAGCCTTTATTAGATTGTCGAAGGGATCTGGGACCCCTCAAAAATGTAAAAATAAATCACTGGGCTAAATATTCTTATCACAAAGCCTCTGTACTTTCACATAGCATCACAGATTCTGAGTTCAGAAAACCCGGGAGGTGATAGTATTGGGTAATTATCCCTGTAGCACCCCTAACGGAGGGCTGTGAACTTCTGGCGGGGGTCGTTATTGATTCACAAAGGTGGCATACCCCTGTACTGAACAAGTTTAACTTTTAGGGATAACTTCCTCATGTGGAGTTGAATTCTGAACCCTGTGTCATGTACGTATTACTCTGAGTTCTGCCTTGGGCTGCACGAACAATTTGGTGTGAAAAGTTACAGAGGCTGATGATAAAGGTTGAAGCCATGTTCCTTCTAAGGCATTTTCCCGTTCAGGCTAAAAATCCTTTTCAGGCTAAAAGTTGTATGTTGAACAACTTTTCATGGGGGGATTTGGCTTCCCTATTCTTCAGCACCCTGAGGCCCAGTTTTTCGTTGTTTTTACCAAGAAGCCACTGTGGGTATCTGGTGTTTAATCTGCTCAGCACAGTGGCTTCTTGGCCCAGCACTTCCCAACCAACCACTGCAATTCTGTGATTCAGATAGGCGCTGCCACTTACTGTACCCCACTCCAGGGCCGTAGTTGATTGGATCAGGTTGGGCAGAGGCCCTAAGCTGGGAGAAAAAGAGCCTTCCTCATCTCCCAAACAGACAACACACACCTGGGACTCCTGGTTCCCCTCACTGGGTCTTTCTCCATTACCACTTTATGCACTAAGTTATGTTTCTTTGGGAAGATGAATAAGAGAAGCAAGTAAGCTGCACCAGGGTAAGGCCGGCATCTGTAGTGTTCCCTGCTGTATCTCTGGCACGTCCATCCTTGCTGGTGAGTGAGTGAGTGAGTGGTGGAGGAACTGTGAGCCTGAGCTCTGGCCCTGGAAGCAGCCTAATTCCAGCTCCTGTAGAGAAGCCAGCCCCAGGGACTGAAAGGAGCTTGTCGAGAGGAGCAGAGAGAAGGAAAAAGGCCAGGCAGCATTTGAGTCCCCGGTCGGTGCCCGTTGGCCCTGAACCTTGTTGCCATCCTACGGTGATAGGATTCATTGTTTGCCTCAGCTAATTCCCACTAGGTTTCTGCCACTTTTGTTAAGAGTTTGGTAATAATAGCAGCATGGTGGCCAGAGCTCAATACATTGTCCTCTGTAACGTACAGTTGCGTGTGGCCAATTTGGAGCCCAATAGGTCTGCCATCTCCTTTGTTCTTGACGCCGCAGTGAGGCTCTTTTGTAGTCTCGTAGGCACCTTTCTAGATGCTTTCCTGAAATTGCAGTTTAATACCTTTTGGTAGTTTGAGATTAAAATGCAGTGCTTCTGTTGTATATCTTCATCTTTGAATTTGTAACTTTCACACAATTTTTCTGTTCCTTATATCAGAGAATCTGAAAAAAACATTTCTGTTGCAGGTACAGAGGGACCAGGTGTCAGCATCTCTGAAGAGAGACAAAGTCTAGCTGAAAACTCTGCAACGACTGTTGTTTACAATCCTTATGCTGCCCTTTCTATAGAGCAGCAGAGGCAGAAGCTGCCGGTGTTCAAGGTACATTAAATAAGTATGTTCAGTCGTCGGCCTGAAGCAGCCTGCAGTAGCTTTTTTTAAAAAAAATTAATTAATTATTTTTTTTGGCTGGGTTGGGTCTTCGTTGCTGTGCGCAGGCTTTCTCTAGTTGTGGCGAGCGGGGGCTACTCTTCATTGCGGCGCGCGGGCTTCTCATTGTGGTGGCTTCTCTTGTTGTGGAGCATGGACTCTAGGCACACAGGCTTCAGTAATTGTGGCACACGGGCTTAGTTGCCCCATGGCACGTGGGATCTTCCCGGACCAGGGATCGAACCTGTGTCCCCTGCCTTGGCAGGCAGATTCGCAACCACTGCACCAGCAGGGAAGTCCCCTGCAGTAGCTTTATACTTGGCACTGAAGTGAATAATGCCCTCTTACTCTTAATGATCCTGTAGAACACAGCAAGCTCAGAGATACCCTTATCTGAAGGGATCGTCTGTTCAAAATATGTGTTAGTTAACTTTATAAGTCTGGAAAGCCCTTACAGTTTTTTTTGGTTAGATCTTACATATTGGAAAAACTGGAAGAAATGAAATGGCATTCGTTTTTCCCCTCTTTGCTTTCAGTTACGGACAAGTTCAAACACACAGAAAAGTAGAGAAAACAGCACAGCGAACTCTTATGCATCCATCTTCAACAAATTACCAACATGTGGCCAGTTTTAGCTTTCTTTTTAAAGGCATATTTCTTTACCCAAGATTAATTAGAAATACGAGGTTGTTTCTGTTGAAGAGATTAACTCCCACTGAGATAGTGATGGGATTTTGGTATGGTTATTACATACCATGTGCACATCCAGACACGTGATTTTATTAATCTCATGAAATGGACATATACTCATAAGAGACCAAAGTGTAAAGTAGAATTAAGAATATATTCGTTTACAGTGAGCTGTGGCTCTCCAGTACAGATAATACAGTGCATGGACACACTTTTCTCCCCATTGCCAAGTCTACGTGGGAAGCCAAATTGTAATCAGGAAGTGGGCTCAGAGCCAAAGACGGTTTAGATATAGTTGAAGGGTATTTATTTTCTGTAGCCTTGATGAAGGGTGATGAACTCTCCCTGCCTTGTGTGATGTCTCTTGGAATGACCTGAGTAAGTGGGGCCACCAGCACCTGTGTCTCTCTTTCTTCCGGACACTGTTGGGTGAAAGCTGCCCAAGTCCTTGCACTTAGGGAGTTTTTTTTGTCTAGACTGTGCTAATAATGCCTCTTCTATTAATATGTTCTTTCTCCAAATGGATATGAAACAGCCGCCTTCTGAATTTCGCCAAGTCACCTCTATCAGACTTTTCTGTGGCCCCAAATGTTTTAGTTACTCCTGTACTGATAGTTGCTGAGTTTCTTCTGCAGGTGATTAACCTCATCCATTATATGTGAATGTAAACCAGTTTGACCCTCCGGAGATAAGATTATACGTTCACCATTGAGGGACACAGTTTGAGCTGTGATGAAGTGTCTGGACTCGAGCTAGACTTTAGAGTTCAAACCCAGGCTTCATCATTTGTGTGCTGTGTGGCCTTGCTTCACTGCCTGAGCTTCTGTTTACTTATCTGTCATATGGGACTAATGGTACCTTCCTCATAGGATTGTTATGAGGAGCAGATGAGATAAGCCACATAGAGCATTTAGCAAGATATCTGACATGTAGTAAACGTTGGAAGTACAAGGATAATTATTCTTTACTGAGTATTTAATTTTCTTGACTCTTCATCCTCCAACTGTACTTATAATAAATGAAATAACATTAAAAAATGAAAGCAATAAGGTATTAATAACATTGAAATTAAAATGGTAATAAAAGGGGTGTAAGTTATTGATAAAAATCAAAGCAGAGCTTAAGCATAGTTACAATCTCATAAAATGTTAAAGATAAAGCTAAGAGACCAAAAGGATAAAAAGTTACCCATTCACCACTGCTGCCCCCATTAAAACTAAAAGTGAAAATTCCTTTTTTTAAGTTTTTTAAAGATTTTATTTGATGTGGACCATTTTTAAAGTCTTTATTGAATTTGTTACAATATTGCTTCTGTTTTATGTTTTGAGGCATGTGGGATCTTAGCTCCCTGACCAGGTATCGAACCTGCACCCCCTGCATCGGAAGGCGAAGTCTTAACCACTGGGCCGCCAGGGAAGTCCCAGTGAAAATAGCTTTAAAGATAGAAGTTGAAACTAAAGCAGCAGTAAATCAAAGGCTCACCCCCCTTTACCCCAATGCCATTTCAAGGCAGCCTTCCCCTCGGCTACCTCCTGTAGGCTGGCGTTCTCTTTGGGCCCTGAACACGGCTGTGCAAGGTTGTCCTCTTACTTCCTTAAACTCATCCTCACTGAAGCTCAGTCTGGTCCTCTGCACCAGCTCTCCTTGATTTCCCTGCCTGTGCCTGTCGGTGGTACTGTCATTCTCCCAGTCTCCAAACTGGAAATAGTTTTGTCATCTCTCTCTTGAATGTCACACGTCGGACTCTCCACTTGCAATGCTTTGTATTTAGCACATGAGGTATGAGTTAATGCCTTCAGTTTCTTCATGCTTATATCAATCTTGTATATTGCTGCCCAGTTTTCTCGGAACACTTATAGCATGTACTGCCTCCTGGCTAAAGTCCAGATGCTAGCTCTACGTTCAAGGCTTTCGCAGTGCGGCTCTAACTACACCTATTGTAATTCATTTCCAAGTCAAACCTGGAGCCTTCGTGGGCTTTTTCTAGCACACCTAGAATAGAGTTCATATAGTTTGCCTATTTCCATCTTCTTTCCTTTACTTATGTCATTTCCCTTTCCTGGAATACCAAGCGTGTCTCTCTCTCTATTCAAATATTCTGTCAAGTTTTCCTTGAACACCCACCCATCCATCCATCCATTCAACCATCCATCCAGCAGATGGAGTTACAAAATATCATTTACAAAATATCTGTGAAGAACCCAAACCTTTCCCCTTTCTCTGCCCAAAACAAGAGAAAGCACAGAGTCCAAGCAATCGACAGGAAAGCATCTAGACGAGTCCCAGAGTACCTGCAGCAGAATCTCCTTTGGGTGTTTGTAGAAATGCAGATTCCTGGGCTTCACCCTAGCCCTACTGAATCAAAAACCCTGAGGGTAGGGCTAGGAATCTTCATTTTTAGCAAATATCCTAGAAGATTTTTACACTGAGATTTGAGAACTACATATTTAGACCCTAAATAATGCTAAATTCGAAACCCCAAACAGTCAATACCTTATTTAGCCAGGAAGGCAGCATCTATCTCTCCCTCCCAATCTTCACCAAACACATTGTTGGTGTGGAGTCAGATGAGCTGAGCAGTGATCAGAGTGGGAGAATTTGGCAGGTTTTTACTTCATTCCAAACCAGGAATTTATGGAATACCTTTATGACTTTCCAGATCATCGGGTGTGTCTGTAATCAAATGTGGGTACAGAAATACATTCTGAAGCTAAGTACATGGGATCTTGGAATTATCTGTGACTTTTCAGTGGCCAAATCAGTGTTTCTGCTCCTACTGAATGGATTAAGGAAGGCCCAATTGAAATATAGATGTAACCTATGCTTGCTTTATTGTGAACTTGGCCTTAGAGGTAGAGACGAAAGCATATTCTTTTTGTTTTCACAAGTTAATAAATGAAAAAAAATTAAATTAAGTAATACATGCATGTTGAACAAAATTCAAAGGTCTCCTTCATATCCCTGCTCCCCGGCCACTTTCTTCTGCTCACTGGAGACAGTATAGTTACCAGTTTCTTGTTTTGTTTTTCCTCAAAGTAGCTTATACATAAAGAAGCATATATGTATTTACCCTTTCTTCTTCTGTTTCTTAAATTTATTTATTTTTGGCTGCATTGGGTCTTCGTTGCTGCGCGTGGGCTTTTTCTAGTTGTGGTGAGCAGGGGCTACTCTTCATTGCGGTGCATGTGCTTCTCATTGTGGTGGCTTCTCTTGTTGCGGAGCACGGGCTCCAGGCTGGCAGGCTTCAATAGCTGTGGCATGCTGGCTCAGTAGTTGTGGCTTGCAGGCTCTAGAGTGCAGGCTCAGTAGTTGTGGTGCACGGGCCCAGTTGCCCCGCAGCATGGGATCTTCCCAGACCAGGGCTTGAACCCGTGGCCCCTGAACCAGCAGGCGGATTCTTAACCATTGCACCACGAGGCAAGTCCCTACCCTTTCTTTAAAAACACAAATAGTAGTGTATCATTCACGCTGTCCTGCACTTTGCTTTCTTACCATAGCAGACCTCATTGACCATTCCACATCAGTACAAATAGACATTTGTTCTTTTTAACAACTGTGTATTATTCCATTATTGAAGTGCTTCACAGCTGTGTAACCACTCCCCTGTTGATGAACATTTAGGCTGTTTGAATTTTTGGCTCTTATAAACAATACGCAGTGAGTATGCTTGTACATACATCTTTGTTCACATGTATTAAGATGTCTGTAGTCTAACTTCTTATAAGTGGAAATCTTGAATCAAAGGGTATGTGCGTTATATATTTTGATAAGTTATTACACTCAGTTGCAGTTGTATCACCTTGTACTGACACCAACAGTACCTGCAATGTATTTTGATGTATATTAGAAATATATTTTGATAGTTCTTTTTAAAATTTCCTTCCCTTTGGCAAACAGCTCATTTCATAATGTTTAAATATCTTTGTTTAGGTCTTTTGAGAAAATGTATGTCTATTTACAATGTTTGGTTATATTTTTTCAGCTTAGGAATCATATACTGTACTTGATAGAAAACTATCAAACAGTGGTGATTGTTGGAGAAACAGGATGTGGGAAAAGCACGCAGATTCCACAAGTGAGTACATTTAAATGTGTCTTTATACTTAGATTTGATTGGAAGGATTTTGTAACTTGAGAACTCTCTTTACCATTTTTTTTCATTTTTAAGATCTCCTCTCAGAGAGGAAATAGTCAACCCAACTAGATGTTTTTTATTAAACTTTTGAACTTTTATTAAACTTTTAATTTCTTTGATTAGAAGAAGTAACGGTCATCTTCAATTTATTATAATTCTAAAATAATAATAGAATAGCCATACTCTGAAAGGAACAATGGGAACTCATTTGAAGAGGTGTAATGCATAGTTTTTGTCCTCAAATAATTGCAGTTGAAGAGGTGGTGTAAGATGGATGCTGCTATAGTTGTGAATAAAGATTGACTGTTATAGAATTATGCAGTGCTATGGAAGAAACCTCTCTTACAGGACAAAATTTTATCTGGTGTGGATAGAAGTGGAAAGAAGGATCAGGAAAGGCCTCATAAAAGAAATGACATTTGAAATTGGGGAAAAAAATATTAAAAAGAAAAAAAAGACAAAGAAATAGACCTTGAATGATCAGTGGGAGTTGGCTGGGAAGATGTCCTCATCCAGTGAATATTGTGGGTAGAGATATTGGGGTGGAGAAGTGCTTGGGGCTCAACAGAGTGGACAGGTAAGATCAAGAGTGGAAAGATAGGGTGAAGTCAAAGTGTGTCTTAAGAGCTTCGACTTGAAGCTCTTAAGTGAAGAATGATATTTAAGTGGTCAAGGATAAGAGTCCTTGTAGGTTTTTCTTTCCTTTTTTAATGTAGATTTTTTAAAAAATAATTTATTTTATTTATTTATTTTTGGCTACGTTGGGTCTTCACTGCTGCACGCGGGCTTTCTCTAGTTGCGGCGAGATATTTGGATCAGTAATACAGGGGCTACTCTTCGTTGTGGTGCGGTGGCTTATAAAGAAAAAATAAACCTTCTTTTGCCCAACCCAATAATGGATTTAGGATGGGGCCCAGACATAGGAATTTCTTAAAAGTTCCCCAGATGATCTAATGTGCAGCTGGGGAAAGGTAGGCAGAAGGGAATGACCTAGTGGGAAAAGGACAGTAGAGGAGATGGTGACCTGGAGGGAGAACATATGTGCAGATGGTGTCAAGACCCTAGCAGATTACTTGCTTCTTAAAGAGAGACACAGGAGAAGGGCCATGTTAAATTACTGAGAGATTATCAGCAAGAGAGTGATATTAATAACAACAATGATAATAAACCAAGTAACAGTAAGTAATAATTATAATAAGTGCTACATGAAGTGCTACACATATTAACCTGTTTAATCCTCAGTGATCTTGTGAGGTAGGCAGTGTTGTTATCTTCATTTTACAGATGAGGACACTGTAGAAAGTGGTGAGGTGGGGGAGTATAGAACAGAGGTAAAGGGCCATGTGAGAGTAGATGAGTTTAGTTTGTTTTGGAATTAGTCAGTATGGTTATTTAGTCAGCTGAGGATAAACTCTGTTACGTAACAAAGAACCTGAAAATCTCCGTGGCTTAAGAACACAAAGGTGTTTTTCTTCCTCATACTGTGTGCTTTTCTTGGGTTGATGACCCAAGGTATGGACTGTTCCACGTGATCACTGGGACCTAGGGTGACGGCACGGCTCCTGTCTGGGACGTGTGGATCTTGTAGTAGGTGGCAGAGGCATGAGCTGCCTCTTAAACCTGCAGACTGGGAGTGGCGCTTCTCACATTCATTGGTCAAAGCAAATTACATGGCCAGGTCTGATAGCAGTAGGGTGGTAGTGCATACAGTCTTCCCACAGGGATGGGTAGAAGATATTTGGATCAGTAATACAGTATAGCACAATGATCTGGTCATTTCCCCCAGCAAAGCTTAGCTACCAGGGAGCAGAGAGCACCTGCTGAAGGGTTGAGTCCAGGGAGAAGAATGTTCTGGAGGGGAGAGAGGAGTAGGGTCTGAGGATCCAGCCTGGGCAGTATGGCAGCAAACACAGGCAGGTTTTTTTTCTAAGTTTTATTTTAATATTTTTAATTTGGGGGGAAAATTTAATAGATTCACATGGTTTAAAGTTCAAAAGACACAAAAGGATATAAAAAGAGAAAGATTTCTCTTCTGCCCTATTTTCTGATACTTCTTTATGCAGATGCAATTGATGTTACAAGTTTCTTGGATAGAGATTTGTTAACTGGTTTTACACAGAAATGTGGTTTTACGGAGAAATATATAAGTATATATTCCTCCCCTTTTAAAAAGGCAAATGGTAGTATCTATACATGCTTTACGTACCTTGTTTTATTTTTTCTGCTTAATGTATCAGTCTCTTTTTAGTTGCATAGATTCCACATAATTTATTTTACCAGTTCCCAGTTGGTAGACATTTAGGTTGTTTCCAGTTTTGTGTTATCACAATGATGCAGTGAGTCAATTTGCATCTATCTCAGTTTGCACACATATGGGTATATTTATAGAATAAATGAGGTAGTTATGGAGTTGCTGGGTCAAAGGGCACATGCATTTGAATTTAATTATTATTTTTAAAAAATTAATTTATTTTTGGCTGCATTGGTCTTTGTTGCTGCACGTGGGCTTTCTCTAGTTGCAGCTGGTGGGGGCTACTCTTTGTTGCGGTGCACGGACTTCTCATTGCAGTGGCTTCTCTTGTTGCAGAGCACAGGCTCCAGGCATGCAGGCTTCAGTGGTTGTGGTACGTGGGCTTCAGTAGTTGTGGCACGTGGGCTCCAGAGCGCAGGCTAAGTAGTTGTGGTGCCTGGGCTTAGTTTACTCCGCGGCATGTGGGATCTTTCTGGAGGAGGGCACGAACCTGTGTCCCCTGCATTGGCAGGCAGATTCTTAACCACTGCACCACCAAGGAAGTCCCTGACTTTAATTATTTTTAAGGAACTGTATTTTTAAAATAAACATTGTATTTTTTGAATAGGAAATACATTCATGGTACAAAATGTAAAAAGCACAAAGGAATAAGTGGTAAAAAGTGAATCTCCTAAGCTTTGCTGGTGAAAATAGATTACGTTATTGGCCCCAATATCTGCCCTCCCTCCCGTGGTAGGATTATTCCTCTTCCTTACCGCTCAGTTCCACTTCTCTGAGACAGTCACAGTTTCCAGCTTCTTGTGGAGCTAAATATGAGTTACGGCCTAGGAAAACTGGAAAGGCTGAGGAACTAAAGGTCATGGCAAGAATATGAGCAGGTTTTTGTCAACAAACTGTTTTGAAATTTCACAAACTATATGTGGAAGTTAGATGATATTTTTGCCTAGAGCTCTATCAAAACAGTGGACTGTGAAGACAAGCTCTTTACAACAATTTTTATTAGTACCATTTTCTAGTGGGTGGAGTTCTTCCTGATCCCACTCTTAACAAGAAGACCGGATTTGGTAACCCTTAAAAAGAGCAGAGAGAACCGAGATGGAATTCATTCAATAACCTCCCTCTGTGACATCCACTGCCTCCTTTTTTTTTTTTTTTTTTTTTAAAACCACCCATTATTGGTTTTTAGTATGGTCACAGATTTGTGCAACCATCACCACAATTACTCTTTTTTTTTTTAATGTATTTATTTATTTTTGGCTGTGTTGGTCTTTCTCTAGTTGCGGCAAGTGGGGGCTACTCTTCGTTGAGGTGTGCAGGCTTCTCATTGTGGTGGCTTTTCTCGTTGCAGAGCACGGGCTCTAGGCGTGTGGGCTTCAGTAGTTGTGGCAGACAGGTTCAGTAGTTGTGGCTCACGGGCTCTAGAGTGCAGGCTTGGTAGTTGTGGTGCACGGGCTTATTTGCTCCGTGGCATGTGGGATCTTCCCGGACCAGGGATCGAACCCGTGTCCCCTGCATTGGCAGGCGGATTCTTAACCACTGCGCCACCAGGGAAGCCACATTCACTGACTCTTGATGTCAACACTATACCTGCTTTTGCAGCATCTTTAAATTTTCACCTGTAAGCAACCATAAGCAGGCAGAAGTCTAAATCCCAGGTGTATCGAGAGACTGGCTTCATGGACAGATTTATTATTGTGCAAATTGTTTTTCTTTCCCCTAACACTAGTACTAAGAGATTGACTATGAGAGTGTGTGTGTTTTATTTTGGATGGTAGAGCTGTGTCCTGGTTATTTGGCTTTGGTTTGCTGAGCTTGAATGCTAGCTCTTCGATTTTTACCTGTGTCCTCGGACAAAGCATATATGACCTCTTTGTGTCCTTATCTCTAAATTGCTGATGATGCTATTACCTTCCGCACTGGCTTTGTTGTGAGGATTAAATGGGGTTATGCATACCAGACAGTTCCTGGCACTTAGTGATGTACTCGGTGAATCTTAGCCATTATTCTTGTGGTTCTCTTTCTGAATTTGTGTTGATTGGGGTGGTTGGTAGTGTTTTGTGTATGTATTCAGAGCAAGAGAGGAATTTCACAGTTTTGATAGCAAAACCCCTACATTATCTAAAACACTCTGTTCCTTACAGGCATTTTTTAAATTATTATTTTTAGCTAATTTTAGACTAACAGGAAAGTTGCAAAAATAATACAGAATTCCCTTAGACCCCTTACCCCACTTCCCTTACTACAGTAATCAAAAGCAGGACAGTAACAATACCAGTAATCAGACTACAGATCTTATTCAAAGCTCATCAGTTTCCCCACCAAAGTTCCTTCTCAGAAGATCCAGGATCCTTCTCCCTGGTCTCCTCCAGTCTATGAAAGTTCCCCATTCTTTCTTCATCTTTTATGACCTTGACATTTTTGAAGAGTACCAGGCATTTATTTTATAGAATGTCCCTCAGTTTGGGTTCGTGTGACGTTTTCTCATGACTAGAATGAGCTGATGCATTTTTGGCAGGAATCCCATAGAAATGATGTGTCCTTCTTAGTGTATTGTATCAAGAGGGTTGACATGGTGGTCTTACCACTGGTGAGGATAATTTGATCACTTTGTTAAGGTGCCAGGTTTCATCTGTAAAGTTACTGTCTTTCCCTTTGTAGTTGATAAATATCTTGGAGGAGACATTTTTAGACTGCAAATCTGCTTTTCAAACTATCACCTACTAATTTTAGCATCCCTCCTTAGATCTTGTCTGCAGCAGTTACTCAGGTGTTTCCCTAATGAAGGATTTTCTCTATTCCTATTTCCTTTTACATTTATTAAATGGAATCTTCTGTAAGGAAGAACTGTTCTTTCTCCCTCATTTATTTATTCAATTATTTATGTGTATCGGTATGGATTCATGGATATTTATTTTATTCTATGGGTTAAAATCCAATACTACCATTATTTTGTTGGTCAGAATGGTCCAGCTTTGGTCATTAGGAGCTCCTTCAGTTTGGCTCCTGTGTTCTTTCTAAAAGCCTCCATTCATTTTTTTTGAACACTTCCTTACTTTCTAATAACACAGACTGTGTCAGGCTTGTCTTATGTTTTTCCTGCACTAGCCTTGGGATCAACCACTTCTCCAAGGAGCCCTGGTTCCTTTTATTGGAGAATGGTGTTTAAAAATCAAGATTTGGGTGCTAGGGTGCTCATTGTTACTGAGGTGTCATTGCTATAAGTCTCAGTGGGCAGATTTAGGAAATATATATGAATACTAAATCCCTACATAATCCCACTTATATATCTGTATCAATCTGTATATATATTAAAAATCATGAATTTATGCTGATACTTCATTGATTCCAATCCCACATCATAGGGCTCATCTAAAGGACCCATAAAATAGCTTCAGAATTCCTAACCCATACCCCTAACATTTACTAAGTAGATTACAGCACTTAGGTACAGTTCTTTCCATCTCTGGCCTTCAGTCAAGATACTGTTTTCAGTTACTTAGGTTGGTTCTTTTCTTCTCCACCCCCTTCACTGTGATCAGTTATTCATTTGTAATACAGAAAGGGTCATT
Source organism: Monodon monoceros (assembly GCF_005190385.1). Classification (NCBI taxonomy): domain Eukaryota; kingdom Metazoa; phylum Chordata; class Mammalia; order Artiodactyla; family Monodontidae; genus Monodon; species Monodon monoceros. The sequence goes on along the minus strand of NW_021703769.1, from coordinate 20,431,529 downwards.
TGATAATGTTTGCATTTCTTTTGGTTTCCCTCCACATCCTGGTTGGTTTTGTGTATTTATTTGGGTACTTGAAGAGTATGTGCAACATGATTGTGGTCCTGAGTCAGAGCTACACAAAAAGCTCTACTCAAAGCATTGCCCCTCCCTCTTCGTCCCTGCTGCCATGTTTTCATTCCTCCCTTTTTCCACCCCTTTCCTACCAATCCTCCGTAGTCAGCCATTCTCTTTAGTTTCTAGTTTGTCCTTCCTTTATTTCTTTTGAACAAATGAGCAGATACATGTATGTAACAGCACTTTAAATATTTTTCTGTTATAGAAGTAATATATATTGATTGTAAAACAATTTAGACATTATGAAAACAGGTAACTCTGATAACCCCTGTTATCCATTTTGGATTTTAAAAAGCATATAATCAAATAAATACATAAGAAATTAGTATATGTGGAAAATAAATACAGAAATAAATCAGATAATATAATCAAATTTAATGTATACTAATAAAATCTAATGGGATATATACATGTATATAAAGTCTGATTTTTTTTTTGCAATAACAAATGTTGTTTTATTGGTCTTGTTTTAAAAATCTAATTATATTTATTTACTCTGACTAAAATATTTTGTATGGTTGATATTTATTGAATTGTCTCTGTGTGTACTTTAAAATTCTTTGTTCTACAGATTTAGCACTGTTCTGAGTGACCCATGGATGGTTTTTTAATTCCTTGAGACAGCCGTAGTACAGGGAAATTTTGTAAGACTGGGGAGTCAGAATGTTGAATTTATGCCTTAGTTCTTCTGATTATCACCTCTGTTGTGAACTTAATTAAGCACATGACCTAACATTTCAAAACCTCAGATGCCTCATTTGCAAAATAGTTTTTTAAATCTCTGCTGGGAGAAGAACCATCTGTTAATTCTTTTCTCAGTGATTTTAACATAATCCAGGGTCACCTTGGGGGAGATTGTTTCTGGAGAAGGGGTGTCAGGTGTATACTGAAATGTGATTTTATTTGTAGTACCTCGCAGAAGCTGGCTGGACAGCCGAAGGAAGAGTGGTGGGAGTGACCCAGCCTCGAAGAGTGGCTGCTGTTACAGTGAGTTTCTCTTTTGTTGTAAAGACTCTGTTTGTGTCTTCTATTTCAATAACTTTTTCCTTGTTTCCTAAAAGCTGCAAATGAATATGATTTGCAGCTCCTCAAGAATTTAATTCTTCACTTGAAAAAGAACTATGATTATTTTTGTAAAATTGATACCTGTACATTATGAATTTTTATGTAGTAATAAAGTACAGAAGTCAAAACAAAAAAAGTGATTAAAAAAAAAAAAAACCAAAACCCAAATCTCACCACTCAGCAAAAACAGTTTGAACATTTGTGAACATCATTTCAAGTTTCTCTTTTATGTTCACATAAAAATGAATGGTTGGCTGGATGGATAGAAATGATTTTATAAAAAATGGGTTCATAGCCATATATTTGCTTTTGTTGAATTTAACAAAAGAGGAAACTGCAGTGAAATAGGAGTAATTACTGAACTTCGGATAAATAATTTTTCACTACAAGAGAATTTATTAAAGCTTGAAAACTAAGAAGAAGGATTACAAAAAGCTTTAGGGTGTTACTCATTTTTGGAACTACGTTATAGGTAGTTGCCTATCACAAGAGTAAATTAGCACACTGATTCTTTCTACCGTTCCTCCATCCATTTGTGATAAATGCAGTGCTATAATTTTTATTTCAAGATTTATAAATATTCTTTTCTGTAATCATAACTCCCACAGGTATTTAACTTTAATTCTAGTTTAATAATCACTAATAATTTTCCAAGGTTTTGCCAACTTTGAATTGCTCATTTCACTTTATTTCTTGATTGGCTGAATTTTACATGCCTGAGAATGTTTGGTTGTGGTCTTTGTTGATATAAAATTCTTGATTCATCCTCTCTAGGAGCTGTGCAGACACTGCTCCACTGTCTTTTGGCCTGGAGGATCACTGTATAGAAATAGTCTGAGGTCCAGTGGAGTTTTTCCACTCGCTACCTTCCTGGCCTGCTTTTTCTGCTTGAATGCTTGTAACATGCTTGTTTTTGTACCAGGATATGTCTTGATGCTGATTGTTCTGTCTCATTTTTTATTAAATGTGGAAGAACTTTTAATCTTCAGGCTCAATCTCATTATATCAGGCAGGTTTTCATCCATTATTTCTTGGCACACTTTTCTGTTCCATTTATTTTTTTCTCTTTTCTAAGAGCACCAATTAAGTGTATATTAGATCCCCTTTGTCTCTTTTTGGTATTTAGCACCCTCTCTGGAATCATCTGTTTTCCAGTTTGTTTTGTGATATTTCTTCAAGCCTGTCCACAATGTTCATGATTGTTTTTAGTCAAATTTATTCTATTTTGATTCCTTTGTGTCTTTATCTGGGTCTCATAATCATTTCTTTGAATGCTTTTTTGTTTCTTTACTAGCTAGAGAAGTGAATATTTAGAATGGGTGGAGATATTACAATACATTACAAATTTTAAAATCTGATAATACCACAAACATTTTTTAAAAATCCAGAAAATAACATAGTATTTTTATTAATTAGCTGACACATTTCTGTAAATCTTTTTTCCTGCAATTTTTGGCTCTATCCCCACTGACCACCTCTTCACTTGACAACGATTTCCCATTATCTTCCTTCAGAGAGAGTAGAGCAGTATTTTAATGTTTCTCTAGCATGGGTGATTTAGATTTGCTTTTTATTATTGGTACTGTGGAGAACCTCCTTTGGCTTTGTAGCATTTGTAGCATTGTGTAAATTTGGGGGACTATTCTCATATTTGGGAAAAGCCTCTCTGTAACTTCTTGCATGTTCAGGCTGTGAGATTTGGGGGATGTCCACAGACTGGTTTCTGACCTGTACATTTGAGACCTTGTTTCTCCTCAACTGTGCTTTGACTTTGTCTCTTCTTTAAGTTGTTTTAGCTTAAGCTTGTGATTTCTTTGAAACTGGATTTCTTTGGCTGAATTCTACTTCTGTTTCTTTGGGTAATACTTTTGCAATTTCCTTTTTAAACTGCTTTTCTGCTCATGTTCCCTTCTTTCCTTCTTTCTTAGTTGGCTTTAATGCAGTGGGCTGTGTTGGTATTTTTATGATAAGTACTTACCTTTGAGTGGGCTCATTTGCTAGCTGCAGAATTGTGAGGTTGTTCTGGGCTGGCCTCTCACCAAATCTCTTACTGTCCTTTGCTGGTGGAGGATGAGGATGAGAATGTGGTCCAGCACTCCTCAGTGATTTGAGAGGTCTGTTGCAGCTCATGACAAGATTCTTTGCGCTCTCTGATTTGGGATTGATACTTGCTATTGGATTGCCTGCCTTCCCCTTCAACTCCCCCTCTGTGATTCTTTGCTGTCAAAGTGGGTCTCCACTGAGACATTTCCTGTGTCTCCTGGGTCTGAACACACTACTGCTTCTTGTCTTCCTAATACAAGGCTTGTCAGCCCTGCCTTTTAAGGAGGTGACACATTAAGGAAGCCAGCAGCCTGCTCTGGTTGTGAGGAGGCCTGGGCCTCTCTTCTAGATTCAGACCTCACAGTATTTGGCAACTGTGTTTCCTAGTTTATTATTTGGGCTTGTGCCAGTTTCCTTCTTTCATTGGAGATGCAGGTTTTGGTTGATAATATGTTTTATTTATTTATTTTTTTGTTTTAAATTAGCTCTGAGAGGGAAATGGGGGCAAAGATGCCTTTATTTTGCCATCTCTACCTGGACAAGAAATTAATTCTATTTCCTTGAGATATTTTTACTCCTTATTGAGTTTTAATTATTGTGTAATTCTTTTTCCCCAAAGTTCATTTTAATTGTCTTCAAAGTTAGACATTATTGATGAACATTTCCCAAGTCTTCTGTGTGTGTGTAAAAATGGAGATAACAGTTGGGCAACTAGATTGCAATGTTAGACATAACCTTTTATGTCATGAAAGATGATTCACTTACTTAAAACATTTGAACAATTTTTTCTGTTTGTGGTTTGGAATCCCAGCTCTTAATCAATTTGCATTTTTCCTCCAAATTTGTAGCCATGGATAATTTCCATGAAACCACATGCTTTCTCTTAAAGAACAAAGAGTATATAAATTAGCTGTGTAGTATTAATAGAGCTGGCCAGTTTGAAATGCTGCATCTCAGAAAGTACTTTGTGTGCAGACTAAAATCTGAAAACAGTCTCAGAGCCTAAGGACAGATTACACAAGCCATTGCCTGATCTCTGCAAGAGGCAGTTCCTTAATGAGTATGTTCATTGGACTCACATAGTCTGGGTTTGACTTCACGACCAGGCCCTGCCTTGATATATGATTCAGGACAAGCTCTAAGCGTGTCTTATTTCAGTTTCTTTCTTTGTAAAAAAGAGGGTCTATTGCCCACCTCACGGACTGTGTACATGTTTAATGAGATAAAATTTGTGAAAGCTTGGAGCACAGCACCTGCACCTAGGAGGTGCTCAGTGATTGGTGACTGGTTTTCCTTTTGACCTCCTTTTCCTATATCTGTTTCTATTAAAAAGATATGTTTATCCAGTCTAATTGATGAGGTTATTGGGACTAGAACTTAAACAGTAGAGGTAAAAATCTATTAAAGAGCCAACAGAATATGGCCTTGCAAATGTCCAGTGGTGTGATCATACATGATAAAATTTCTGAAAAGGAATTTGAAGTTAAAATCCATTTTGTAGCAAATGTATACAAATAGTGAAATAATAAGAATAAATATGTTCGGCTTCATAAAATGATTATATTTTTATGGAGAGGTTGGTTCATTTATGCTCATTCTTTTTGTTTTTGTTTTTCTTTCTTTTTTTTTTTTTTTTTTTTTTGCGGTACGCGGGCCTCTCACAGTTGTGGCCTCTCCCGTTGCGGAGCACAGGCCTCTCCTGTTGCGGAGCACAGGCTCCGGATGCGCAGGCCCAGCAGCCATGGCTCACAGGCCCAGCTGCTCCGCGCCATGTGGGATCTTCCCGGACTGGGGCACGAACCTGTGTCCCCTGCATTGGCAGGCGGACTCTCAACCACTGCGCCACCAGGGACAACCCTATGCTCATTCTTATGAGCTGGTTTTGCCCATAAGCTCCAGTATCTCTATGCACACATTCGCTGTTTGTACCATTTTTCAAGATTTATAGTTTAATGTTCTGTAGGGTTGAAATTGAAACAATAACAAAACTGTCCCTGTGAAACGCTGGTTATTAGGAGCTATAACCTCCAGAGGTAGAGCAGTGTAGGATGAATTTCTGGTTTCTTAAGATGTTTTGAAAGACTACATGGTGTACATCAGCTGCCCGATGACTGATTCTGTCTTGGCCTCTTAGATCTGTAATTTCAAGTCATCTGGCGGAACCACTTCTGATCCTCATCTGCTCTTCAGTTTCTTAAACACCAACGGTCAGATAACGCCCAGTGTGCTAGGCTCGCAGAGCTGCGTGCAGGGAGCCTCTGGGCTCCTGAGCCTGGGGCTGCTGTGGCCCTATGGCTGTAGCTGAAAGCTCTGCCTCAGGACACCTCCTGTGTCAGCTCATGTTCCAAACTCAGGATGCAGGGACTACATGGGAGGTTGCCTTGCCTGTGAAAGGAGGAGACGACATGCATGGGGGTTGGTTGGTGGGTGGGGACCCCAGGAAACTTCCGTAATTTTGTTTCCCTTTGGTTCTTTGTTAGTTAGATAGTTTACATAGTGAGCATTAAACTCTCTTTTCTTTCAAGGTAAACTAAGTTATAAGCATTATTGTTCTTCCACTTTTATGTTTATTCAGTATTTCGGATATTTTCTATTAATAAGCTAATAGCCTTTGAATGGCCTTCTGGAGTAGTAGGAGATCTTGCGGTTGGATTCTTTTTTCTCTTTCCTACCCTCACCTTTTATTTGTCATCTATTGGTAGGTGAAAAATATATCTGTAGTTTATGGTCTTCATAATACATTATGTATTTTGTTTTCTACTTTGCTTTATTACGTTAACTTGGATCCTTTGTTAACCTTCTCATCTGCCTTTTGAAAAGTTTTCAACCTGCATTCTTGTCTCTATTTCCCCTTGTAATAGTTTTGGTAGCTGGGACACTGTTGCAGATTGTTTTAGATTATCTTGCTCTGGAAACGTTATTCTTTCGCTTCCAAAGAGAAATGAACATGGCCAAGTATTGAATTTGATCGTTCTTGTTCCCTTGCCTTCATGGTCCAGTGGAAGTTGTTTTATTTCAAGGCGTAAAGACATGGAAATTTGTCCCTAGTTGGTGTGCTAAAGAAAGCTTTAGGAATAGGGTGAATCTTGAAATTTCTTTTTCCCTTTTTGCTTCACCCACCAGGAAATCTAGAGCTGAATTTGTGGCTCAACTTAAATAACTTAGGCATATCTGTGTTTTAAAAATTTTCTCATTGACTTTGATCTTTTGAATTTTGTCTGTAATTTCTTTGATCCTGATCTGTAACATATTTACATGATTCCATTTTTATTCTTATAAGTTGCCTCAAGTCAATTATAGAATGAGGTGAGATACATAAAGTTGATAGCTGCAAAGTTTATCACACTAGTTTTCTAATAACCTGCCCCTTCTCTTCTCATTTCCCACTGTGTTCAACATATTATTTAAAAAATAAGTGACCTTTAGATTTTCCGTAGTGTGTGCTCTGGGCAGTAATTTCTGTGTCTCTATTTTCAGCATGATCTTTCTTCCCAAAGGTTGCAGGGAGAGTGGCTGAGGAAAGGGGTGCGGTGCTGGGCCACGAGGTGGGCTACTGCATCCGCTTTGATGACTGCACCAACCCACTGGCTACAAGAATTAAGGTGAGGTGCAGAGCTGCTTTTCCTATTGTGAATAAGGAAGATTCTTTGCGGGGAGATAAAAACATGCAGCCATCGCTGCTGACTGAGGCACTGATACTGTGGCAGAAAGTGTATGAGAGCATCCTGGCCCTCGGGGAAGTTAGTCTGCTGGGAGGTGCAGAGCACTTTCCGAGTCCTTGCGTTTTAGCCCAGAAAGGACCTTGGAAGTAGAGCTAAGCCCTTGGTTCTCCAGATGAAGAGGTTGAGGACCTGGGAGGTTGAATGACCTACCTGACATTACGTGTGCATTGGTGATGGAACCAGAACTCAAAACTGACCTTTCTCATGTTTGTTTTATTGTTTTCCCACCAATCCACATAGCTCACTAAATATAGAAACTTACCCATAAAAGACTTAAAAACAGGAATAAATATTGGGTGGGCCGAAAGGTTTGTTCGTTTTTTTCCGTAAGATGGCTCTAGTAGCACTTAGTTGTCTTTAACTTCATTCGAGACAATTTTGATAAATTGTATGTGACAGCTGTCATAATCAGCGTGCGTTAAAAAGACATCAAAATTGGTGGATTTTTGTGTAGCCATTTTAATATTGAAGATGGAAGAAAAAAAGCAGCACTTTCGGCGTTTTATGCTTTATTATTTCAAGAAAGGTAAAAACGTTAGAAAAAGATTTGTGCAGTGTATGGAGAAGGTGCTGTGACTGATCGAACGTGTCAAAAGTGGTTTGTGAAGTTTCGTGCTGGAGATTTCTTGCTGGACGATGCTCCACAGTTGGGTAGACCGGTTGAAGTTGATAGCGATTAAATTGAAACAATAATTGAGAACAATCAACGTTATACCATGCAGGAGACAGCCGACGTACCCAAAATATCCAAATCAAGCGCTGAAAATCATTTGCACCAGCTTGGTTATGTGAATAGCTTTGATGTTTGGGTTCTACATACGTTAAGCGAGAAAACCTTCTTGACCATATTTCCGCATGTGATTCTCTACCTAAATGTAATGAAAAGGTTGCATTTTTAAAACAAATTGTGACAGACAATGAAAAGTGGATATTGTACAACAGTGTGGAACGGAAGAGATCATGGGGCAAGCAAAATGAACCACCACCAACCACAACAAAGGCCGGTCTTCATCCAAAGAAGGTGATGTTGTGTATATGGTGGGACTGGAAGGGAGTCCTCTGTTATGAGCTCCTTCCGGAAAACCAAACGATTAATTCCAACAAGTACTGCTCCCAGTTAGACCAATTGAAAGCGGCACCCGATGAAAAGCATCTGGAATTAATCAACAGAAAATGCATAATCTTCCATCAGGATACTGCAAGACTGCATGTTTCTTTGATGACCAGGCAAAAACTGTTACAGCTTGGCTGGGAAGTTCTGATTCATCCGCCATATTCACCAGACATTACACCTTTGGATTTCCATTTATTTTGGTCTTTACAAAATTCTTTCTTTTTTAATAAATTTATTTATTTATTTATTTATTTTTGGCTGCATTGGGTCTTGGTTACTAGGCGCAGGCTTTCTCTAGTGGTGAGCGGGGACTACTGTTTTGCGACGCGTGGGCTTCTCATTGCAGAGCACGGGCTCTAGGTGTGCAGGCTTCAGTAGTTGTGACTTGTAGGCTTAGTTGCTCCGCGGCATGTGGGATCTCCCCTGACCAGGGCTAGAAACTGTGTCCCCTGTATTGGCAGGTGGACTCTTAACCACTGCGCCATCAGGGAAGTCCCTACAAAATTCTCTTAATGGAAAACATTTCAATTCCCTGAAAGACTGTAAAAGGCACCTGGAATAGTTCTTTGCTCAAAAAGATAAAAAGTTTTGGGAAGATGGAATTATGAAGTTGCCTGAAAAATGGCAGAAGGTAGTGGAACAAAACGGTGAATACATTGTTCAATAAAGTTCTTGGTGAAAATGAAAAATATGTCTTTTATTTTTACTAAAAAACCGAAGGCACTTTTTGGCCCACCCAATAGTATAAATTGATAAAGTGTAGAATTCACAAATGTTATTTGCACTAATTAGAACTTTCCCATTTTCACATGATAATGGATTTTATATGTGTGTTCTTTGACCTTGTTGCTACTAGTAAAATAATTAGCAGCAGTAGTGATCAGTGTAAATCAACTCAGCAGTGTCCACTGTGTATACCACTGTGCGAATCAGAGTCTCCCCAGTACTGTAAACAATGAATGAAAATGAATATTGAAATGAATATTGGTTGTTAGAAACTCAGTTACCTCAGCTTGCAACAGAGGAAAGCTGAAAATAGATGATCTAAATGTAGTGATTTGTAAAATGTGGGCCTTGTTTTCTAAGTTTCTGTATTTTGTTACCTTTGACATTCATTTTGCTAGGTAAAGGGGTTATTCTTCTATACCATCAAATATATTTACACGAGCTAATTTTTAGATAAGTTTCAGTGGACTGCATAACCAAATGATTCTCTCTAGAGGGTCTTTCCTGAAAAGTTTTGTATTCCATTGGGTAGTAATTTCAGGGCACCCAGTTCTTGACTGGTGGTCTGTCATTGGTGGCAAGTTCTCTTTCACTCCTATGTGTGAATGTGTGTATGTGACAGCTTGTATCAGGTCCAAGAAAAATATGATGGAAATGCACCCTGCTTTGAAAAACAAAACAAAAAGTAAAAATACTAAGATACAGTGTGTGAGGGAAATGTTTAACTTTGTTAAAGTACTGAACTGTTTTGGGGTGAGAATAACAGCATCTAGTTGCTACTGCATTTTTCTGAAGCATTTTATAAACATTCATTAAGCTTAAATGATAATAGCTGCCATTCTTGAGCTCTCTCTGTGTGCTAGGGCCTGTGCTAAGCACTGGACATATACTGTCTCACTCAATTCTCACAGTAACCCTGTGAGGTGGATTCTTTATTCTCTCCATTTTACAAATGAGGAATCAGGCTCAGAGAGGGTAAGTAACATGCCCAAGGTTCACACAGCTAATAAGATGTAGAGCCGAGATTGGAACTCCCAGCAGCCTGACACGATAGCTTGTGTTCCTAACCACAACCCCATCCAGCCTCCCTAAAATAATATCAGATGAAGTTGAGGTTAATAACCTCAAGAGCTGCAAGTCTGTGGTCTTTGGGGATGTTGTAGGAACGGTGATCTCAGACTCACAGCATCCCCCTGGGCAGACACAGTTTTGTCTTCACTGCTTGTTTGTTCATCAGCAGCAGTGCCAGTGGTACAGGCTCAGAGCATGAAATTCTGCTAAAAGATTTGCAAGCCCCAGCTGAGGATCCCGTCTTCGAAATCTTGTTTGTGAACTATTCTATTGCTTGATAACCAAAATGTTGGGGCATTTTCTCACAGTCCTTGGTGGGAATTGTCTTGTACACACACTGGTGATGAGGTTGTATGTGTTTTAGTTGTACTTGAACTTTTTGAATTATTTCTAAACGTTTGTGTTTCTGTGTTTTAGTTTCTGACCGATGGAATGCTGGTCAGGGAAATGATGGTTGATCCATTGTTAACAAAATACAGGTAAATGTGTTTTTCCTGTGATAAGTTTCCTAAAGTTTCAAAAGTACACAAGTAGATTGAGAAGCATTTGTGTTACTAGATGGGATTCACGACCATCCTCAGCTTTCCCAAAGCTTTTCTCCTTACTTTGGCTGTTACCACCTTTGATGTTCTTTTCAGAATTTACAGTCAAAACTGGGCTCCTTAAAATCCCTGTCGTTATTTGAACAGTCTGTTGACTTGTTTTGATCTTGCTGGAGGCACAGCACAGAGCCTGGCAGCATTTTGTTGAATGTAATGTGCAGAGTCCAAATAATTATTTAGACGTTCCCTTTCCTTGTGTGTCTGTCCATTGCTCATGGCGTTAAAGTGGTCCCACTCAGGCTCTGTGGTATTCTGGGACAGGATATCACATTTGACCCACTGGTACACACGTGGCACAGCTGAGACCATGTGCCTCTTCCTGCTGTTTTCTGCAGTTTAACAGCCTTGGGTGGGTGGGCTGTGTCCTGATTTTTATGTGCTCTGTGGGGTTACATGTTATATTGGAATTTAAAATCATGTATTAGATTCTGTTGGAATCCAGCGTGGGTGGTAATACTCTTTAGAAGTAGCAAAAAATACACCATTTTCTTCACCAAGATATGTTGATGTCAACATTTTTATTAGCTTAAGAGTTACCTCCTTGTCAAAGAGGAGTTACTTAGCGTTACTTTTGCTACAAGGTGATCGCATGGGGGCTAAATACCCAGCAGTCCCTTTGATGGTCTGAATACCCAGCAGTCCCTTTGATGGTCTGGATGGGCTTGTGCAGTGGTTGGTTTGATGCTTACTGAGATTGTCCCCCTGATTCTAGTGCCATCATGCTGGATGAAGCCCACGAGAGGACCTTGTACACCGACATTGCCATTGGCCTGCTGAAAAAGGTATAGCTTTGCTTTTGTTTTTGTTTTGTTTGTTGTTTGATTAGGAAAGTCATTGTAGCAATTTAGAAAATCCAACAAAATACGGAGGAAAAAAATGAAAATCATCTGTCATCCTGTTCATTCAGAAACAGTCACCGGTAGAATGTTGGTATGTTTCCTTCTCTTCTTTTTTCTTTGTGCATCTTTTTGTGTGTGTACATGCGTCTGTTTTGGCAAAGTGGGGATTGGATTGTATGTTCTAAGTTGTCTCGCATATTTTTCTTAACGTTACATCAAGATCATTTTCCTGTGTGATTAAATATTCTGTGAAGACATTATTTTTAGTGGCTACATAATCACGTCTCTATCATAAAGTATTTGACTCATCCGTTACTGTTAGGCATTTATATGGCTCCCAGGTTTGAAGTTATTTTAAATAATGTTGCAAGGAGCACCCTTGTAGTTAGATATGTTGCATTTCTGTTTCTTTTCATTCTTTCACTATTTATTATAAAAGATTTCAGGCATACCCCAGGGTAGAGAGAAGGATTTAATGACCCCCATGTGCCCATCATCTTGGCTTCAACAGTTATAGCCCACAGCCAGTTTTGTTTCAACCTTACCTGCATCCTCTCCTCCCTTCCTGTATTTTCTGGTTGTTTTCTTTGGACAAATTCCCAATCACAGGAGTCTAGAAAGAGGTGATAGAGCATGGACTCTGGCTTCAAATCTGACTCTGCTGAGTTTACTCATCTCTAAAATGGGACAGATACAAGTTTCACTCTCTGCTGGTTTACTTTCCTGTCTGATAACCACTAGCCACCTTAGGTTTTAATTAGTTGAAATAGAATAAAATGAAAAATTCAATTCTTTAGTCACACTGGCTATATTCCAAGGGCTCTGTAGCCACATGTAGCTAGGGGCTACTGCATTGGGCAGAACCTCTCTGTCTTTGAAGAGTGTTCTCTTAGAGCTGCCCTATGACATAATTTGTTGTCAGGCTAAACTTAGAAAATGTAAAATTATTAGGATGGTGCCTGACACAGGGCCATAAATAGACTATGAGGTAACTTTCCCATTGGGAGGATGTCCACAGCTGGGTGAGGGGAAGGTGGGCTGGATTTCAGAGGCCCCTAGCCTCTTTGTGCAGTGTATATACTATACAACTGTACTCAGAGACCCTGGAATAGCACATAATTTAGTATATGCTAGTTGCTGTCGTTATTGTTATTTTCATTATTAATTTATTCCTTGGCCAAAGATTTAGACTTTTTGATACTTATGAGGAATTATCCCACCAGGTTATTGCCTTCTGAGGAATGGTATAACAAGGGGGCCTATTTCACTGAATCTTTGCTAACACTGAAAATAAATCTTTGCCCATGTGATGGATGAAAAAATAATCTCATTGTTGTTACACATTTTTGCTATAATTTATTTGATCATTTCTCCTATGCCTCTTGATCATCTGTTTCTTTGAATAACTGTTAGTATCTTTTGTCCATATTTCTACCTTGGTGTTATCATTTATTGTTTGTTTGCTTTTGATGTATTTTTTCATACTTTAACTGTATATACATAGATTCTGACTATCCAGGTGTCAGGAAAAAATGGTTTTACTCCTGGTAAATTCATATTTAGGTTTTAAAGTTCCTTTATACTCTCTATCCATTTTTTTTTTTTTAGCTTTTTATCTTGGAAAATTTTGTCACTTACACAGTTAGAAAGAATAGTCTAATGAGCCACCTTTTCACCTATGACTTAACAGTTATCAGTTTGTGGTTGGTCTTGTTTCATCTTTAAGCTCCCCCCACCCCGCCCCGCAAAAAAGTACACACACTGGATTATTTTGTAATAAATTTCAGATATCAGATTATCTCATCTGTAAGTATCACACTATTATCATTGTCTTTTTTTATGTTTTCTTTTTTAGATTCAGAAAAAGCGAGGGGATCTTCGATTGATTGTGGCTTCAGCCACCTTGGATGCAGAGGTATGAGCATTTCCCCCTCTGGCCCTCTGTCCCTGGTTAGCACTGGGATTGTTGGACATGTCCTTGGGAAGCTACCTGCAGCAAGAGCTTATCTTTGGCAGGATGGCCTACCTTCCTTATGGGGCCATCCGATGTCCTAGATTCCATGTGATCAGAGGAAACTCCTTTTCAGCTTGTGGGTGGAAACTAGCCTGTAGTTAATTGAGTTCACAATTAGCTATTTGTCTTATTTCTCTACATACTATGTTTTCCCCTACACAGGCAATTTCTTTTTATTACTCTAGTTGGAGGCTATATTTCTCTTTTTTTTTTTTTTTTTTTTTTTTGGGTGGTACGCGGGCCTCTCACTGTTGTGGCCTCTCCCATTGCGGAGCACAGGCTCTGGACGCGCAGGCTCAGCGGCCATGTCTCACGGGCCTAGCCGCTCCGCGGCATGTGGGATCTTCCCGGACCGGGGCACGAACCCGTGTACCCTGCATCGGCAGGTGGACTCTCAACCACTGCGCCACCAGGGAAGCCCTATATTTCTTGAATTTATGACTTTAGCATTTATATTGGGGGTACAGTTGAAGTTTTCCCTGTACATATAATAATTTCCGTGCTATAACTTTTTTATGGCTAAGTTTACGTTATTTTTCTTTTTTAAAAAAAATTTTAATTGAAGTATAATTGATTTACAATGTTGTGTTAATTTCTCTTTTTTAAAGATTTTTTAAAAATAAATTATTTATGTATTTGTTTTGGGCTGCATTGGGTCCTCGCCGCTGCACGTCTAGCCACGGTGAGCAGGGGCCACTCCTTGCTGTGGCGCATGGGCCCCTCACTGCGGTGGCCTCCCCCGTTGCAGAGCACAGGCTCCAGGCGTGCAGGTTTCAGTAGTTGTGGCAGGCGGGCTCGGTAGTTGTGACTCACAGGCTTCAGAGCACAGGCCCAGCAATTGTGGTCCACGGGCCTAGTTGCTCCACGGCACGTGGGATCCTCCTGGACCAGGGCTCGAACCTGTGTTCCCAGCATTGGCCAGCAGATTCCCAACCACTGCGCCACCAGGGAAGCCCCTGTTTTGTTAATTTCTGCTGTACAGCAAAGTGGTTCAGTTATACATAAAAATATATATATATTCTTTTTAATATTATTTCCCATTATGGTTTATCATGGGATATTGAATATAGTTCTCTGTGCTATGCAGTAGGTCCTTGTTGTTTATCCATTCTTTTTTTTTTAAATAAATGTATTTATTTATTTATTTTTGGCTGCATTGGGTCTTCATTGCTGTGCGCGGGCTTTCTCTAGTTGCGGCAAGCAGGGGCTACTCTTCCTTGCAATGTGCGGGCTTCTCATTGCGGTGGCTTCTCTTGTTGTGGAGCACGGGCTCTAGGCGCGTGGGCTTCAGTAGTTGTGGCACATGGGCTCAGTAGTTGTGGCTTGCAGGCTCTAGAGCACAGGCTCAGTAGTTGTGGTGCACAGGCTTAGTTGCTCTGCAACATGTGGGATCTTCCCGGACCAGGGCTCGAACCCATGTGCCCTGCATTGGCAGGCGGTGTTTATCCATTCTGTATATAAAAATGTATATCTGCTAACCCCAACCTCCCACTCCATCCCTCCTCAAACCACCACTCCCCCTTATTTTTCTCTTAATGACTAATATTTTAGTCCAGACAGCAGTTCAGTTCAACACATAATTTTGACCACTTGCTACACACACACACACACACACACACACACAGACACACACACACACACACACACACACACACATCCCACAGAAGCACAGTTCTGGCTACAGGTGATTCATACACTCCCTGACTTCTCCGGGAAGCAGACACATAAATAGATATTTGCGGTTCAGTTTGTTCAAGGTGCTGAGACAGCCAAGGAGGGGGTGCTCACTCTCTAGTCATCTGGAGGATGTCCAGAAGCTTTCGCGGAGGAGGGACATCCCACCTGGGTTGGAAAGATGCACAGAAGTTCACCAGATGGGCAGGGGTGGGGAAGTGGGGAAGTGCATCCTAAACATGCACAGAACCACAGGGGCATGAAAGCATGTGTTCAAGCGGCTGTGAGTCAAGTATAAGGTGGGAGCCATACCTCGCCCGTGGTCCCCTGTGGGGGGTGAGGTGCCCCCCATCGCCTCTCTGTCTCCTTCCAGCTTCCTCAGTGCTCCTTATACTCCTGCCTCCCCTTTCTGTTCCAGAAAAACCTAAGCTTGCTTCTGTTCTTGGTGGGGGGGAACCCTCTTTCTAGACCACTCTGACCCCAGACGTTCTCATGGCTTTGCACTCCTTTCATTCCAGTCTTGATCCGATATTAGCTCCCAGAGAGCCTTTCCTGACCACTGTCTAAAATGGTGTCCCTGTCGCTCTCCATTCTCTTACTCTCCTCATTTTTTCTGTTTAGCACTTCTCACTAGCTAACATATGCATATCTGGGTGTTTGTTTATTGTATGTCTCCCATCACTAAAATGTAAGCACCATGAAGACTGAGACTCTGACTGTCTTACTCTGTGTTATCCCTTTCATCTAAAACAGTGTCTGGCACAACAGAGCAGGGACTTGGGGTTGAATGGAAAGCGATGGGAGATTCAAATGGAGAGGCTGGTAGGGGTCAGATGATGGGAGGCCTTACAGGCCACGTGAAGGAGGAAGGACTCGCCCTGCTGGTCAGGAGCCCCAGCAGAGTGTGAGGCATAGCAGTGACTTGATCGCATTTGGGTTCTAGAAAGATCACTGGGTGCTGTGTAGAAGAGATAAGAACAGATGTGGAGATCCCAGTCAGGAGGGCAGTTCTGTAATGCAGCTGAGATGAAAAGGGCCTGGCTCTTGGTATCCCTGTGGCTTCTGGGATGCAGAACAACTTGGAGAAGAAACTCAGCATGGCTGACAGAGATGCCTGCATGTGCCCTGGCTGGTTTCTCAGACCTTCTCACGGGCTGTAGGAGTCTGTCGTCTTAGGTCTGCCCACCATAACTCTTGGGTTAAAGCTCTCTGTTGCCCTCTTTAATAATTCTTACGCCCTTTACCCGTGATACTGGCTGGAATGCTATTTTGAAGGCTGCACCTGACCTCATCTCCTGTTATCTCCTCCATGACCAAGTTGCCCAAAACATCTTCTCTATTTTATCCCTTATGTTTGTCACCACCCCCCTTTTAAAAATTATTCCCAATAGTTTTTTTTTTTTTTTTTTTTGCGGTACGCGGGCCTCTCACTGTTGTGGCCTCTCCCGTTGCGGAGCACAGGCTCCGGATGCGCAGGCCCGGCGGCCATGGCTCACGGGCCCAGCCACTCCACGGCATGTGGGATCTTCCTGGACCAGGGCACGAACCCGTGTCCCCTGCATTGGCAGGCAGACTCTCAACCACTGCGCCACCAGGGAAGCCCCCAATAGTTTTTATTGTGCTCGAAATCTATAACATCCAAGCCTTTTCTTAGAATCATTGTTAATACTTATTTCTTGCTTACTTGTTTTTCGCCTTTCATTGTCTTTGGTGTGGCATGGAGATTTAAAAACATAGCTTCTTTCTTTTCTGCCTACTATAGTTGATAGAGACGGACTTCCTGGAAGTGATTTTTTTAGGTGGGAAAGTGGAATGTAGGAGTTGTGTCACACCTTGAGTGCGCTGGCATGCAGGGGTTGCTGGGATGTCAGCAGCATTCACGGGGTCCTTGGGTGGGCTCAGGCCGTCCTTTTCTTCATCCTTTCCTGGCTCGGCCAGTGAAGGGGAGTGAGGTCTGTGTGTGAGTGAGGGGAGACCCAGGTGGGTGTGGTACACGTGGGGTGTGGAATGTGTTCCCAGGTGAGAGAGAGCGAGGAAGAGGAAGGAATGGGCTGAAGTGGATGAGAGAGGAAGAGTGTGTGGGCATGGGAGTGGGGTAGGGCGTGGCTCAGGTAACATTTTGCCCTAGAGGCCCAGGGGGACCAGAACTCATCCCCGGTCCCCCAGCTGCTGGATCTGTGGGCGACAGACTCATTCCAAACTCCACTGCCTGGAGGGATAGATACCACCCGCTCTGGTTTCGCTCAGGGTCTGGGGTGGCCCAGCCTGCAGGTGAGGACACCAGTGACGGCGGCTGGGAGGCAGAGGAGGCAAGCGGAGTTTGACGGGAGCTGATCAAATCGTCGCCTTGATTGGTTTAGCTGTTTTTAAGCCTAATTAAGTCAGCAATTACAGAATATGGCCGGGTATAATTACGGAGTATTTATTGACAATTGTATCACATGGTGTTGTTTTTCTTTTACTGGTTTCCATTCACACGGCAGAAAATATGATCACTGACAGCTCCCACAGTTTTTTGTCACAGGTCCAGCTTGAAGAGAGAATAATTTCTCTTTCCAGATTCCTGAAGAAGGAATTTGGGGTCTGCTGGGGTCAGGAATCCACTTGGGACCATTCTGCATGGGCCAGGGGTGGGCAGGTCATGTCGGCGTGGCTGTTGGGGTCCAGTCCTGTGGGTCAGATCAGAGCCGCTGCCAGGAGGAAGCTGGTGAGCTGGGAAGGCAGTGCACCAGACGTCCACACCGTTTACGTTCCATTTCATAGACGAGCCTCTTCCTCTGTGTCATTTTATGTTTCTCACCATGTGTGCGTGTCAGTGTGATCCATGTCTTTGAAACTTGACTTAAACTCTTGTTTTCTAGGTGGTTGAACCCACTTCACTCCTCCGGGTCCTTCATTCTGCCTCAAGATGCGCACACTGTTGATACCATATTTATTTGCTTTCTAATCCATATCTTATATTTCCAAATAGAGATGAAAGATAAAGATCTTAAGGATAAAAGTCTCATGCCTTCTCACTTAATGCTGAGTTTGATTTCTTGAAAGAGCAGCTCCCTGTCTTTACCCCTCAGCACCACAGACTCCTTAACAGAAGGTGTGGCCATCTGCATTCTCACACCAGTGTTAAGCCTTCAGCCTCCTCCCTGTTCTGCTTGCCTTTTTGGCCCCAAAAGCCTGTCTGCCAAGCCTTTTTTAAAATCTTCCTCCTCCGCCTGCAGCCTCTGGAGCTCCACCTTCTCCCCTCGCTCCGCCTCCTTGACGGCTTCCCCAGGCTCCTTTGCTGGCTGCTCTTCCTTCGCCAGGCTGTTCATCTTCATGGCCCCTGGTTCAGTGGATGCTCCCACTTCTGGCCTCTTAACTGGGCTCCTTCGCTCCAGCCTGGGCTGCCAGCAGCAGGCTAGCCACAGACCATGAAACTCATGGACCCACGACTCCTACAAACTTGTGGCTCTCAGCATCTCTCCGGCAGTCCCTTTCCCACTGTCATAGTCATTTTGGCTCAGGACATTCATTGCTTTAGGAAGTTGCTTCTTCTGTGTTTCTTTGTGTGTGTGTGTGTTTTTTTTTTTTTGGTTTAGGAAGTTTTTACCCCTCATTGAGTAAGAAGTAATTCCATCGTCCCCGGCATGCACGTGTGCCCTCACACTCACAATGGCCAAGTCCCATCTGTCACACTTCTGGAATGCATTGCTTTCACACTGCCCCCGTTCATGCTTTCATTCTTTGTCCTCTGAGCTGTTGTAATAGCTTCCTTAACTAGTCGGCTGGGCTCTAACCTCTGATCACCCCTGCCCTTCTCCAGAATGGCCTCCGGAGCCAGGGATGCAGAACAGGTCTGATCACCTCACACCCATCTTCGCTGCCCTTGTCTTGCCCATCTAATAAAGTGCTTGTGCAGTGTGACATTTGGACCACTGCAGAATGATCACTACGATCTCTTACTGAGTACTGTTCGAGGCCAGACCTTTGCCAAGTGCAGTCAGACACACCTTATAGGAGCAACAGCCTTGCAGGGTGTAGAGAGCAGTTCATCCATTTTGTCAATGAGACAACCAACTCAGAGATGAGACGGGCCTGCCCTAGACCTTGAGCTGTCTCCTCCATCAGGGGCCCCTTTACATCTTAGTCTACACTCTGCTGTCATCCTAGGAAGGGGGTACCTCTTCTCCTTCCTAGCTGGTAATAATCGTCCTCAGGCTTAGCCAGGGGATACTGCTGCCTCCAGGGGATACTGCTGCCTCCAGGAAGCCCTCCCTACAGCCAGTCATTGTTGGTCTTTCTTCCTCCCCAAATTGTAACTCGCAGCTCTTTTCTGGTCATCCAGTCATTGGGCCTCGGTTTATGTTATGATTGGTCCTTTGCATGCTTTCCTCCCTGGCTTATTCACTCTTTGGGGGAGTGGGATGGAGTCTCTTCTCCCTTGTTTGTGCATCACTTGTAGTGTGCCCATGCTCTGCACACCACAGGACACAGGAAGGCTGAAGTCGCTTGCAGAGAATTTACCCGAAAGAAGCGTGGAGAGTGGTGCCGTGTGGTTCTTTATAGCACAGCGCAGTTCTTTTGTTGGCCTGAGGCTTGTTTTCTTATGCCTGTGCAAACACAACTTTGAGGTTAACATGTAGCATCCAGCTATTTTGTAGTTCAATCCAATGGACTCTTCTAGAAGTGCTCCTCCAAGCCCTTTCACATTGCGCTCGATGCAGGTCCTCAGGGCACCCCTGGGCTCCCAGTTTCCAGGAGCAGGCGTGGGTGTATTTAGGGAAGATACCTGGGAACTAAAGAAGACAGGCCTTGTGATCACATGGCCAGGCCTCCTAGGAGAAGAGAAAGTGATGCTGGGCCAGGCCTCAGGGGATCGGGAAGGTCACTGAGAGTCAGATAATGGTGTGCTCCACCTTACAGGATGTCTGTGCCCCTGCAGCTAGATAGCAGCCCCCCTCCAGCACTCTGTGTCCTGCCGGCTTGGTCACTCGGTTCTTCTTGGTCTCAACTTCTCTGTGTGTCTTGGGTCACATGCCCCAAGAGGGCATCTTTGGTGGAGTCTCCCTCCCCCATCGTTGGCCAGTGCTCTCACGTCAGGCCTCCCTATAGACTGCAGGTCTGGTGGTCAAGTGCCATTGAAGAGGACGTGGCCACCTATTCAGGAGGAATTGCCAAGAGCCGCTCTTCTCAACAGGGTCCTGTGGGAGCATCGGAGAAGTGAATGCTTGCCAACCTGCCCCATACAAAGTGTTGTGCTTCTTCCTGTGGGGCATATAAAGATGGAGAGGACTCTGTCCCTGTACATATAGAGTACATGCAGATCTGTAACTGTGCTACCAGGGACACATCTACTGTTCATAGACGTATACGCTTCCTTTATACACTGATAACTTGTGTGATCAGAGCTGTGCTTTCCAGATCAGAGCTACACATCAACCTGATTTAATCCTTATTTAACTTGAGTTACACCTTCTGACCTAATTTTCTGTTAAATAAAATATGGGGGCTGTGGGGGCCGGGCGTGGGTGGGTTAAGATCAATAGCACAGCTGCATGTTGACTCAGATGCACTGCTGAATGCAGTTTGGAAACCTTTTATCATTTCTATCAAGTCTTCGGTAAAGAGTCTGTTCATTGAAATGTGATTCTCCAAAATTGCAATAATAAAAATACGATTTTTAATAATTATTTTGTAACCCCTAGTCTGTATTATATATATCCAATCCCTACTCCCCACCCCCTGCTCTGCCAGTTTTATATTGTTTTCTTTCTTTCCATGAGTTACTATGAACCGTTTTTTTTTGAGAGGAGTGAAGAATTGATTTTCTTTTTTTCTTTTAGAAATTTTGGGATTTCTTTAATCAAAATGACACCAGTGACCCAACCAGGGATACGTGCGTGATCCTTACAGTGGAAGGGCGAACATTTCCAGTGGATATCTTTTATCTACAAAGGTTTGATGATCCTGCATTTTTAATGAGGGCGATTAGAAAACTAGGCCTGTTCTGTGGGAGGAGAAGCATTTGCATCTGCTTGCGGCTCTGAGGCCGAGATGCCAGACTGCTGAGGAGGGGCGGGCGTGTTTTGCACCTCCCATCATTGATAGGGTGTTCTGGAACCCTGCTCAGTATCACTGCTGGATTTAGTTTAAACTCTCCATACTGATGTGCAGGTTTCTATGACTTTGTGGTCCCTGGGCTCAGCTGGAAAGAGCAAAACGGTAACAGTGTCGCAGGGAGGAGGGTTCTATAGTTGTCAGAACTGGGCTTTACAAGACTGTCAGCTTGGGCAGTATTAGTGATTTGAATCATTTGGTTCTCAGCTCTTTACATCTTAGCAAGAAGGCCTGGTTGCCATTTTCGGGAGGAGCCTCCTTGGGCAGGAAGGAGTCATCCTAATTCCTACCCGTAGTCACTGGACGGACAAAGACCAGGAGCCTGGGCCAGTGGCAGATGAATCCAGAGAGTTGTGGGCTTGACTTCTGAGTGATTCTAGAGGGACAGGACACCCATTAGCTCCTGTCAGACATGCTGCCAGTGGTCAGGAGGGGAAATAGAAAGAGTGTGGGATTCAGCACTGGGACCATAGCTCCAGTTTCCCTGGCCAGGCATCCTTGCATGCTAAAGATAGGACATCTATTTGTATGGGTTTATGGCTTTTATGTCTCTGCAAATAAAGCCAAAAATCATAGTTCACATGTAATTACGGATTGTTTTTGAATGTCGCATTAAAAAAAAGAAAAAAAAAGAATGAATGTTTATTTTATCAATAATTATTCATATATTGATTACCTGCTGGGCAGGCCCAAACTAACTTTCACGAGGCTTCGCTGCCAGATTACTAGGGTAATTGATCTATAATTAATGAGCATATTCTAGTGATGAATTTATCTCACACATCTTTTCAGTCCTGTTCCAGATTATATCAAATCAACTGTAGAAACTGTGATGAAAATTCACCAGACAGAGGGAGATGGAGACATATTAGCATTTCTCACTGGCCAGGTAATTCCATCGGACCTTTTCTCTGTGGTGAACAGACACGTTAAGGCAGCACCAGAATTTATACAGAGGCCTGTTACTTTACTAGCCACTGATTTCATGTTTTATTGTATTTTGTGGTTACTTGATTGCATAAATAATTGTATAGTTTGATGTCATTCATCTATTAACCCAATTGCCAGAGAGTCATTACTTCCTGCCTCTTCTGTCTGCAGAGGGTTAAATGTATTTTAAATTTATTAGCTAATTCCAGAGTAAATTAGAGAGTTCAATGGGCCGTTTTGATACCAGAATTGAATACTGCATGAGGTACATTTTGTGCATCCTTGTTGTTGCTGCAGCCCCTTTTCCCAATGATACCTTTGCAGCTCCCTGGAGGGGACAAGTAGGCACATCACTGGAAAAACAACTGAACAAGCCCAAATGCTCACTCAAGGTTGTAGCTCTGTTCAGAACTACCTTCTAGTTGTAATCATTTCCACTGTCAAACATTTTCCATGGTTCAGTAATCTTTTCTAGGGAAAGCTTATAGTGATTTTGTATGCCACAACTTGTCCATATGTATGCCACGCTGTTTGCCACAGAGCATAAAAAAAAAAACTCAGTAAAAGTCATAGTTTTGGTATATCAGGAATTCTTCTGTTGACTGCAGGTAGTGTAGATTTCAGTGATTAACCTGACAGTTGGAAATTTTCACCCCCATCGGCACCATTGTTCGGTAGCATTTGATTAAATACCACCCCAGCGTGGAACTTGATGGCTCTGACAGTCATGAATCTGACCACATTTAAAATCCTCATCCCAACTTTCATTTTCTTGCAGTGTGATAAAATGACATGCTTCAAATTGATCTCATTTTCTTTGGTTCCTGGTTCGACGATTTTAGGAAGAGGTAGAAACTGTTGTGTCTATGCTGATTGAGCAGGCTCGAGCACTGGGTCGGACTGGGATGAAGAGACACCTCCGGGTTCTCCCCATGTATGCGGGACTGCCTTCCTTTGAGCAAATGAAAGTGTTTGAAAGGGTGTCACGCACTGTCAGAAAGGTGAGACTAACCTGAGGACCAAGGACTATAATCACGTTGGTGCTCCTTTGCTATCCACTAGAAAGATTTATTTTATTAAAAAAATTTTTTTTATTGAAGTAGAGTTGATTTACAGTGTTGTGCCGGTCTCTGCTGTAACAGCGAAGTGACTCAGCCACACACATACTTACATTCTTTTTTACATTCTTTTCCATTATGGTTTATCCCAGGAGACTGGATATAGTTCCCTGTGCTATGCATTAGGACCTTGTTGTTTATCCCTTCTAAATGTAATAGTTTGTATCTACCAACCCCAAACTCCCAGTCCATCCCTCTCCCTCCCCCCACCCCCTTGGCAACCACAAGTCTGTTCTCTCTGTCTATGAGTCTGTTTCTGTTTTGTAGGTAGGTTCATTTGTGCCATATTTTAGATTCCACATATAAGTGATATCATACGGTATTTGTCTTTCTGACTGACTTCACTTAGTACGATAATCTCAAGTTGCATCCATGTTGCTGCAGATGGCATTATTTCACTCTTTTTTATGGCTGAGTAGTATTCCATTGTATATATGTACCACATCTTCTTTATTCATACATCTGTCGATGGACATTTAGGTTGTTTCCATGTTTTGGCTGTTGTGAACAGTGCTGCTGTGAACATAGGGGTGCATGTGTCTTTTTGAATTACAGTTTTGTCCGGGTATATGGAAAGATTTATTTTAAATTGAAGTAAAATTTGCTAAATAGGAAGGTCTCTTTAAGAACTTAAAGTCCATGTTTCTGTGCAGCAGATCTAGAAGCGCACAGTAAATAACGTGTTGCAAAGATTTCTAAACCTGCCCCACAGAAGGTTTAGTAATTATCAGAGTAGGTGACTTCTCTTTGCTTCTTTTCTTCCTGCCTAATCTTTCCCCGTCTGGTTTAAAGGACTGTCTTGGTGGATCCTGATCAGTCAAGAACACTAGATTAGTTTCTACTCTAAACCATTTGTTTGAAGCATCAGTTTTCCTGTAGAGCCAAGTTTGAGTCAGTTAATTCAAGGTGTGGCTTAAACATCCTTGGCCTTGAAATTGGGGTGGGGAAGGGTGTGGTGAGAAGCATGGGTTTAAAGGAGCCAGTAGGCAGCCAGTCTGCCTCCTGTTCATCGCCTCCCTGGGCCTTGCTCCGTTTTCCCTTCCGTCAGATGAGGAAGGTACAGAACTGGCCCGAAGTCAGCTTAGAGTAGCTATTTATCAGCAGGTGGCAGGGAACACAGTAAGTGAGGGATGACAGGTCTGAGGATCCCCTCCCAACTTCAGGCCACTTGCAAGAGGGCACCCTGCCTCCTGGCCATTGGGACGGAGCAGCTCAAGTCTGTCCAGTCAAACGTGACCTGCAGCCAACTAGTCAGGAGGTCTGGGTTACCGTGTGCCGTGGGATGAGTTACTCAACCCTGAGGCCCAGTTTTCTCAGCTGTAAAGCATGAATAGCAGTAACTTTTAGATAGATGGTTTTATAGCATAAAATCCTGACTCTAGTACGTAAAAATGGTAGGAAGGGGCTTCCCTGGTGGCGCAGTGGTTGAGAGTCCGCCTGCCGATGCAGGGGACACGGGTTCGTGCCCCGGTCCGGGAAGATCCCACATGCCGCGGAGCGGCTGGGCCCGTGCGCCATGGCCGCTGAGCCTGCGTGTCCGGAGCCTGTGCTCCACAATGGGAGAGGGCACAACAGTGAGAGGCCCGCGTACAGCAAAAAAAAAAAAAAAAAGTGGTAGGAAGATGTTTTATAAAACGATCAATGTAAAAGTGCCCGATAAAAGTTCTAAGAGCTATCTGTACATGTCTCCTGCTGCTTCATACCTTCCAGGGGCAGCGCCCAGTGCCCTTAGAATAAAATGCAAACCCCTCACGTGGCCCAGGGACTGTGCATGATCTGGTCCCTGCCTCCCTCCTAAGTTTGTCTTGTATTTATTTACTCTGGTCTCTGGCTGCATAGGCTGTTTCTGCTTCCTCTGCCTGGATCCCTGTAGGGCTGGCTGCTGCTTATTACTCAGGTCTTAGCCCCAAATCTTCTTTTAGAGAGGTTTTCCCTGGCCATCTAACCTGAAGTAGCACTCCATTATTATAATATATGATGTATACATTGAATGCTACATAATATTAGAGTATTACCCTGTTGCATTTTCTTCCCAGTCACTCTCTCGTTTATGTTCATTATTTCTCTACCCAAACACTCATACTGGAATGTAGACTCTTGTCCATCATACATTCCTGGCAGCTTGGAGAGTGCCTGGCAACGTGCAGACCCTCAGAAAGCAGTTAGAATGTGAGTGAGCAAATGACTAGACATGTACAAGGTGGTGATTTACTTAAGTTGTACAAAAGGTAGAAACTAACATTTGTTGAATGTTACTCTGGGCCAAGTACTCCAGGTACCAGGCTGTAATCACTTCATGTATATTTCACATTTAATCCCCTTAAGGACCCTGGGAGAGGGTAAATATTATTATGGAGACAGGGAAACATGCTCAGGAGGTGAAGTAATTTGTTCAAGGTCCCACACTTAGGGAGAACTCAAACCCAGGGTACCCTGACCCTAAAACTCATCATGCTCTATCCAGGATACCAAACTGCCTCTCACAGGTTCTGCACTGTCAGAAATATCTTAAAATCTTTTAGGACTTTGATTAGTTTATCCTGAGTGAAAAGAACCAAATAACTTTTACCCTTACTCTCCTTCCTGTGGGGAGCCTAGGTGATAGTGGCCACCAATGTAGCAGAAACCTCCATCACAATCAGCGGGATTGTGTATGTGATTGACTGTGGCTTTGTGAAACTCCGAGCCTACAACCCCAGGACAGCTATTGAGTGCTTGGTGGTGGTCCCAGTGTCCCAGGCATCAGCCAGCCAGCGAGCAGGACGTGGTGGCCGCAGCCGCTCAGGAAAATGTTACCGCCTTTATACAGGTAAGTTTGGCTTTTTTTTTTTTTTAAAGGGTTTTGACTTTCTAATACTCAGCCTGGGCATCAGAGAATATTACAGATATCTACCATAATAGGCAAAACTTAACATAAGATCCAGACTTCCCTCACAAGGCCCTCGGTAATCTGGCCTCCACCGCCTTCCTCACTCCAAATGTGGCGCTTCTTTGCTATTTCTCCCTGCTGGCCAAAGCTGGACCACGAATCACCAGTTATTTGACATCTCCTTTCTAACCTAATGTCTGTGCCTCAGCCTCTCTGTAGCCATGTGACGTGTAGCTTGAGCCCTGCGGCTCAGGTCCTGTCTTTCTTACCTTTCCCTTAGCTTCGTGTGCCATTTTCTTGTTCTGGGATCCTTGAATCCTGTGGGTCCTCGCATTGGGTTCCATCTTTTTTTTTTTTTTTTATGTTTATTTATTTATTTTCTTATTAGTCATCCATTTTATGCACATCATTGTATACATGTCAGTCCCAATCTCCCAGTTCATCCCACCACCACCACCACCCCCCCTGCCGCTGGGTTCCATCTTTACCTCTGGTTCAGAGCGTCTTTGCAGAGCTAAACTGGCAGGATCTCTCCTGAGGCTCATTGATAGAAAGCAATTAGTTGGTCAACTCCTGCTCTGTGCCATGCACCATGCTAGGCTCTGAGGGAGCAAAATGAAATGACAATAAAGACTGTCCCAGCTCATAAGGAGCTTTCTCTCCAGCTAGATGACAGCCTTACCTGCAGAAAATGATGTCCCCAAAGCTGCTCTTTCCTTCTTCGTACTTCTCTTTTGTGGGCATTGGTATCAAGGTTTCTCTCAATTGTCCAGACTTAATTTTCAAATCATTTTTAACTCTCTCTTCTGTCCAATATCCATCTGCAGTCATGTACCAGATCCGGGGGGTTTTACCACTTATCTCTTCTTTGCTTTCCGGTTACCGTCATCCTTGTTCAGTCCTTGACATCATTTATTCTTTTAGCAAATGTTTACAGAGCACCTGTTCTGTGCCATGCATGGAGACAAGGCTTGGAAATCTAGGGCCAGGTGAGACACGGTCTGTGGCCACGTGGCTGACAGCTTGGTGGTGGAGACAGGCTCATGAACAGATCAGCATATTATGGTGTGATAGGGTCACCTTAATGGAATGAGCCTTGGAAGCAGAGAGCAGGGAGTTATCCTGTTGGAGAGGGCTCCACAGTCGGTAATTGAGCCCAATCTTATTGGCAGCCCAGTAGTTAATCCAGGTGAAGGGATAGCAGTGGAGATTAGATTCCAGCGCACCAGGCAGAGGGAGTGGAATGTACCAGTACTTGGAGGGGAGGAAGAGGGTAAGGAGGATTCATGGGAGGGAGGGGGAAGGCAGAGCCTGAAACCGGAGAGGTGAGGGTCTTCTACTGAAGGTGCTAAGAAGGAATGATGGAAGTGCAAAGAGGAGAACCAGGGCTAAAAGACGAACTGAAATACCGGGAGGATGAAGTTTTAAGAAAACAAACAAACAAAAATTTTATTAAGGTGAAATTTACATACACGAAATTAACCATTTTAACTTGAACAGTTCAGTGGCATTTATTATGGTTCACAGTGTGCAACCATCACCTTTATCTAGTTTCAAAACATTTTCATCACTCCAAAGCAAAACTTCTAATTCATTAAGCAGTTTTTCCTCCATTTCTCCTTGCCCCCAGCCGCTGACAACCACCAACCAACAGTCTTTGTTCTTTCTTTCTGGATTGACAGTTGGCCCTCCGTATCTGCAGATTCAACCAACTACAAATTGAAAATATTTGGGAAGAAAATCCCAGAAAGTTCCAGAAAGCAAAACTTGAATTTGCCCGCACACCAGCAACCGTTTACATGGGGTTTACATTGTGTTAGGTACTATAAGTAATCTAGAGATGATTTAAAGTATTCAGGAGGATGTGTGTAGGTTATATGCAAATACCATGCCATTTTATATAAGGGACTTGAGCATCCCCAGATTTTGGTATCTGCAGTGGGGGAGAGGGATGTCCTGGTACCAATCTCCTGTGGATACCAAGGGAAGACTGTATCTGTTTTGGATATTTCATATAAATTAAATCATATAATGTGATGTTTTGTGTCTGGTTTCTTTCATTCAGTGTAATGTTTTCCAGGTTCATTTACATTGTATTAGTGCTTCATTCCTTTTTGTGGCTGAATAATATTCTGTTGTATGGATGTACCACAATTTGTTTATTCATTAGTTGATGGTTGCTTCCACCTTTTGGCTATTGTGGATAGTGCTGCTATGAACAAGCACGTATGTGTACTTGTTTGAGTACCTGTTTTTAATTCCTTTGGGTATACACCTAGGAGTGGAATTGCAGGGTCATATGGTAATTCTTTGTTTAACTTGAGGAACTCAGGTTACTTTTTTTTTTTTTTTTTTTTTTTTGCGGTACACGGGCCTCTCACTGTTGTGGCCTCTCCCATTGCGGAGCACAGGCTCCTGATGCACAGGCTCAGCGGCCATGGCTTACAGGCCCAGCCGCTCCACGGCATGTGGGATCTTCCCGGACTAGGGCACGAACCCGTGTCCCCTGCATCGGCAGGCGGACTCTCAACCACTGTGCCACCAGGGAAGCCCCAGGTTACTTTTAAAGAGGAAATGGCCAGCATCATCTCATGCTCCAAAGAAATCAAACAAACAGTAGACTGTGGGCTAAAGATTGGCAAGTGGCTTTGGTTAAAAGGTCACTGGAGTCCTTAGCATGAGCAGTTTTAGTGGAGGTGAGGTTGAGGAGAGGCCACGTAATGGGCTACGTTAGATCCAGCCTCTAGGCTTTCTCCGCTAGCCTGCTTCCAGAAAACGCAGCTCTGAGCAGGGTGCTACCTGCTCAGACCATTAACAGTTTCCCAGGGCCTTACGGGACTATTTCTAGCTTGTCTTCTCCTGTTGTCCACCAGCACCTACCCTACACTGCATCCCTGCTGAGCTGCACTCTTCTTGGACATACCTTCTGTTTTCCCACATCCACCTCTCAAACCTTTAGTACCTTTCCATGGGCTGTTTCCTCTGCCCAACAGATCCTCCTTATCCTTGAAATCCTCCCTCACATGTCAGTGCCCTCAAATTCCTTCTCCCACCAGCTGTCCTTCCTTCTTCCCTCTGCCTCCATTTCTCTTTGGGAGGACCCCTCACTGGGACCTAGCCTGTTCCTCCTCTTGGTCCCAGGCCTCTTTGAATCACTGAAACTTCTCAAGAGCCATTGGCCTACAGCTCCTGCAGCTCTTCTTGGCCCAATGCCTTGTGTACTTGAGTTCTCAGTAGAGTTTAACTAAGTGTCAATGAACTCTTAGGAAGCACCTACTTCCTGTGAGCGTCTTCTCAGCAGGATCGTCCTCTTATCTGATAACTTTGTTTCTGCCTTGTTCAGCAGTGTGCTTGGAAAATGCGGTTATCCTACCAAAAGGCTATCCCCCAAACACTCTTGCAACTTGAAGGGAATATGCCATTTGGAACTTCCTGCTGTTGCCTGTTACCCAGAACCTTCCAAGTAGACCCAAGCATTTGGCAATTTGTATCAGTCAGTTCACAGAGTATTTATTGTCTTTTTTCTCAAATTAAAGCTTTCTGAAGTCCTTCACTGGTAGTGCTATTTCTTCATGACACCTTTTGTTTTGTTCTGATTTTTTTTCTCTAGTTAACTAAAGATTTATGATCTGAATGGAAGTTGAGCCACCTTTGTGTGAAAGAGGGTGTGCACAGTTAACGTGTTGACTGATGTGGGAGGACTGTGTATATAATCCTCCTCTATGTGATCCTTAAGCTTTCTGAATATACACAAAGAGGATTTAATCTCTTCCTACCTGTCTTTTCCCCATGCTTTTTTTTTTTTTTTTTTTTGCGGTACGTGGGCCTCTCCCGTTGCGGAGCACAGGCTCCGGACGCGCAGGCTCAGCGGCCATGGCTCACGGGCCCAACCGCTCCGCGGCATGTGGGATCTTCCCGAACCGGGGCACGAACCTGTGTCCCCTGCATCGGCAGGTGGACTCTCAACCACTGCGCCGCCAGGGAAGCCCTCCCCACCCTTTTTATCTAGCTTTTATAAAAAGGCTTCCCAGAGTCTCTTTCCTTCCTCTCCCCTCTCCTGCCCCTCCCATCTTGGCACCTCTGAACCTGATGGTGCTTTTTCCTCAAAAGGTGTTTGAGGACACCTTTTGTTCCTGATGGTGCATGGAAGCATTCATTAATCTGTTTGGGGCAGCATCAGATTCTGGGAGTGACGTGTGTGCCTGGCTCAATTTAGAAAGTTAGATTTGGACAAATTTTGCTGTTTATAAGGTTTGGTCATTTTTTTTATATTTTGGAGATACTTTGGTTATGTTCTAGTTATATTTGGTGATTTATCTTAAATTGTTCTTTGCTTTTATGTGTAGTTCTGGCCTGCTTGACGTACTCCATCCCAAGCAGAGGGAATGGCAATTGGCCACCCATAGTGATTCAGCGAATACTTGTTGCTTTGATTTAATGTTTTGCTAACAAGAAGCACATTTTATTTTAATTAATTAATTAATTAATTTTTGGCTGCATGGGGTCTTCGTTACTGCGTCTGGACTTTCTCTAGTTGTGGTGAGCAGGGGCTACTCTTCGTTGTGGTGCACGGGCTTCTCATTGTGGTGGCTTATCTTTTGCGGAGCATGGGCTCTAGGCATGCCAGCTTCCATAGTTGTGGCATGCGGGCTCAGTAGTTGTGGCTCGTGGGCTCTAGAGCGCAGGCTCAGTAGTTGTGGTGCATGGGCTTAGTTGCTCCACGGCATGTGGGATCTTCCCGGACCAGAGCTCGAACCCGTGTCCCCTGCATAGGCAGGCAGATTCTTAACCACTGTGCCACCAGGGAAGTCCAAGAAGCATATTTTAAAAAGCATTCTAAAGTAAAAGGAGAAACTTTTATAAAGATATATTGTTCAAATGTATTTATCTAAGGTATTTAAAAAAATAGAAGGATCTTTCCTAAATAGGAAACAACTTTATATCACAATATCATATGCATCTGAGCCTAGACTCCTAGAGCCTCTCATTAAAGTTAGAGAAGGAGAACTGTTCCTTTGGCATAATGATTGCATTTGATTGTGACATTTGATCTCAAACAGTTCTCTTTTCTTATCCTCAGAGGAAGCCTTTGACCAGCTGCCTCAATCCACCGTTCCTGAGATGCAGCGGAGCAATCTGGCCCCTGTCATCCTGCAGCTGAAAGCGCTGGGGATCGACAACGTCCTCAGGTTCCACTTCATGTCGGTAAGTCCTGCCTTCTGTCTGTCTGGGAGGCCAGAGTGCTCCCACGGGAGTGTCAGGACAGTGATACAGAGCGTGCTGCCTTTCTGGGTTTTTTCACTTAGCTCGTGTGTTGTGTGCAGGGTTCAAGGGAATACAGCCAGACAAGGCTGACACAATTCTGTTCTTGTCTGTTGGGGGAGAGAGACAAGTAAGTGGGTAATGACAGTGCCTGGGCCCTGTACTCTGAGAGACAAAGGAAAGGCCCGCAGCCCAGTTAGTCATGTCTGAGGCGAGACCTGAAACCCAAGTGGGATCTCAGCAGGTCGGGAGAGGTGGAGTTATCCAGGGCAGGAGTGTGTGTGTAGGCCTAGGTGCCCAAGTGTCATGATTGGGGGAGCCAAGAGGGCTCTGGTAGAGCTGCAGGGAAAGTCCCTATGGCTGATTGCATTTCTGATTATTTCCCAAGGTCAGTTTCCAGGAGTAGGATTATTGGGTCAAAGGGCCATGGTCATTTCATAGATCCTTGATACAAGGCTGAATTCCTTTACAGGTATAAACTCCAGCAGTGCATGAATGCCTGACTCACTCTACCCCTATCATGCCATGTTATTTTCTTTTAGAGTTTTGCTAATTTGATTTGGTGGGGGGAAGGAGGAAAAATATTATCTGTATCTTTTTTGATTTCTCATAAGATTAAAACAAAATTATTGGCCACTTTATATTTCTTCTGAAATATAAGAAGAAGTCTACATAATCTTATCTAACAGATAATCCATTTATCTGTTAGAATTAGTGTTTATTAGTGATTAAGAGTCCGTTAACTATTAAACACATTAACCTTTGTCTATAGTATTTCTTGCAAAGTTCTTCTGATTGTATTGTATTGTATTGTTTATGTGCAGCCATTCTAAGCAAAGATAGTAATATCTTTCTATCTTTACCTCTGTGGTTTCTTCTGTTACTCTTGTGCTTATGAAGCATTTCCCCATATCTAGGTCAGTTAATAAATATTCACTCATGTTTTCTTCTTGAATTTTTGATTTGAAAGCTTGCATTTTTAACTCCTTATTATGTCCCAACTCTGTTGGTATGTGATGTGTAACAAGGCTAGATTCCTGGATGCTAAAGTCCCTAATGTAGCATGTCATGATAAACTAGGCAAACGAAAGAAGAGAATGTAACAGTATCATCTGCTCTCCCAAAGAAAACATACTTGCTTCTCATAAGCATGGAGAAGATATACGCTTTGAATGTTGGTATATAGTACAAGAAATTATACAGAAAAGTGAACAGTATATGCAAATCAAAAGCGTATGAAAAGCTCCACATCTCAGGTTAAAGGAAAACATAAGGGCAAAAAGGACAGATCAGTGTCTCAAAAACTATAGAGTTTTCAAACGTCCTTGTGAATACATCGAATACTCACTAAAGAAAAAGCTAAAGGAAAGGGAACAGCACAAATAGTAACTAACGCTAGAACATGTTTGGCTTCTCTAGGAGAGAGAAATGCAAGTTGAAATAGCTATACCACTGTACGTTAATTGAATGATCAAACATAAGGAAAAATGGTAAAATCCAGAGCTGACACAGTTTGGGGAAAGTGGTTTTATATTCTGTTTCAGTCCTCGTGGAGGACTTTCTGACATTATTTTATGAGCTGTAGAAATGCCTGGTATTTCTTCTCAGGGAATTTTCTCCTGAAAAAAATAATTCAAAAGAAACAAAGAACTTACATGTAGGATAATGTTTACAGTATCATTTTATATTAAATTAAAAATATAATAACGGAAATCATAAACTTTCAGACAACTGAAAAATGAGGAAAATACATATAAATTCATCTTCATGTATTGCCTTCTGGTTATTTCCTCCTGAAATTGTGTTTTTTCACAGTTGAAATCACAGGATACATATAATTTTGTATATTTAGCAGTGATGATTGCAGTAGCAAAGAACTAAAAGAACTCAACTGCCCAGTAGTAAGAAAGTTGCTTATTTCACAGTGTATGACCTTGTCAGAATAGTATGCAGTTTTCCCAGGGTATTTGCTGTGAAGTGTCCATGGGTACGAGAAACAGAGGGAACAGGAAAGCAGGCAGTGAGAAAAACAAGCTAAAATTATACACACACAGTCCTTCCAACTACATTAAAACAGTGTTTGCATATGATCCCGAATCAGATGAGGCCATAGAGAAATACTAGTAAATGTGTGTTGAGGTGAGAATACTCTGGATGTGATTGGAGAAGGGGGTGGGTAAATGTGTGCGTTGTTTTGATTGATGATGAATTCAAAGAGCAGAATTCATCGGGCTTGGTGATTGACTGGAAACAGGGCCAAAGATTGAAAGGAGTCGAAGAGAGCCTGTCCGTTTTGTTCTGTAATTATTCAGAACCACATTCAGTGCTTGAGCTATCCATTATTCATGTAATCTCAGTGTAATGAAAGATCCCAGAGGGGTTAAGCTCCTCTATTTAGGTGCTGTGTGTATGTTGCCTGTTTGTAAAGTAGGATGTTGTGGGCACTGAGGAAAGGCTAGTGAATCAGTTATATGATTTAGTCAACAGTGATTTGTTGAATCCCCAGTGTATAGTGAATCAGGTCTAGTTCCTACCCTCATCTGTGTGCGTGTGCAGCCAGCACAACTTTGAGAAGTACAGCTCTGTTCCTTGGCAGTCAGTGGGTGGGGTAGAGTGGAAAGAATGAGACCTGAATTCAGTGTCTGACTTTGCCACCAACTGCCTCTAGGATCTTGTTCAAATGTCTTTTACTTTTTGTTATTCACTTTCCTCATCTGTAAAATTGAACTAAAACAGTGTGATACTTAAAATACATTTGTTGTGAATGCATTTGAGAAAAAAAAACTACGCAGTTTGCAAAAGGACTATAATTTTATTATGTGGCTTATAGATGAAATAATTTAGAGGACGATAGTAATGATGCTTGGTACTTAGTAGACGCCAGTAAAGGCGCGTGGAAGGAAAGAACATAGTAAGGACCCAGAGACTCAGACTGAAGGTCACAGTATCAGCTTTGCTTAGCTTCAAATTGTCTAGCATTCTCTTTTCAGGAATTCAAATTTAACTGATGTCAGTTACCCCCTATAGGCAGGGCCTGGGGCAGGGCTGTGGGTGATCCAAAGATGAATCATCCACCAATACTGCAGTATCATGGGGCTTCTTAGAAGGCTGAGACACGAAGTAAAAATTAGAAATGTTTGATGAAAGTTTAGGGAAAGAAAAGAGGTAGTTCAAGGTAAGAACCCATCGCTTCTGATGGAGGGGAGCATGAGGGAAAGCTTCAAAGGAAATGTTTAGCCAAGCTGAGATTAAAGACCAAATAGTACTAAGGGTGCTGAGAGGGAGAGGAAGGACATTTCAAGAGTAGAAGCGTGGCGGTTGGGAAGTCTCGGGCATGTTAGAGAGAAGAGTGGATTGAGCACATTATTATGGCTGTTACCTGATGAAGTTAACTTAGGAGGGTTTTTATGTTTTTTACAGCCCCCTCCAGCACAGTCGATGGTTCAGGCGTTGGAGTTACTCTATGCTCTGGGAGGTATGCCTGTCTCTTATTCTGTGTTTTCTTATCTGTTTATTAATATGTGATATTAGTTAGGTTGTATTCACGCTAGGGCTCTTAGTATCTTCAAGGCTGGGATTGATTCTCCCTATATGTATGGTCCTCTTAGTGACAAGCTCGTCCAAATAAGAAGGTGGGGCCGTGATTAATGAAGTCCAGTCGTGACAATGAATTTATAAAGCCTGTGTCAGTACGTCAGAAGCTATTAATAACCATCGCCACAGCTACACTTCCAAGAGACATCTGGAAGATTCTCTACCAGTATTTCACATGTTACCTTTCTGGGCCTTTTCCTCTGTCCCTCGACCCCATTCTGAAATCTGGCTCTGTGTTCTTTCCTTAACTCCCCTTCCTTCCACTCCTGGAGTTCCCTGTGGAGAATTGGGTAGAATACCAGGCTGTGGTATTGTTTGGGCAAGGAAACACCATGTTATGGAGGAACTTCTATTCTCTTGTTTGAAAATGTGGTATTTACCTTAAGATAGAGAAAACTGTGGCCTGAATTTACCTCTTCAGGAAGTTTGTGTCTTTTCTGTGAATGTTGCCTCAGGTGAATATAATATCCAGTTCAGTATTAAATTTCAGTGGAGGTTTTGAGATTCCTTCTTTCTCTCTCTCTCTTTTTTTTTTGGTTCTCAACGTCTTTATTGAAGTATAATTCATATGCTGTAAAATTTACCCATTTAAAATGTACAGTTCAGTGCTTTTTAGTATATTTACAGGGTTGTGCAACCATCACTACAAGTTTAGAATATTTAGAACATTTTCATCACCCAAAAAAGAAACCCTGAACCCAATAGCCCTCCCTCCCCATTCCCTCTCCCCCATCCCAGCCTAGGCAACCGCTAATATACGTCCTATCTCTATAGATTTGCCTATTCTGGACATTTCATATAAATGGAATCACATAGTATGTGGTCTTTTGTGATTGGCTTTTTTCATTCAGCATGATGTTTTCAAGAGTTATCTATGTTGTAGCAATATTGATACTTCATTTCTTTTCATTGCTGAATAATATTCCATTGTATCGATATACCACTTATTATTCTTATTCATTTATCAGTTGATGAACATTTAGATTGTTTCCCCTTTTTGGCTAATATAAATAATGCTGCCGTGAGTATCCACGTACAAGTTTTTGGTGAACCTTCTGCCAGCAGTGTGTGAGGGTTCCAGTTTCTCCACGTAATGACGGGTTGCCGATGCTTGTTGTTATCTGTTTTATGTACTGTAGCCATCCTGGTGGGTATGAAGTGGTGTCTCGCCATTTTGGTTTGTATTTCCCTAACGAGTGATGATGCTGAGTACTTTTTCGTAT
The DNA here is from genome assembly GCF_005190385.1 of Monodon monoceros. Lineage (NCBI taxonomy): Eukaryota > Metazoa > Chordata > Mammalia > Artiodactyla > Monodontidae > Monodon > Monodon monoceros. Next base: position 20,395,456 of record NW_021703769.1, on the reverse strand, counting down.
GCTCATTGGCTATTTGTATATCTTTTTTGGAGAAATGTCTATTCAAATCCTTTGTTCATTTTTACTTGGGGTGTTGTCTTTTTATTATCGAGTTGGAGGAGTTCTTTATATATACTGGATACACGTTTCTTATCAGATCTGTGATTGTAAATATTCCTCCCATTCTGTGGGTTGGCTTTTCACTTTCTTGATGGTATTGTTGGTAATACAAAAGTTTTAAGTTTTTATGTGGTTCAGTTTATGTATTTTTTCTTTCATTGCTTGTGCTTTTGGTGTCTTACCTAAGAAATCATTTCCTAATCCTTGGGCATGAAGATTTCTCCTAGGTTTTCTTTGAGGAGTTTTTATAGTTTCAGTTCTTATGTTTAGTAGGTCTGTGATCCATTTTGAGTTAATTTTTTGTATAGGGTGAGGTAGGGGTCCATCTTCATTATATTTATGATACCTTCCTGTGAAGGAATAGCCAACTATTGATTTAAAAAAATCTTCAATGATTTAAAAGGCCTTTAGGGTCTATATCACATCAGCCCTGAGTGAGCATATGCCAGAAAAGGTTTCCATCCTCTGTTCTCAAGCATGTGATAGGAACTTGAAAGCAAAGTCTCCTGGGATAATCTGAAATGTGTATGAGAGAATATCCACTATTTAGAAGTTTTTCATTTGGACTGATTTTCCTCCAAACAGAATGAAATTTAAAATATTTTAAATGTCTTCACTGATCTAACTAAGCTGGAAAAGGTAGAGGGGAACACCCAACTTAAATTTATTTATAAGCTGAATTATCGCCTTCAAAGAGATGATTATATGGGAACAGAAGAGAAATGACCTTTTCTGTCTTGCCCTGAGGTCTGCAGCAGGTGTTTTAATGCTCCATCTTGGGAATAGTCTAAACCATAGTAAAACGAGAGTCTCTATCTTGGGAATCCACTACCTGAAAATTGGCTATTGCTAAAGAGGCAAGGAGGGATGTGAGGAATTGAAGGAGTCAGCCCAGTTCAGCAAACAGCCCAGGAGGCAGTTGGATAAACAGCTCTGGTGTTGGCACCAAAGAGAGAGCCGGGCATGTGTTTAGACTCATAGTCATCAGCTTTGTAATTGCTCACAAATTTCTGAGAGGCCTGGGACATCTGTGGCCTCTCAGAAACTGGCCATGGAAAAAGGTCCAGAGGTGATGCAGAGAGAACAGCAGGAGAGGTGGCAGAGAAGCAGGGGAGTGGGGAATCATGGAAACTGGGGAGGAGTGTTTCCAAGGAGCTGTGGTCAGCAGAGTCAAAGGCTGCTGGGGACCCTAAGGAAAGTGCCCTTTGTGTTTGGCACTGTCTGGTTGTCGGTCCCTTGGAAAGAGCAGTCTCTGGGGAGGAGTGGGACCAGGGGAGGGTGGGGGCAGGAGGAGGCTGTGAGGCCATTTCCTTATAATTAAGTCCTTGCATAGAGGCCATCAGAAGGATCAGTTTTTCAAAATTGAGCATTCAAGAGCGCTGAGGAACTCTTTTCTTCTTTTATTGTAACAGCACTCTGGGTCAGGTTGAGGTTGGATACCTTTGTTTAGCATACATCATCTTTTATTCTCCCAACAACTGCATCTTCCAGCACCATGGTACATGCCTTCTGCTTTTTGTTGCTGTTCTTACGGCAGGGCTGGACAAAGACTGTCGCCTAACTGAGCCGCTTGGCATGAGGATAGCAGAGTTTCCTTTGAATCCCATGTTTGCAAAAATGCTGCTTGAATCAGGTAGGTGGAGACCAACAGTCCTCAATGATTTTATTTTGTCTGGGAGTTGTTTCCCAAATTCTGTGCACCCTGGGGAGGAGAGCACAATACATTTTGAGCAGTGAAGGAGCTTTCAGCTAAGGTTTGGGGCATGTGGCTAACTCGTGATTCAAGGTCAGTCGTCATTAACTCAGTAAACACTTCTGTTTGTTTCCTGTGGGTCTAGTACTGACACCTGATTTTTTTTTTAACAGGGATTTAAAAAAATTTGTGGTATAACATACAGAACATAAAATTTACCATGTTAATCATTTTAGAGTGTACAGTTCCGTAGCATTAAGTACATTCACGTTACTGTTCAGCCACCACCACCATCTGTCTCTGGAACTTCTTCATTTTTTTCAAACTGGAACTCTGTACCCATTGAGCACTAACTCCCCATTCTGTCCTCCCCCAGCCCCAGCAGCCACTGTTCTGCCTTCTGTCTCTATGAAATTTGACTATTCTAGGAACCTCACAGAAGTAGAATCATACAGTATTTGTCCTTTTGTGACTGACTTTTTCACTTGGTATAATAATGTCTTCAAGGTTCATTTATGTTGTAGCATGTGTCGAAATTTCTTTTTAAAGGCTGAATAATATTCCATTGTATGGATAGACCATTCATCTGTTGGTGGACACCCAGGGAGCCGCCACCTTTTGACTATTGTGAATAATGCTGCTATGAACATGGGTGTGCAAGTATGTGTTTGAGTCCCTGCTTTCACTTCTTTGAGGTGTATACTTAGAGTGGAATTGCTGGATCATCTGATAATTCTATGTTTAATTTTCTGAGGAACCACTGCACCGTCTTCCGCAGTGGCTGCACCATTTTGTGTTCCCAGCGCCAAGGCACAAGGGTCCCAGCTTCTCCGACACCTTCAGATTTTTGTGAGAATATGAGTTAAGGGATAAAAGTGTGTAACCTGGAGATCTTCTAATACTTAGAAGTCAAAATCATCTAGAGCAGGGGTCCCCAACCCCCGGGCCACGGACTGGTACCCGTCTGAGGCCAGTTAGGAACGGCGCCACACAGCAGGAGGTGAGCGCGGGCGAGCGAGCGAAGCTTCATCTGCCGCAGCCCATCGCTCGCATTGAGCCGTCCCATGCCCCTCCCCGGTCCGTGGAAAATTGCCTTCCATGAACTTGTCCCTGGTGCCAAAAAGGTTGGGGACCGCTGCTCTAGAGACTATGGTTTGGCACACACTTCCCTGTGCTCCCCACCCCTCAGTAGCCTAGAGAAGGGAAATACTCATTGTTTCTTGCTTTTGTCTAACTTTATATTCACTGGCAACAGAAAAAGCTGCATGTCAGACTAAGCATGGTGAAAGTTAGCTGTAATTGTGTTTTGGAGCAATCAGGCTTACACTGAGAAGCAGGACTCTAAGCTTGGGGCTGGGGAAGTAGGTCACTCACGAGGCCAGAAGCTGCGGGGAGCATGCGGCACCGTTCGCGCTCTCTGTCTGATGCCCCGGGGGGCTGATTGCCGCAGACTCCGTGTCTAGGTGGCAGCAGCAGCAGCCCACAGCGTGCTTCCCTGGTCTGGTTATGCCTCGGGATTGCCGGCTGAAATGAGCCCTGCCGAGAGGGAGGCCACCTTAGAAGGGTCCAGGAGCAGAGGGACAGCACGAGGGACACAGCCCCAGTATTCCCAGCCCCCTCTCCCTCTCAGGCTTTCTGCCAGGATTCTAGGTGTCCACCCTGAGTAGGGAGCAGGTGTGGAGCTGACCCGCCCTAGTGATAGGGCCAAGCTGGCCCCCATCGAGCCTCACAGCAGAGTCCCTCGGTGTGGCCACCGCGGAGTGGGGTCCTTCCAGGCCTCCTTCCATCTGGACCGTGTATAGGACATCCCATTTGGCAGGGTGAAGTGTTTATATGTTACAAGCTTTAAAAATCAAGCTACGTGTAAATAGATGATCTTAGTTTACAATGTGGTGTAAGGAAAATGTCAGAAAACATCTTCTCACTGACATACCGTATGTTTGAAATCAGACATGCTTTTTGGTTTATAGGAAATTTTGGCTGTTCTCAGGAAATTCTAAGCATTGCCGCCATGATGCAGATCCAGAATGTCTTTGTGGTCCCCTCAAACCAGAAGTCTCAGGCTGTAAGTCCAACTGTTCATTCGAGTCTTGCTCACTTTGGGCTTTCTTTTGTTAAAACTGCCCAGGAACTGCTGGTGACAGAGCAGCTTATGTTTTGAGGGTTAACTGTGTGCCTGACATTGTGCCAAACATTTTACGTGCGTCATGTCATTTTATCTTCACCGTGGACCTGGGGGGGAGGTACTACTATCATCAGTTTTAGAGACGGAGGCACAGAAAAGTTAGGTAACTTATGCACGGTTGCACAGCCAGAATTGATGGAAGTTGCCTTTCACAGTCCAAAGCCCCAAATCTTAACCACTGTCCTACTGACTTCCTAAGGGAAGTTTGTTTTTTCTTTAAAGGCTACTCTGAGAGCAACCTTGGTGGGCACGTTAGTGATCTAAGGAGTCAGTGCTGGGGCACAGCAGGCTGGGCAAGTCAGGCTGCTGACAGGGTCCTCCCAAAGGCCCAGGCATCTATGACAACTGGAAGGGTGAATGCTGGAAAGACTGAAGGAGAAATTACACTGTTGAAGAGCACCGGGGAAGTGAGGCGTCCTGATGGAGGGAGGCCCAAGATGAGCTCAGCACCAGTTCCTGCTGGAAGAGTCAAGAAGCAGAAGCAGAGGGCTGAATGTAGCAGGGAGGAGAGAAACTTCCTTATGGACCGTTACCATCTTCCCTGACAGTTGCATAGCTGCAGGTTACGAAGTTTTCGTGCCTGGATGGTTCTGCTGTTTGTTTGCTTTTCTGTTAGCCTTTTTAACAATCCTACCTCAGGACAGGCAAATTCATTTTCAAGACGAGGAAAGTGAAGTTCTAAGCACTGTGTCTAAAATTGCAACATATACCCCTCCCGTCTCCATCCCCTGCCCCTGCTTTATTTCTCTCCTCTAGCTGTTCTTACCACCTGCCATACTATATATTTTGCTTATTTATCCTGTTTGTTGTTTTTCTCCCACCACTGTTGTATTCACTGTTAGATCCCAAATGCATAGAACAGTGCCTGGCCTATAGTAGGTGCTCAGGAAATATCTGTTACTGAGTGAATGGAAGGAAGGTGAATTATGTGGTATTTGATACAAGGAGCAAATTCTGAAGTCAATAAGTGTATTTGTATACTTGTATATATATTGGATACGCCATTCCTTGAACCCATGGGAGCAGATGGCATTGCCCAGGATCTCACAGAAAGAAAAACTTAGGGACTGGGTCTGAAAGGATTGCGCAGCTCGTGGTGGCTTAGGAATATAGAGTGTCTTCCATGCTCCAGACAGCCGGCCCCTTGCCCTTCGCTTACCTTCTCTCAGGGGCTGGGAGTTCTTCTGAAAGAGAAGATATTGACTGGATAGAGGAGGAGAGGGACAAGATCACTAATATTTATCTAACACCTGTGCCAGGTACTTTATGGTGGATTATCTTAATCCCATAGCAGTCTTGATACACAAGTTTAATATTCCAATTTTCTAGATAAGGAAATGGAGGCTGAGAAAGGTTAAGTGACCAATCTGAGGTCTTTGAGGAAACGGCAGCGTCAGGATGGGTGCAAACCAGGTCTTTCTGACTCAACAAGCCATGAGCTATTCATCGTGTAATGTTGCCTCCAGGACAAGAGGCTTAGAAGAGTCAGCTTCTAAACATTGCGTTTATTCTCTCCAGATTCGAGTGCACCGAAAATTTGCTGTGGAAGAGGGTGATCATCTTACCATGCTCAATGTGTATGAAGCATTCATCAAGGTAAGCACAGCTGTCACTCAGAAGGCCCCCTCCATGCACCTGTCCACTGGAAGTGATCTAGGGGCGCAAGGATTCCGGAAGTGTAGTTTATAAAAGAACGGCCAACAGGCCTCTATTTTCCTATTAGATTATTGCCAGAACTTCTAATCCGTGATGGCTTCTTGCTTCCCCTGCATAGCGATCTGGCCCCCAGCAGTGGGTCAGAGGCTCGGCCTTCCTTGGCTCACCCTTTCCTCACTCCGTCTCACACCCACCCCATGTTCCTGGACAACACTGTCCGACATTTGAATAGGAAGTTCTGATATATTTTCTGCAAATAAATGAGGCTGAGAGTAACTTGTGGTTTTGAATCTTCAACGCTGTCTACGTGAATTTGAGATTTCACACAGCCACCACTCCTCCAGCTGCCAGACAAGCTGTGAGAAGACATTTAGTCGGGGATCCACATATACTTACATACCCTACCCAGATTTAGCCACGGTGATGGTAATTTTTGTTGTTCTTAATAGTCTGTAAAACTAGGAGCAAATAATACAGCTTAAAGTCCTCACTAAAAAACGCTAAAAAGAGAGATCTAATGATGATGAAAGCAATGAGAAAAGAAAACAATATATAAACTTCTTATATAAAGGAGAGGATGTTAAGGGGGAAATGAGACATTTCAGATATTCAGTATCTCGTCTTTACTTCTTAAATAATTTCTTTTAGAAGGGGAGAAATACTAAGTGTTTGTTTTCCCAGAGATTTGAAGCGAGATTATTTAGTTAATGAACAGTTTTCAGAAAACCGAATCTCTTATTGAGATTATTAATTGTGGATTAAGTCGCTTAAAATTCGTTTGTGCAAAAACAGTGCACCATTTCCAGCTTCCTCTACCAGTAGAAAGCGGGTCCAGGGCTACAGTGCATTATTCTATAGTTGCCTTCTGGGAAAGTGCTCTTTGAATTATATTTTCTTACGTAAAAACACCTTCCTCCCTGGCTTATAATTTCAGAGGTACATTCCCACAGCAATAATTTAGGATATAATGATCATACTTCAGAATATAGAACAAAACTAAGTACTGTTGATAGAAAAATCATACTTTGGGGATTGAATAATAGTAATTTGCAAATTATTTCTAAATTGGCAAGTGTCGTATTACTTGCCTGTTGTCAAAGTGATAAATTCAAGCCTGCCAGAGAGGGGATGTTGATTTGCAAAGAACTGCAGGGAAGGGGTTCTGTCTGATAGTTGGCCATTCCCGTGGGTATTTAAGATTAAAAACAATTCTGCTTGTCACTAAGTTCTCACTTGCCCTTTAGCACAGAGAGTGAGATCGGAGAGCAGTCAGGTGGTGAGCACGGTGGTCAACGTCTGTTTAGAGAGATGGGGCAAACAAGGGCCCGTTATGATCTGAAGATCTTGTCCCATTGAGTAAGCAAACGGGGGCAGAGAGATGAATGACCTCTACCACGTAGCCTCAGTTGAGAACTTTCCTGTGCTCTTCTCACTCTCCTTCCATCTGGGTTGTCCTGTAGCACAGTAAGAACTCCCTGTGGTGTCAGGAGCATTTCCTGAATTACAAGGGCCTCGTCAGAGCCGTGACGGTGAGGGAGCAATTGAAAAAGCTTCTTGTCAAGTTTCAAGTGCCCAAGAAATCCAGTGAAGGTAAGAATACACTGCCACCGCCAGTGGCGCCCCTCCCTCTGCTCTGCGTAGCTGCATTCTTGGAGCTGTTGGCCGGGCTGGCGTGAGGCAGCACTGTGCACTCTGGACCCACACCGGCTTCATGTTTTGAATTGTGCTGGTGAGAAGCTGCATGTGAAAGTAGCATATTTTCCCCCAAGGAGGTCCATTTTTATTTCTGAGGGCCATTCTTGGGAAAAAATTTAACAAGCCCTGATAACACTTAAGAATCATTAACAGTCACATCATTGTACATGACATGGTTAATTATCCCATGTAGGCTTTGCAAGAAAAATGACTTTTAAGTGGACAACATTTATGGCCATTCCACATAAACTGCATTTTATTTTCAGTTACAGGTATTACTAAAGCAAGTGCCGTGTGTTTAGCCTAGGCAGGCACTGGGGTAAGATGGAAGTGTTGTGTAAGACACAGTTTCTGGCCTCTAGTAGTGACAGTGACTACTGAGGACACACTAGGTTCCACCATGGCAGGGGTTCTACTTAATATTCTCTACTTAATCTCCTACTCTGAGGTGTGGATGATGTTATCCTTATTTTACAGAGGAGTTGTTAGGCCCCAGGGAGAAGTTAATTTAAGTTCAGGACAACACAGCTGGTAACCAGCGAAGCCAGGTCTGTGTGGCTCAGACTTCTGAGGGGGTGATGTGTCTGCTCAGCCATTCAGCAATTGTCTTTCGAGCACCTCCTGGGTGCCAGGCCCTCAACTGCACTCCCAACACCACTAGCGCTCACTAACATTTCTGAAGCGCCTGTAGTAGGCCTGGCAGTGTTGTGAGTGTTTTCATATGTGAATTCATTTAGTGCTCACAACACTCCAGGGAAACATGAGCTGCTGTTATCCCCATTCTACAGATGATAAAAGTGGGCTCAGGAGACGAGTGACTTGCTGCACGAAGGTCTCACGCAGTGAGTGTACAGTGGAATCAGAACTCAGGCAGTTTTATTCCAGAGCTTTATTTTGCCTTTATATTAAGAGCGACTCATTACATGATGAGGAAGACGTGGTTCTTACTCTCAGGAAACAGTGCAGTGAAGGGAGAGATTCCTACAGAGACCCACTACTGCAGTATGAGATTATCAGTCGTCTTAGAAGCTACAGGAGTTGACGTTTGAGTGATCATGGCGGACAGCAATGGGGGCTCTAGTAGGAATGCAGGGAAGAAGGAATCCAGGTTGGGGCTCTGGCCTGGGAGGCCTCACAGTGGGCCACGAGTGGTGGCGGAAGTCCAGTTGAGTTTACTGGTTGAATTAGAAACCAGTGGCAAAGGGCTTGCTAGGTAGGGAGGACTGTGGAGACAAGTGCTGGGAGAGAGGAGCCTATAAGATGCTCAGAGAGTACCAATGGATGACCAAGCTCACAAGAGAGGGAAGAGTTGAAACCTGGGTGGTTGGGTAGAGTTGGTGTCATCAATAGAAACAGGAAGCTCACAGGGGCAACTAATTGGGGAGAAGCCAGTCAAGCACCTGTCGCCCAGCAGGTAGAGGACAACGTGCATCTGCATCTTTGTTTCTTAACCTGTTTCTCATTGTCAACCTGAAACAGCAGAAATGTGCCTTGGCGGGCTCTGAGGAGCGCCAGTTCTTTATGTCCCAGCGCAGAAAGAATTCAGTGAGAGGCAACATGATAAGAAGTGATTCATTAGAATAGGACGCTTGTGAGGCTTACAGGCAGGCGGGCGAGAGGCTGACACGCCGAGAACTTAGTGGGCTACAGTATTATAATCAAAGGAAAAGTGGGGAGGGGGAGAAGACCACCTTCTTCCTCATTCTTGAGTAGACGTCAGGCTTCCATCACCAGCTCCTCCTCCACGTCGGGTGAGGGAGTTTTGTCCCTACATGGTGGAACTGGGACTATCATGGCGCAGTGGAAATGAGCAAAAAGGCGGTAACATACACTAAAATAGGGTAAATCATCTCAGGTTTCAGTATAATGTCACCTGTGCTTACATTTTTGTTTTTAGTGTGCGCAGAGAAGCATGTCCTAGGACTCACTATCGTAACGAGCTCTCTGGGCAGGATGTGGGTCTCCTTCCACCATTGTTTTCTTGTTTCGGGGCATGTCTCATGCTTCTCTTGCACGGTTTTGTTGCTAAGCAAGCTGGCTTGGTTTTGTGGTTAAGCAGACCTGCCTTCTTGAGTGATCTTTAACTTACAGGGGTCTCCCATACTTTTTCTCTACTTACAATCCCCTAGTAGGATTAACCATTTAATTACCTCCTTTGTTCCTTTACTCTGTCCCTATCGAACCCCTCACCCAGGAGAAAAGTTACATTGAATTTCAACTCTTCCTAAAGAGAGAAATTAAATACTAAGGAATAAGATTTTGTAAGGTGAGGTTGAGCTCTGGAGGGCCACGATCATTGTAATGTCTACGATCCCTACTGCCCTGCCCTCAGGAGCCCATTTTCACCCCTTGGAAGTGATATCGTCCTGATAACAATGCACGTTCTACATAGAAATTTCTTTTGGGCGATTGGAGAGAAGGGACTGAATCTAGGATCAAATTGTGGTTAGAAATGTAGATTTGAGATTTATCAGTTCTGTGCTGAAGAACAATAGAGAAAATCATGGAAATTCAATAAATTACATGCAAATTTAAAACTTCTAGATGTTAAAGAAAGCAAACAGTGAAAAAAAAAGGGGTACCTTTTTGCTAGAGCATTGCTGGTAGGAATGCAGCGAAACCGACATTCTCATACATTGTTGATGGCTTTGTAAATTATACCACCTTTGGGGAACCTATTTACCAATGTACTATATTTTATTGGATCCAAGACACCATCATTTGTAAGACACACCATTATTTTATGTATCATAAAGAAAGAAAAAAGTGCTGCCAATTATAATACAATTGCTGTCCTGATTTCAGTGAGTTAAAGTGTAAAAAAGAGTGGGTCTTAGAATTGATGAAATATATATCATAAGCCATATAGATGACATTATCATTTTGCACAATAATATGGATATATCCTGTGGAAATCATCTAATAAATGGGCAGGCTTTATCCTTGGAAGATGTTTACTGTAGCAACACAGCCACCAATTAAAATGAGATGTTTGAAAATTTTGAAGAATTACAAACTGTAGCTATAATCACAGAAATAATATTGTAGTGTTAGTGTCCCAGGTTGTGTCTTATGGAAGGAACATCATTCCTGCAAAATGCGCTCCTAAAAGGGAGTTCCGAGGTCACTGGCCAGGCTGTGGAGTGCTCTGTAGGTTCTGGTGCTCAGCCTTGGTCTTGTCGTCTGTGGCCCGGGGAGGGGTTGGGGGCCCCAGGTTAAGGGAACAGTCCAGCGTATTTCCCTCAGCAGCCATTGTGGCAGGGTGGGGACCTCCATAGATGGTGCCAGGGCAGGTGTCCAGCACTGGGAAGCGTGGGGCTGGGACCCGTCCAGGAGATGGTTGCGAGGTAGCTTGAAGCAGCCTGGGATGGGCCTCACGGCACAGGCCTGAGCACACAGAGCATAGGGCAGAAGAAGTCTCATCCATCGCTCTGTTTGCTACCTTGTGTAGGTGATCCAGATCCGGTTCTGAGGTGCATTGTTTCCGGATTCTTTGCAAATGCCGCGAGGTTTCATTCTACTGGAGCTTATAGGTAAGATGATATTTTGTGAAGTCATTGGTGAAGTCACTTAAGGCATTGAAATCTTAAAAATAATCCAAACCCCATAGCAAGGTGACATGCAGGGCAAGTAGAGAAATGAAATCATTTTTCTTTATTTGTATCATGCCTCTTTCTAAAGATGCATTGAGGTTAGCTGTATAGCTTTAAGTGAAATGTCTTAACTTTATGGAAATGATTCTCAAATACTCAGCCCATCTACATGTTGTAGGAGGATGACAGTCACAAGTCTGGAAGCTGGTAATATTTCCATTCTAATCAGAGAATAATAGGACCAGAGGGAACCGTTGAAGATGATCTTTCCTAGAGAAGTTACTTTTGCCCTTGGGCAGTTCCTGATGTTTTTAGAGATCTGCAGCTACCCAGATAGATAGTGGCCACATTTGAATGTGGGCAAGTGTTTCTTCATGTGCTGGCCACCCCTCCCACTGCTACAGACTTCAGCCTGTCTCTTCCAGTTCCATTTTCTAGGCATAGAAAAATCACTGAGCATTGATGCCCTCCGATAACCTCTAGTATATTCAAATGTGGTAAAAGCTAACACATAGTTTAGGCCTCTTTTCTCTAACTGAATCATTCCAGTTCTTTGAATTGTTATTTTCAGTCTGTCTTTTCTGAGCTCGTTTTAGTCTCATAACTTCATTGTAGCCGGTTTAAAGCGCAGTGATCATGACAATCTCTTCTTTAATAAGGGAGCAGTCAAAAGGCTTTCTCCCCAGCTTGTCTTTGGATTTCCTCCATATATTGTCATTAGCTTTTTCCCCTCAGAACATATGACAGTCCTGTGATCCTGCAGTCACCATGATGTCCCGTCCTGGACACTGGGCTTTGTTAATGAGCCCGGTGTTGCGCTGGGCTTCTTTGTTTTTTTTTTGGCAGCCAGGTCTCCTCCATCTAGTATCCTAGTAGCTGACTGTTTGATCCTCAGTATAGCACTTTACTTTTGTCTCTAGTGTGTTCTGTTTGTTACTCCAGGCCAAGTAGTCTAGCCTATCAGTATCATGATTCTGTTGTCCATTGTATGAGCTCCCCCTCCCACTGGTGAGTGGTCCCTGTTTGAGGCAGCTCTGGAGAGGCCTGTGATCGTCTCCATTGAGTGCCGTTATTTTGTTGTCATTTGATTGCCCCGCTCTCCTCAGGAGTATTAATTAGCAATTTCTACTAGCATTTACAGAATTCTTTCACCAGTGTCCTCAACAAAAATACAGGCTACATAATAGGCTTCGTGGTGGTTGGTCCCTTTGAGACAAAGTTCAGTGGCAGTCATCTGATAGGACAGCCAGGACCCCAGGCGCTGGCTTTATTTCAGTGCCAGAGATGAGCTGGCTCATGGCCTTGAGGCACTTGCCTGGCACATAGGTCCCTGGCACCCACAGGAGCGCTCTGTAATTATGGTTTGGGCAGCAGCATCCTGATCCATTAAGGTTCTCTTGTGAGCTCCTCTTACCAATAGTTGTGTGCGTGGTAAATATTTTTTGAATTAAATTGAATCAAGCCTGAGTTGGAATTTGAAATATTATCTCAGAGAAGTGGATAGTCCAATATTGAGCTTTCTTTTTTTCTCCTATTATAGTCTCCCCCATTAGACAGTCTTTACTATTTATCTTTACTATTTAACCTTGTTTAATAGAAAAGTTTATAGACGTAATCGTATATATTATTTCTGTCCTCAAGGAAATTTTTGAAAGAGAACCTACAGAAGATAAACATAGGCAGAGCAATGTATTTCTCGGTTATTTTTTTGAATGCCCACGTGTTGCTTTTCTTCTCCCTTTTTTATGTGATTTATTCTTGATTTCTAGAGTGACAGCGGGGGAGGGATCATAAAGGGCACAAGAAAAGATGGAGAGAATACTTTTGTTTGTGTGAAGTACAACCTGCATGCATTTTTGATGACGTTAAACGCGTCTGTGGGGAGGTCTTGCTGTAAGTGTTTAAAATGTACTTGAGACAAAATTGTTCTGCTTCCCAAGGACCATCCGTGACGATCATGAATTGCACATCCACCCTGCATCGGTCCTCTATGCAGAGAAGCCGCCCCGCTGGTAAGCCCCCTCCTGCTCCTCTGCCTCGTAAGCGTGTTGAAGGCAAGGCCTAGTTCTTGTTCGTCTCTGGGTCCCCAGCGCCTGGAGTACAGGCGCCCAGTACACGTTTGCTGACTTTGTTCTACCGTGATCGGCTATAGAATTTCTGCTCTATCAAGGATCCCTTTAAGCCAGTGGTCTTATTCCTCTGCTCACTCATCCACTCAGCAGACATTCACGTTCACCCACGGACGAGGTGCTCTGTCCTTGCGCTGGGCACAGTTGTGCAGAGAGCAGTTCAGGTCCCAGCCCACAGCCTGACAGACACAGATGGGTTCCAGTACCTGGGGAGAAAGGCTTTGATAGAGGGGTGTATTTGATAGGAGGCTGAGGTTGGCACTTCATGTGCCAGAGAGTCAGGGCTGGCTGCTTCAGGGAGGAGATAATACTTGCTCTGGAAACTGATATCTTTTTTTTTTTTGGCCATACGGCGTGGCATGCAGGATCTTAGTTCCCCGACCAGGGATTGAACCCATGCCCCCTGCAGTGGAAGTGCGGAGTCTTTAACTACTGGACCATCAGGGGAGTCCCTGGAAACTGATATCTATATTAATATATGCACTCCTGAAATCTGGGGATTTAAATTACCTTCTTGGCTCTTTGGTGTCTGTTACCTCAGCCTCAGGCAAACCTTTTTTAATAGAAGTATAATTTATATAGATTGGAAGAGTATTGACAATTGTGTTGCCCACGTAACCCATACTCCTAGTAAGATATAGAATACTTTCATCTCTCTAGAAAGTTCCCTTGTGTCTCTTTACAGTTAATTCCCAGCTCCTTTCAGAATCAGTGAGCCTTTGCTTCTATTTCTGCATTTTCTAATACATTAGGCTCTGTTCAGAGTTCTGTAAATAAAAGCATAAGGATCCAGAGGGTCCTGTGCTGATAACTGAGATGTCCTGGAAGTCACGTAGGACTTGGCGTCTCCTCTGTAAAATGGACACACTGGTACCCACCACTCAGGTCGTGAGGCTTAAGTGAGCAGCATGAATGCATTTGTTTAATGTGGTGCCTGGTGCACAGAATAGATAGAAACGCGTTAAAAGTCAGGGGAGAAAACTCGTCATCTCTAATTGTTGTGGTTCTGACTCTCATCATAAGATACAGGAAATTAGCTCATGTTTTCTTCTTGTTTCAGGGTTATCTACAATGAAGTTATCCAGACCTCCAAGTATTACATGAGAGATGTGACCGCCATTGAATCTGCTTGGTTATTGGAGCTGGCTCCTCACTTTTATCAACAAGGAACGGTAGGAATGAACCGAGCCTGTCCCCCAGAACCACCTGTTACCTGCCTCTTTGTATTTTTAAATACACATTTATTTTCCAGTTTAATCTCCTAAACTTGCTGTCCCCTCCCCCCACCCCACAATGGTACATAGGGTGAAAGGCCATTACCATGCATGGTCCCAGACCGTTCTGGGTGAAAGCACCGTACCATTGCTCGTGGTGAAGTGCATTTAAACATAAATCCCTCCAACTTACACGATGAAAAATGAGAATGTATCTTCAGCTATTTCTCTCTCCCTCTGCTCTTCTAAACCATTTCCAAAGAAGTTCTGTCACACTGGACTGTGTTCACAGGAAGCAGCACAAATATTTTCTGATGAGGATCGCCTCGCCAGGATGGTAAACACATGTGCAAGCTTAAACCCGAGGCGGTTTAAACACATGGTGGGAGATGCTGAGCGCCGGCATCGCTGTGTATATAGTATATGCTCTTCTTCCACGGCAGACATGCGCATTAATTCAGCATCTTTGTCATCTCTGATCTATTTTGCTTTTAGACTGTTTTTCTACCTCGTTATGGGTCACATTTTCCTGCTTCTCTTGTCTAGTAATTTGTTGTTGTATGCTGGACATTATAGGTGCTTTGTTGTGAAAAGTTGGTTTTGTTGTTTTTATAGAATATTGAGTTTTTTCCTAGTAGACAGTACTGGCAGATCAGTTTAATTCCACCAAGGCCTGATTTTAGTCTTTTTCAGGCAGGTCTAGAGTAGCCCTACTCCTAAGACATGGGCTTTTTGATGCCTCAACTGAATGCCTAGGATGTTCATTGAGGCCTTTGCACTCTGGCTGGTCAGAGCTCCAGTGTCTCCAGCACTGTACAAACCTCCAAATCTCCACATCAGGTCACAACTCCCCAGTAAGTAGTCTCTGCCAGCCTTATGGAACCTTGGCCTTCACATGTGCAGCTTAGCTTTCAGCCAGAGACTTAAGGGTGGTAGCTCTATGTAGGGTTCTGGAACTCCTCCTTTCTGATGGCCTGTCCTGCAGATTCCAGCTGGCTCAGCAGCTCTGAACTCTGATCTGTGTTCCCTCTGCCCAGCTACACTGTTCTCTATTTAGGGTTCACTTCCCTATGACAAGGTTTGGAGGACCATGCAGAGACCTGGGATGACTATAAAGCTCACCTCGAGTGTTTCCTTTCTCTCAAGGATTACAGCCCTGTGCTGTTACCCAGTGCCTGAAAATGATTGCTCCAGATATTTTGTCCAGTTTCACCATTGTTTACCACAGAAGGGAAACCAAAACCTATTACTTCATCAAGGCTGTAACCAGACTACCGTGTTTTCAAACCAAAATTTGGCTTGATTGGTATATTTTAAAATTGGCAGATTTCACATTAAATATGGATTTCAAGATTCTCTTGAAGGAAATGTTAAATTTGCTGAGTTTCTGAGCCTGAGTTACTGCCTGGCAGCAATCCACAGGGGCTGAGGAATGGCTGGCTGCCTGCGGTGGGTGAGTGACTCTCTCCAGGTCCTGCCTCACTTGTTTATTTCACTTGCTCAACCCTTCAAAACATTTGAGTTGTGATCCTATAAATGGAAGGATCTTCACATCCCTCTCCCTCCAGCAATGTTAAGGGAAATTGTCCTTTTAAAATCTTACGATATTTAAATCTTAAACAATATGACAAAAAATCCTTCCAAAACCTGCATCGTTCTTCACGTATCCTCATCCAGATATTTCAGCTAGAAATGAGATCAACTGCAGGGACTGAGAAAAACAAGGTGTGTTGTCTCTGCTGTACTGGGCTGATAAGAAGAAACCTGAAATGAAAGAAAATCTTTTTCCTGCAAACCACTCAGGTGGAAAGCAGCAGACTTCAGAAGTCCAAGAGCAGCCATTAGAAATGCAGACGAGAGACTAAGGAGAAGGGTGCACCGTGAGGGTGCTTGTTAGAGTAGCAGGAATCAGGCACTTAGAGAAGGGAGGTTCTGAAGTGGCCTCAGGTTCAGTTAGACTCTTGGAGAACAGAATTAACCTAGAAGCGGAGTCAAAATGACAGTTTCTCTCGGTCGAACACAAAGTTAAAGAGCAGATTGCCCCAGAATTTTGGAGAAAATGACAATGCCAAGTTTGTCTTTTTTCTCCAAATGCCTGTTTTTCAGCTCCTCCGCTCCACTCTGATGACTGCCTGTGATCAGAGTATTTTTAGAGAGGCCGGGACCTCAGAAATCACCTAGGTCGACAACCTCATTTTACAGGCGAGGGCCCTAACCCTTCCCACACCCCAAGAAACTTGGTCCCTCCCTAACTAAACAGTCCAAAGGCACTTCTGTTATTAACTTGTCCAAAATGGATTGATTTCTCCAAGAGCCCTGCTGCTCTCCAGTGGCCGCCCATGTATGGTGGATGGGTGGATGGTCCTTTGTTGAGCATAGTGTAGCACCTCGCAACCATGCACAGCCCACAGATCCCCCCCCCGGCTCTGTTCCTGGCATCTTTGGTGACTTTCCATTAACACTGTTTTTCAGAGCGTTGCCCTCACCCTGTAAAGAGGCCTGAAATGGTCCAGAGTCAGCTTTGTTTATACTCAACATTCTCCTCAGAAATGGTCCCACAGGCATGATGACCTCACCCCCCATTCCCAAGCTAAGGCTGTGGTTGTCTACCATTAGTGGGAGGGGTCACGTCAGGTGAAGTGCACAGAGGAGGGAATTTGGAGAAATTCAGGAAGATCCACAGCTGGAGAGGGGAAGGACAGGGTGACCTTTTCAGAGATTTGCCTTTCAAGTCCTTAAATTTTTTCTCCTGATTCTGAGATACCTTTGGCATCTAGGGAAATCCCCCTTCACCAGGGCCTTTGCAAGAGTCCATACTGGTCCTTTCTTGGGCATAAGTGGTTAGAAAGTGTGGCTTCTTGCAGCTCGTTTACCCCCGTGTCCTGTTCACTTGGCCACCCGTCCTGTCGTGCTTGGTCGGGTGCTTCATCGTCTTTTGCACCTGCATTCTTTCAGGGCCTGCAGTTCTCTGTCATCGAGGGGGATGGCTGTCTTGAGGCCACTGTAGGTGCACTGAGAAATGGGGTTTGGGCACGGAGTGCGAGTGTGCTGGGGCTGGCAGGCCTGCTCTGCTGGCAGTCGGCGGGTTGGGGATTCCTCGTGTGACGATCCTGCTGCACGTTAGGGCAGCACATCTGGGATGTCTCCTGGTTGTTGGTTTATGATTATTAAGGGGGTATCAGGGATACCTCAGTTGGTGAACAGAGGACCTTTATTGAAATCTTCCGTTTATACTCCCTGCCTCAAATGCATATTTTAGGATTTCTAGCACTTTTGGCTTTACTTTAGAGTGTAAAGAATGCTCGTCTCCCCCAGTCCTATTATCTGATGCCCATGATTATAATGTTATGCTTCCTGGGTTATTTATACTGGTAGAGAGTGACATTTCTAAAAGAAAAACGTGTCACCAGGAAGTGTCCTTTTCCTGTGTGTCTTCCCCACTCTTGCGCAGGGCTCGATGAGAGTAGGGCCTCGAGCTCAGGTACCTGACTTTAGTTGGCTGACCTCTTTGTTGCTAAGGGGAGAAGACCTTCCCGTGACCGTTCTCAAGAAATTCTAGGAAACGCGAGGTGATCTGTGGCCCGAGCCCAGGTCCCAGAGCAGCACGGATATTGGGCTGCAGTGCTGGCCGTGGAGCCTGGGGTGGAGGGAGAGATGCGTCTCACTGACAGCTGCCCGCAGAGCCCCGGGGGCCCAGGTTGAGCCAGGGTGGCCTGACCTCGGGCTGTGTGGCTTACTGAAGGCCCGTTTCCTTTGTTGGTCACTTGGGCTTTTTTCCTCTATTGCCTGAGGGGCAGGGCATTTACTGAGAAGGTGTGGGCCAGATGGAAGCTTTGATTTGGTCACTTCCGTGGGAACCATGTTGAAGTCTGCTTTCTTTGTCTGACTGACCCCAGCGATGATGTTTTCTCTTCTCTTGTAGCACCTGTCCCTAAAAGCCAAGAGGGCCAAGGTCCAGGACCAGTGAGCAGAGCTGGGCTGCCGCTGCAGGGGCTGCTTGGTGCCCTCTCCTCCACTCTGCCGCCCCCGCCCCCCACACCGCCCCAGGGTTGGGGAGCTGGTGTCGGCTCCTGTGGACCCTTCATCGGCTCTTAAGTGGGCTGCAGCCGGCTCACAGCCCCTTCCCACCCCTCAGCACCTGCATTCCTCGCTGGGATCCCAGAGGAGTTTGTGCCCGGGAGGGCATCCTGCCTCTCGGGGGCTGGAAGGCCTGCGCTTTTTGCTCACCCAGCACCTCCCTGGCCCAGCGTGCCACTGCCACCAGGCATGCAGTCCTGGCCCAGCTTTGTGGGGAATGAGGAAAACAGGCTGCCGCAGGCTGAAGCACCACGTGGAGGTGGGCAGAGGGTTTGCTGGGCTGGCTTTGCTTTCCCTGCTGGGGTCCCGGCTCCGTTGACCATTGAGGGCCGCGGCCAGGTGTGAACAAGCATGTATCTGTGAAGGCCTGAGACCCTGGAAACATGGTGGATTTCTGTCAGAATCACCCAGGGGCGTGTCTGGTAGGCACAGGGGCCCCCAAACCAAGCAGCTTCTGTTTTCCCTCTGCCCATGTCACTATTTGTCAGCGGTCAGGAGACTTGCGAGGCTTGGCGATTGACAGAGAGGACCCGTGCGTGCTGTGCTTTGTTAACACAGGGTTTCTCTGCTTCACAAGCGGGCTTAAGCTTCCCCTCCGTGCACGGTGCCATGTCCTGATGCCATCAGTGAAGGCTCGTCAGCTCAAACCCCAGCCCGGATCCTCTGTAGCCGAAATGCACAACAGTTTAGAGGCTCTAAGCTTCTGTAGCTCAGGAACATAACTTGTACGTTTGCCTTTTGTTTCCTTGGGTTCTTGCGAGAATGCCAGACGGGGGCAGGGGCTCTTCCAGCAGGCACTGGTGTCATTGTCCCCCGGGCTGCTTTGCTGTGATGATGTTTGCATTTCAACCCATGACCGATACAGATTGTTTTCCCCTTACTGTTTCAATGACATTTCTTTTAAAAACACGTAGCTCGAAAGTTTATTTTTGTACTGATGTTAGTGGATGAGCCACTTTTGGCGCCAAATGTGTATGTCATTTTTATTTCTGTTTTATAAACATGTAAATAATAGTGATAACTTGTTAATAATAGTAAACCTTTATACTTAAAGTAAATGTATTCCCTCCCATGCATCGTTCTCGTGGTCTGTATTTTAAGATGGTCCAATTAATTCTTCCCAGTGAGGGCTTGACATTAGCTAAGAAACCAGATGCTTGGCACACAGCAGCTGTGGGGGGGGTCACATGGCCACAGGAAGCCCCATAAAACAAGATCGTGTGACCAAATGCCCTCCAGAGCTTGTTAGAGCAAACATGGGATGTTGTTTAGATGAAGTCCCAAGGAGGTGCTAATTCCTCCCAGTTTCTGATTGGGATCCTTGTGGAGAAAGAAATACTTTTATGAAGTCTGAATTTAGGACCAGGGCTGATCCTAAAGAGCTTCTGTTGGGGTGGAAGGAGGAAAAGGTGCAGAATCCACATCCTCTGGTGGGTGAGACCACAGATCAAAACAGGAGATCAAATACAACAGTCCTGGGTGCAGCCCGGAGCCAGCACGGCGTCACTGGCCGCCTCTGCCTGTGCATCCCTGAGCCCAAGCACATCTGTGCCCCTGTACCCACACCAGGGCACGCCTCTGAGCTTTGTACCCTGTTTCACGTTGCAGCCTTGTGTGTGGAGAGGAACCATCACCGTCAGAGGCTTGCAACCACGAAATCATGGCTTTGGCCCAGGGCCTTCTTTACGCGTATCTGCAGGACCACGTGACCTCATCAGAGAGCAATGACCCAGCCCGGCTGAGAGAGGCCAGCAGGGCCTGATGGCCTAGCAAGCTCACAAGACTTTGTCCCCAAGTCATTCGACAAGAATGAGTCCCCTCAAGCCCCACATGGGTTTTCAGATATTGTTAGTGGAATTTCCACAGTACTGCAGTGTCCTCCTCCTGAAGCCAGCTGCTCGGGTGGGACGGTGGAGGGGAGTGGCGTCCTGGAGGCGCAGAGATGGGCGCTTTCTGTGCTTGTTCACACTCCGCTGGTTCTCTCTTGCAGCCGGTCTCCCCGAGGGCTGGATGGAGCCGCCACAAGAAGCCCCTGGTCCAGCCCGTGCTCCTGCCCAGTTCAGTACAGTCGTCAGATGCTGGCTGAGCACCTGGGCTGCGTGCATGGCACAGGGATGGGGGTGGAGACGTTTGATGACGAGTGACTGGGTGAGGGGACCAGCACGGAGGCAGGGGTCGAGGATGACAGCGTTGAGAGATTGCAGAGGCCACGGCGGTAGTTAGAAGCCAGGCAGCATCCAAAAGAAGCTTCCCCACAAGACCCTTCCCTTGTGAACATACAGATTGTGCTCAC
Organism: Monodon monoceros; assembly: GCF_005190385.1. Lineage (NCBI taxonomy): Eukaryota > Metazoa > Chordata > Mammalia > Artiodactyla > Monodontidae > Monodon > Monodon monoceros. The sequence goes on along the minus strand of NW_021703769.1, from coordinate 20,374,822 downwards.
GTCCTGCTGCCCTGTCTGTCCCCTCCCCTTTGAGCCTTTCACTTTGGCCATGAACGTGGAGAGTCCCCCCGTCCCCCAGCTCCACGCGCTGGCATCAGCACAGCCTGTGACCAGCGCTGTTTTCCCTTGGTGGCCCACGTGCTTCCATTCAGTCTGGGTTCCCTTGCCTTCTGTCCCTGTTCCCAGCTCTGTTTTTCAGGACGCAGTGCTGATGGCTTCTGGTCACTCATTTCGTGGGGTTGAGTGGTGCGGCACAGGTCTGAGGTGCCTAAATTCGGATGACCGAGAGATGCCATCCTGGAACTATTGAACCAGATCTCTGACTGTGGGACCTGGGAGTCTGCAGTTGGAAAAGCTCCAGTCCAGATGATTCTAGTCATGTGGTGGATTGGGAACCACTGATAAAGGAGACAGGTGTCATGAGGACATCAGCCCAGGGAGGGAGGTGAGCCACCAGCTGGGCAGTCAGGAGGAGCATCAGACCTGAGTGACAGTTTTTATACAGGTGGTACCCTAACCTATACCAGGATCCACCCCAAGACCACTGGCCTGTTCCCTGAAAGCTCTGATCAGTGGGGTTGGAATTCAACTCCAGGCAGGTTGTGATGGTGGGCACCAACGTCGGCCCACGATGAGTTTTCCCGACTGCCCTCTCCAAGTGACAAATGTAATAATAAGCATTTCGTAAAGCTTAAAGTTATTCTATATAAAAAATCGTCCCATCCTTTAGTTTTGTGTGTGTGTGTGTGCCAAAATGTTCTTTCTTTTAGAAAATGTTCTTTCTTTTAGAAAATGATGGTGATATTAGATGGTAGTTTAAAAAGATGTTTTCCTTGGAAAAATAAAACATCAACAATCTTACATCAGTCTCCCAATTAAAAACCAATTCAAAATAAAAACAAAAACTGGTTGATGAAATCTCCAAGTCCAGGAACCACTGGATTGTGGGCTAAGTGGACTGTGTGGGCCAGCTGGCAACATCAGCACCAAGCATCATAGCTCTGGGGAAATGGGCTGCCTTGCCAAGCAACTGAATTGCAAGTGAACTTCTGGAGCAGTAGGAGGACTGCCTGTCTTTACATAATTGGAAGGATTCAAGGCAGCAGCACCAGCCCGCAGATCCCTTACTTCACCTTTAGATAAAGATCAGATACTTCCCACTCTCCAGTGAATCACCTGGATGTTTCCTCAGCCTTCCAACTTGTGCTGAAACAGGATGATGGAACTCTGGATTTCCTATCTGTTTAATCTGTTTTTTCCTGTCATTGGAACTGGAAATAGCCAATCAAATCATTTCATACTCAAGCCGGCCACTTCGGGGCGAGTAGCTAGTCTGTCCTGGAGAGGGCTTGTCCCTGGATCTTCACGGCCACTGCTCTGTCTGGCAAGCCAGGGGGATGCTCTGGCACCTCTGGTGAATCACAGGGATGTTGCCTTCTGTGTTCTTGGGTGGTATGGAACTTGCTCAAACAGGCTGTCTTCTTGCCTGCCAAAGAGATTCCAGGGCATCATTTTCCCTGGCCCTATGGCATGTGTGGCCTCAGCCTCACTTGTGGGCTCAGCTGAAGGCAGGGAGTGAGCCAGAGAGGCTGGGAGATTCACGAAGCAGTTGGTGTGGTGGTGAGGGGCTCGCTGGGGAGAATGCCCCAGAATCTCCATAGCGAGGTGAAGGCCCAGCATGGGCTGCTGCCCACGGCTTGTCCATGGACCATGGTCTAGGCAGTGGCTTTGAATACAAAGGTCCTGGCCAGGATTTTCCCTGGCCCCAGACTGATGGGGAGAACATTACATGATCCAAAGGCAGCCAGGACCCTGCTTCTGGCCCACTCCACCTGGACCCCAGGGCCTCCAGGGGCAGGACTTGGCTGGTAAGGAATTACCAGTCTGCCTTCAGTTAGTTCCTTTGAGCCTTTTTCTCTCCATTTCCACTTGCTTTGTTTTCAGTTCTGAAGTACAGTCGGGTTTTCTTAGTACCTGCCCTGACACTGTTTACTCTTAGCTCTTTGTTTTTTGTTTTCATATGTGTGTATGCTTTGTCCCTTTAACCTTTATTTCTCTGGCTTCTGCGTTATTTCCCTTTTTGCCATGAAGTTTAAAAAAGAATATAGATGTATGTGATTTGCTTCATGTTTATACTGTTTTAAAAAGCATTTTTACCTTCACATTTATTTTAACTTCTTGGTCTTCTTTACACTCTACTTATTTGTTTCTCAGTTTTATTTTGTACTTCTAGGTTAAAAAAATCTCATTGACTTTTTTGTTTTTGTTCTATAAATATTATCTTCAACTATTTTCATTTTAACTTATCAGTTTTAAACTCACCTTAACAATTTACTTTCCATTTCATTTTACTTCAGTTACTTTCTTCCTTTATATCTTAGTTTGCTTAATTTGTGTCTCTGGTTGGCAAAAGCCTAACAGTAGGTGTGAGAGTGGGAGAGAGGATGTTTGCAATGGTTGAAACCAGCAACAGATTCACTGTCAAGAATGTACAAGGAATATACAATAAGAAAAAGACAGCCCAACAGGAAAAAATGGGCAAAAGGGAATGAACAATTTATAGAAGCAGACCCCAAAGTCTACCAAGCCTATGAAAAGCTGTTCAAATTAATCGTCAGAGAAACACAAAACTAAAGCAACAATCCAGTATCACTTTGCACCCATCAGTTTAGCAAAACTTGCAAAGGTGGGTAATGCCAGGTGTTGGCAGGGATGTGAGGACCGATGGAGAACCATCTGGCACAACTCATCAAATGAAGTGTGTGCCTGTCGCCCAATCCAGAAATCCCATGTCTGGGTAAATGTTCCCAACAGAATCCTCGCCTGGGTCCATGAGGAGACGTGTGTAAGCAGGCTCGCCTAGGGCAGTTGTGGTGGGAGGGTGGTAGCGGTGGAGATGGCAGGGGTGGGGTGGGGTGGAGGAATGCCCATCGCCAGGAGGATGTGCGGGAAAACTCGGTGGATGACAGCATGGAGTCTTGGAGTATACGGGGCAGTTTCAAGCCACAGACAGCATATAGCACAGACCTTCAAAGCAGCTGAGTGAGAAAAGTAAGAAACAGATGCTGTAGTACCACGTACAGACGCTGAAAATACATGCACACAAACAATACAGCGTTTGCAAAAACCTGTACAAACAAAAAGAGGCACATTAGAAGGGTTGCCTTTGGGGGGGTGAGGGGAGGATGGGAGTGAGGAATGGGGACAAAAGAAAATGAAAAGCAAAATGAAGCAAGATAGGATGGAAGAAGTCACCACATGTGTTCATCTGCAAGAGACCTGGGTTTTAGGCCATGTATCCATCCCTTCCTTCCTTCCTTCCTCCCTCCCTCCCTCTCTTCCTTCCTTCCTTCCTTCCTTCCTTTGTTTCTTTCTTTCCTTTTCTTTTCTTTCATTTATTTATGGCTATGTTGGGTCTTCGTTGCTCCACGCGGGCTTTCTCTAGTTGTGGTGAGGGGGGCTGCTCTTTGTTGCGGTGCACGGGCTTCTCATTGCAGTGGCTTCTCGTTGCGGAGCATGGGCTCTAGGCGCGTGGGCTTCAGTAGCGGCATGCAGGCTCAGTAGTTGTGGTTCGTGGGCTCTAGAGCACAGGCTCAGTGGTTGTGGCACACGGGCTTAGTTTCTCTGCGGCATGTGGGATCTTCCCAGACCAGGGCTCAAACCCATGTCCCCTGCATTGGCAGGTGGATTCTTAACCACTGCACCACCAGGGAAGTCCTGCCATGTATCCTTTCTTATTCAAGGGCCCAGGCAGATGGTGGGTATGCAGGGTTGGCCACCCTTACCAGTGTTGACCTCAGTGGGCCTGCTGCTGGCCTTCCAGCTCAGATCTGTGCTGGAACCTCTTCTATCCTGGATTTGATGCTCCAAGGACCACCATGACCTGCCTTAATGCTTGCATTCTCCATCACAGCGATTTCCTACTCAGCTGTTGTTCTCGTTGTGACACCCTTTTAACGAAAGCTCTACATACCTCCACTGTGGAGTTCGTTTTCACTGGCCATCTGAAAACCTGCCACAGCAGTGGGCCTTGGATGACCACCAAGGAGAGGCATGCAGCCCCTGTGGTCCCTCTCAGGAGAGGCAAATGAATTCACTGGAAAAACCCTCTCCAAATTTATGAATAGACAGACGCCAGAGTGGATGGTAGCTCATGGGATTTATCTGGGCAAAGCTTAGCCATATTTCCAGGACAGATTATATCCTTGTGAGTCCTTCCTTTTGATCAGCATCCTTAAGATGGAATTGATGCTCTCAGCCCACAGGGACTGTATCCTCCATTTCAGCTCTTGGCACTGTGCTCCTGGAGCCTTCTTGCCCGAGTTAGCCTGGAGGCCAAAATAACAGGATACACCAAGGCTTTGAAAATCCTTTGATGATCTTTGATCATCTGAGGAGCTTGTGAGCTTCAGCTGTGTTTGCTGCCCGGAGGTGAGGCTCCCTCTCTCCTTTTTATTGGCTTGCTGGACATTTAGAACCAGTTTAATGAGCAGTTTAATGCCTGGTTTTCTAAGAATTGCCTTGTAGGGGGAGAAATCTGGGCCAGGTTAACGAGGCAACATGCAAATTCGAAGAGGCCACCAGGGAACTTATTAAATGTAAGTCTTACTCTAAACTTTTCATTGCTTGGAGAAAGGATGTTATCAATCATCCTGGGTGTTCCTGACTTGGGCTGCAGACTCAGAAGGAAGAACCGTTACTCATCCCAGTTACTGAGATTCTGGAACAGTTATCTGTCCCGGTGGCGACGGGGCAGGGGTGGGTGGAGGGGGAAGGTGGGTGGAGGCACGGGGTGGGGAATTGGGGGCGAGGGGGGAGGGTCGGGTCATGGAAACCCATCTGCCATGGAAACAGGGCAGGTTTCCTGTTCCCAGCTTTATAAACCAAGGTCAGCCATCCTGAACTATGACAATGCCTATCCCAGTTCTGAGGGGACACAGATGGTGTAAAATTTTGACATTTGATCTTTGCCAGTTGATTAGTCTGTTCCAGCCGGAATTAGGATGAGAGGGTCCTGCTTTCATCCTGACTCTGCTGACTGCTCCCCTGGTTTGTGCCCAGATGGCATTCTGACACCCATGAATAACTCTTGCAGGCCATGATGACACATATCTATGATAGCACGACTGGATGTCTCCTCAGTGGTGGGGGGCAAGTGGACTGAAAGCTGAGTCAGAAGACCTGGATTAAAAACAGAAAACAACTCAGCCACAGAAAAGAACGAAACACCATTTGCAGTGACATGGATGCAACTAAGGATTATCATTCTAGGTGACGTAAGTCAGACAGAGAAAGTCAAATACCGTGTGATATCACTTATGTGTGGAATCTAAAATATGGCACAAATGAACCTACCTATGAAACAGAAACAGACTCACAGACACACAGAACAGACTTGTGGTTGCCAAGGGGGAGGAGGGGTGGGGGAGGGATGGATTGGGAGTTTGTAGATGCAAACTATTACATATAGAATAAACAACTATTACATATAGAAGGGATGAACAACAAGGTCCTACTGTATAGCACGGGGAACTATATATTCAATATCCTGGGATAAACCATAATGGAAAAGAATATTAAAAAGAATATGTATTTGTATAACTGAGTCACTTTGCTGTACAGCAGAAATTAACACATTGTAAATCAACTGTACTTCAATAAAAAAATAAGTTAAAAAATTTTTTAAAAACCCAAAAAACAAAAAGGGAAGAACTTTTACTGAGGTATAATTTACATATAATAAAGGCACTCATTTTATTTGGATGGTTCAATGAGTTTTGACAAATATACAAACCCCAGATGACCACCCAAAGCAAGTATAAACACTTCTTTCCAAAGACTTCCCCCCTGATCTTTTCTAGGTAATTCCCCACCCCCACCCCCCTGGCCTCAAGCATCGCTAGTCTGCTTTCTGCCACTATCAATTAGCTTTGCCTTTTCTAGAATTTCATACAAATGGAATAATTCAAAATATACTCATTTGTGTCTGGAGAAGACTCCCAGTCTCACAATCAGACAACTCTGTGACCCTTGGAAAGATACAGTTTCCGTCTTCATCCCAGTTTCCTTATCTGTCCAATGAGGATAATAACTTAGAACATCAGTCAGTCAAGTGTGTGGTGCTGCTGGGTGAGCGCCATCGTGGGGCTCTAGAAAGGTCCCGGGCCAGGAGCTCCTCAGCGACCTGGGGCCTCTGCTCTTCTCAGGGAGACTCTGTCCCAGAAGGCTTTCAGCTGCCCCCTCCCTGCATACCTATCCTAGCCTCCCCAGTCTGCCGTGATCTGCAGGTTCCCACACCCTCGTCAAGGAGGCCTCATTTCATTAAATAAGAGAGGTGCAAAGACACCCCAAGAAAGGAGGGGATGCAGTGATGAGGGCTGCCCAGATGGGCAGAGGTGGCCAGTCTGAGCAGAGGGGAGGGATGTGGGTGTGTGAGGCGTCCACGGAGGCCTGGAGTGGAGCCTCCCTGACCTTGGGGCTCGGGACCCTGGGTCTTCCCAGGGGGAAGCCAGTGTGAGCAAGAGGTGTGTGGGGCTGCTGGACCCTTCAGGTGAGTGGTGGCATCAGGGACAGACCCATCCAGACCTGCACGCACACTCACCCCTACATTCTAACACGTATTGATCGTCTTCTTCAGATGGGGCCCTGGGAGATATGGCAGTGCACACATCCAAGTCTCTGCTCCCTGGAGCTCACATGCTGGAAGATGATTGCACATTCAGGCTGCACCCCATCCTTAGCCAGAGATGTGGAGGGTCCTCAGTGTGGACCTCAGTTCCATCCCGGGGTTGGTCCTGTCAATCTGCTCAGCGTCTGTCGCTGCAGAGTGGGGCTGTGCTGCCCTCTGCTGGCCACATGGAGGCAGTGACTCCCCAGACCTGGCGGTCCCAGCCTTGCAGTGGGCGGAGGGGAAAGGGATGTGTTTTGGTACCTTGCTTCCCTCACCCTGGCAGAGCAAACATGGAGGGGCAGGGCAGTGTGAAGGACTGTGAAGGAGGCCCCAGATAGCAGAGACAAGACATCCCCACTGTGCCCTGTCCGGATTCCCAACCCACAGAACCTGTGGGCATAATAAAGTGGTAGTTTTGTGCCACCAAGTTTTGGGGTGATGCTTATGCAGCCCCCAGAACAAGACAGTCTTCCATATTAGATCCAGGCCACGATGGGCTAAATGGGCTTCTGAAGCCTGGTCTGGAAATGGAACCCACCTTGGTAAGGCTATTTCCTTGGGAGAATGGGTCCCCTTCTGGCCAAGCAGCCTGAAGCTCTGGGGGCCTCCAGCCCCCGTGATTCCTAAGGAGTTGGTGGCCCTGAGCTGGTCAGCTCCATTTTCTGCCAAATTGGGTCTGTTTGACCCGTGTTTATTCTAACAGGAAAGCAAGGTTTTATGTGACAACCATTCCGTCTGAAGGGTCTTAAGTGGAGGAATGACATACTGAGATTTGGAATTACAGAAAGTGTCACGCACGTGGGGTAGGGGATCGGCAGGGTCGGGACTGGACAGGAGGGAAGGCAGGGACACCGTCAAGGACAAGGTTGCAAGGACACTGCCTTGGGGAAAGATAATCCCCCGCTCCTTTGTTCCTTGCAAGGAAGAATAGAGGCTCAAGGGCCAGGGGCCTTGGCCAAGGCGGATGCATATCGCGCTGGGTCCCCACCCCCCGGGGCTTGCCCGTGCTCTCGGCGGTGGGCCAGCCTGCAGAGCCACGGTCCCTGCTCAGGGCGAGGCTGGTGCCCGCCCCGAGTCCCGGCCCCGGTTGCTGAGCCTAGGGTACCTCGCGCGCCCCCAGCGCAGGCGGAGGCGGCGGGACGCTCGGGCCGGTGCTGCACGCTGTCGCCGGCAGGGGGCGCTGGCGCCCCGCGTTTCCGCGGCCGGGACTCCCCAGTCCTGTTCTGGGTCCTGAGGCGGGGGAGTGCCCAGAGCGGGGCAGACCCCTGTCCTTGCCCGGCCCACTCTGGCCACCTGCCCACCGGGCCCGCTTCCCGCTGCCCTGGTCCCGGCCTGAGCGCCTCGGAAAGGAAGGAGCCTCCCCTGCACCGCCCACGACTGAGTCCCCTGTTCTGACCACTCTGCTCAGAGCTGGACTTGCCCTGCGCAGGTCCTTGAATCTTGACCACCTCCCGGTAGTCAAGACATGACTTTCCCCAGTTTACAGTTCATGATGCTACAAACAACAACAGAAATCAAATAGTACCAGCTAACCTTTATGGAGTTCTAATTATTGACGGGGCCTGCCAGGATCCTTCAGAGTCGAGTTGGGGCAGGCAGAGGAAGGGTGTAAGGCCCACCTCTGGGAGGTGGCCACCCTCAGAGCCCCCTGCCCCACCGTCAGGGTCCTTGCAGACCTGGGGACGTGGTATGGGGAGCAGGTGGGCAGTAGTAAATCTGAGGGGCCAGTGGGATGTGCAAAGCATCCCAGGGCACCCCTTGTCTGCATTTTTGTTCATTGTGCCCCTCCTTCCTGTAGCCTGAAGTGGTCAAAGTGCCTGTGTAGTGGCCCAAGTACAGGAGGAATAGCACCCACCAGAGGGCATTGCCCAAGGTCATGGTGCTCAGATCTACAGCCTGACCACAGAACGGTGCCCATCTGTGCCAGGGCCGGGAGGTTGAGGCCATGGCCACAGCCAAGGGCTCTTGGGGCCTGGCTCCAGCCCAGTCCAGGTCCCGGTCTGTTGGAGACCAGCCAGTGAGCAGTGCTGGCCTTTGAGCCACAGTTCAAGTGTTCAAGACCTGCTGTCACCAACTCCCAGCTGTGGGTCTTGGGCAGGACACTTAGCCCCTTGCTTTAAAAAGAAGATAATAATAGTACGTCTCTGTATTATTCATGCTTTTGTGTGTCTGTGTGTGTTTTATGATGCTTTGGCATCTTGCAGCCCACGGAGGGACTGCTTCTCCCAGGTCTAGGTAATTCCTAGTAAACAACTAGCCGGAGCACACTTTTCACCTGCAAGTACATCAATCCAGAGCCCACACCCCAATCATCTCCTTTATCTTACACACCAAGCTGATATTCTCCCTGCCCTCCATCACCCCAGGGCCAGGTACAGGCATCAGACAGCTAGTGACAGCCCCTGTAGCCTGGAGCCCACTAAGTTATTCAAGCCAGCCAACCCTGAACTGCTTACCTTGTCTCGCCCATTCCTTCCTGTGCAAACCACAATAAAGGCTCTGGCCCATGCTTTCCCCTCCCTCCTCTGCTTCCATGTGGCCCTGCATGGTGGGACATGCCCCCTCCTCTTGGAAACTGGGATTAGTAAACTCTTCTTTTAAGACGTTGCCTCCTTGTCTGTCAAGCTAGCATACCTGATTACAACAAAATCCCAGGCACATTTTAAAACAACCGTGTAAGATTGTTGCAGGGATCAAATGACTTAACTTTTCTAAAATGCTTACGACAGTGCCTGACACACCTGGCTGCTAAGCAAGGAGGAGCTATTATTATTACCCTCCTCTGCCCTGTTGGCACCAACTTCAACCCTCTGAGCACGGCTGTAGCACGTGGTGCAGGCAGCTCCAGGTGCCTGGTCACAGGCTAGCCAGGTGTTCCCTTCCCGTGGCAGTAGGGCCGAGCACCCCAAGTTGACTGTGAGTGCCAGGTGAGGATGGAGAGCTCTCGGAGCCAGAAGAGGGGACCCACATTTGCCATTTGGCTGCAGAGACTAAATCCCTAATCAGGGTCTCCAGCAACCCCCTCTCCCCATCCCATACCCCTGAGAACCCCCAGTTCAGGGGGGGAAATCACCCCTTGATATTTACCCCCAATGATAATTACTCAGTCATAATCATAATAATACTGCAGTGACCAGGTGCTGTGCTGGCATCTTGTATCAGCAGTTCTCAAACTTTCTGGCCTCAAGAACTCTTTACACTCTTAAAAATTATTGAGGATCTCAGAGTTTTTGTTAATGTGGGCCGTATCTGTCACTGTTTACCGTTCGAGGAGTTAAACTGAGAAGTTGTAATAATATTTGTTCATTATTTAAAATCACCATAATAAACACATTACATATTAACATAAATATTTTATGAAAAATAACTATATTTCCCAACACAAACATTTTAGGGAGAAGGAGGCAATGGCATTGTTTTACATTTTTGCAAATCTCTATGTCAGGCTTAATAGAAAACAGCTGGGTTTTCATACCTGCTTCTGCCTTCAAGGTTTGTGATATCACATTTCATGTAGTCACTGGAACACTACACTGAGAGTAAAAAAAAAATCTTTGAGAGCAAAAAAAAAAAATAAGTAGCATCTTAGTATTATTATGAACATAGTTTTAACTATTAGGGACATTCTGGGAGGGGACCCCCAGAGGTCCACAGGACACACTTTAGAAACTGCTGGCTTATACACACGATGGGTAGGTCGTAATACGCCCCAGCTTTACAGATGAGGAAACTGAGGCACAGAGGGCTTGAAGTGACTTTCCCAAGGTCACACAGTTGGGATTCAAAGCCAGGTTGCTTGGGTAGGTCAGGGGGAGTCACTGGGAAAAGACCTTGACTTTGGTGTCTGTGGCCCTAGTACTCAGCCCTGAGAGACAGGGCAGAGCCTGAACACAGACAAAGCGAGCTGGGCAGGGTGGGCCTGCGGGGAGGGGAGCTGGGTCTGAAGTGAGGAGGGGTTGGGGAGGGGCCCGGGGGATCCGTTAGTCACCAAGGGGTCCCGGTGACAGGGCTGGAGATGGCAGCTGGCGGCGGATGCAGCCTCCAGCTGGAAAATCAATAGGTGATCAGCGGTCCAGGGGCACCGCTGTTCATCGGGTGCGCAGGGATGCAGGGGCGGGGGCGGGGGGCCCGGAGGAAATATCACCGACCCCCGGCAGGATTGATCAAACAGCCAGACACCCAAGGCCAAACTCACTAATAAAGTGAGACGTTCAGCTCAGCCAGGCAGCTGCTGGCTGAAGGTCTTAAAAAAACCGCTTAGCTGGGGAGTTCTTGCTAAACTGTCTTTGTTTCTGGAGACCAGTGGGAGGGAGGACTGGCCGGGGGGAGGCCTGGCTTGGCTGCTGTTTGACCCACATCTCTTGGCTTGATGTGGGCCTGGACCATGGAACCCCGGGGCCCACATAGCCTGTGTGTGTGTGAGTGCGTGTGCTGGCTATGGCACACACCATTTACACACGGCATGTGTGTGCACAGACATGCACACACTACAGCACATACGTGTACAAATGTGCCTGGGTATGTTTGTGCATACATGTGCAACACTATAGCATGTATAACGTCCACACAACATGCACGCACAGACATGTTGCAGCACATATACACACACAGGCACCCTGCATGTTTGTGCATGCATGTGCAAGTGCCAAGCATGTATCATGGCCACGTGGCATGCATGCACACATATGCATATTACAGCACTTATGTGTGCACACATGTGGCCATACACCTGCTACATGTATGTGCACCTGCAATAGCACACGCTGTGTGCATTTGAGGGAGGAGCATGTGTGCTTGTGGGTTAAACTCTTTCTTCTGCATTTTTCACTAATGTCACCACTTCTTCTGCCTATAGCCCCAAAGATGCAACATTTGTAATGACAGTTATGATTATTATGGGGGGAGTGGAGAGAGAAATGAAGACGGAAAACTGTATCTAAAAAGCCCAGATGTACAACAGAGAGAAAAAATGTAGATGTGGAAAGCAAGGAGGAGGGAGAGAAAAAGTGAAGAGAAAAAGTCTACTGGTATATGGCACAATTAGGTGGACCATACCAGTACCAATGGGATTAGAATGGACTTGACATTTTGCAACTTGAGGAACAGCAGGAAGACAGAGGCTGCTCTGTTGGCAGAATAAAGAGCTTGGAGTGTGTACTGGGTTGAATGATGGAGCCCCAAATGATATGTCTACCAGGAACTTGTGAATGTGACCTACTATGGTCGGAATGTTTGTGTCCCCCCCCAAATTCACGCTGAAATCCTAACCCCCAAAATTGATGGTGTTTGGAGGTGGAGCCTTTGGGAGGTGATTAGGTCATGAGGATGGAGCCCTTATGAATGGGATTAATGCCCTTATAAAAGAGATCCCACAGAGCTCCTTAGCCCCTTCTACCATGTGAGGACATGGGAAAAGGTGATGGCTATGAATCAGGAAGAGGACCCACACACAACCATGCTGGCACTCTGATCTCAGACTTCCACCCTCCAGAACTGTGAGAAAGAAATTTCTGTTGTTTATAAGCTACCCTATCTGTAGCATTTCCTTATAGCAGCCCAAACAGACTAATATATAAACTTATTTGGAAAAAGGGCCTTTGCAGATGTAATTAAGGATCTCAGGATGAGATCATTCTGGATTACTTGGGTGAGCCCTAAATCCAATTACTTGTGACCTTATAAGAAAAGGAGGAGAAACACAGAGGAGAAGGGGATGTGAAGACAGAGGCAGAGATTGGGGTGACATATCTTCATGCCAAGGGACGCTAAGTATTGCCAGTGGCCCCCAGAAGCTCAAAGAGAGGCGTGGGACAAATTCTCCCTCAAACCCTCCAGAAGGAACCAATCCTCCTGACACCTTGATTTTGGACTGGCCTCCAGAACTGTGAGACAATACTTTCTTCTTGTTTTAAACCATCAAGTGTGTGGTACTTTGCTATGCCAGCCCTAGGAAACTTACAACATATATGTGGGTAGAATGCCGTTCTCGAAGAAATGAGAATTGACATGTGAAAGGGGCTTCCACTCACTCTGTGTCCCTGGAGGAATGTGGAACCTACAGACACCCAGCCTCCAGCTCTTAGTGACGAGGACTTTCTACAGTCAGGGCTTCAGGGCTGGGATGGGCTGTATTGGGAAGGAAGGCGCACTCCATCGCTGATACGGCCACAGAGGAGTTTAACCATCTGTTACATAGTTGAACTTTAGCCTCCTCCAACCTTGAGAGTCTGTGCACTGGTGCAAAGAAAGAGGTAAAGGTCTCGACTGATAGCAGGGGACCTAGAGTGGGTGCCCAGGTAGGTATCCTGATCGATGGTGATGATCCTTGGTAGAAAAATGGGTCTGCAGGAGAGGAGGATGCTGAGAGCTTGGCTGCTGGGCGGGTGGAGCATCTCCTGGGCTCTGTCCTAGAGCATCCCAGCTCCTTCCAGTAAAGTCACCTCCTGTGGTTGTTGCCTTGGACATGATCTTCACAACCCCCGAAGGAACAACACCTCTCCCGGAACCACGATATTTTCCCAACCAGAAACTTGCTGTTCCAAATCCATCAACATTGGTTTGATATTCTCTTCCCACTTCTGCACCAAGAGCTGGTGTGGACAGAATTCATCGTGCCATGGACAGGTGCACGTAACTGATTGTTCGGGCAGAAAGAAGTGAACTTTTTTTTTTTTTTTTGATATGTACCTTTCAGATTGGCAATGGGTGTGTTGGCGTGGGTGTAGGGAAATGTCATACTTGCATGCCCGTTAGGGGAGCCCAAATCGTTACAATGTTTATGGAGAAAAATTCAGAAATGCCATTGAGATTTAAAATCTGAGTGATAGCTTTGGATTTCTTAGCCCTCAGAACTCAGCTGGGCAAGAAATGCAAGTTTTTGTTATTCTGTAACTGAATCTGGTTTCTGTCACAATACCGCCCCCTCCCTCCCAATTATGCAGAAAATTAACCAGTCGGGCAGAAAATTATTTCCAGGTAATTCAAGATAAATTCACCACTCGAGGGGGTCCTCAGCCAATTAAAATTTCTTCTCTAACCCTCTTCTTCCTTGGGAGGCACTGTTTTTGGGGTTGATGGGTGCTTATGTAGTCAGTTTCGGCTGGGTCATCACCCCTCCCCTCAGGATGGTGTCTGTGACGGTGTCTGAGGCCAGTGATGGATTTGTCTGCGGCATTGAGACCCCCGCTCTGTCTGACAGCTCACTGCTCTGTTCTCAGAAGCACAGAAGGAGTGGACTGTTCCTCCACGCTACTCCAGAGCCATGAAAAGTTGTGGCCTTAGAGTGATATGCAGGCTGACGTATGTCGCCTTCTGCCAACTCTGCTAGCGCGACCGAGGATTGCAGACCGGAAATGGGGCCCAGGTCGCCTTTGCTTTCAGATCCCAAATCTCACCGGAGTTCCCATACTTAGCGCTAACCCCGAGCAGTCTGCAACACGTGTGTCCTTTCCTGGAGGCTTTCATCCACTTCTAACTTTCCCTTCCACTCTCTGACCCCTCCCCTCCTCCTAGTTTAGACCATTTTCCTTGTTTTAATTCCCTGGCTGCAGGAAGAAATACTCCTTCAATAGACACTCTTCTGCATCTTCCTTCTTGAACCTAAAAGCCAGAATTTCCCCGCTTGGTTTTCCTTCGCTCAGCCCCCTCTGGCAGGCTGGTGCCTGGATGGGGAGAGTGTCTGGGGAGGGGAAGATAAAAAGCAACAGGGTTCACATAATATTTGCCCTTTGTATTTCACTCTTAGGAAATACCTACAACAGGCAAATTCCTAGAGACAGAAGGTGGACTAGAGGTGAGCAGGGCTGGGGAGAGGGGGAAAGGAGGAGCTACTGCTGATGGGAGTTTAGTTTTGGGGGGATAAAGCTTTGGAGATGGAAAGTGGTGATGGCTGCACGACACTGTAAATGTTATCAATGCCACTGAGTTGTACACTTAAAATCGGTCAAGATGGCAAATGTTATATATATTTCACCCCAATAAAAAATAGTTTAAAAAAAAGCAACAGGGGCTTCCCTGGTGGCGCAGTGGTTGAGTCTGCCTGCCGATGCAGTGGACACGGGTTCGTGCCCCGGTCCGGGAAGATCCCACATGCCGCGGCCCGTGAGCCATGGCCGCTGAGCCTGCGCGTCCGCAGCCTGTGCTCTGCAACGGGAGAGACCACGACAGTGAGAGGCCTGCGTACCGCAAAAAAAAAAAAAAAAAAAAAAGCAACAGGGCAGAAGAGTCCCATATTGATGAATTCTTGACAACAGCTTTCCGACCCTGAACAGACCCTCCACCTGGGGAAACTGAGTCTCTAGAAAGCCTCTCCAAGGTGTACGGGGTTGTGTACGTGGAGGCGGATAGCAGCCTGGTGTGCCTCAGAGAGACACCGGGGACAACCTGAGTATCCATCTGGGGATGGGGGGTGGGGTGGGATTAAGAATGAGCCCTGTTCCGAGCATGCGCTGACTTGGAGGATATTGCTGAGGTATTGTCTTGGGAGCAGAATCATGCATGGTTGTGCTGTTTGTGTAAAAACACCTGTATGTATAGAGTGGGTGTGAATTTGCTGGACATTTGCGGTAAAGGCAATGTTGCCTCCCTCCCGCTCTCCCTCCTTCCCTCTCTCTCTCTCTCTTTATTGAACCCGGGCCTCCTGCATTGGGAGTGCAGAGTCTAATCCACTGCACCACCAGGGAAGTCCCCTTCCCTCTCTCTTTACCAGAGAGAGGTTTTTATTCGCCTTCATCACCATTCTTTCCTCTTTCACTAGCTGTGGGTTTCTAATCCACATCTCTGCTGTGAGTGATAATCTCTTTTGTCTTTTTTTTTTAATAGTAGTTTTTAAAGACTTTCTTTTCTTTTTAAAAAAATTTATCTTATTGAAGTATAGTTGATTTACAAGGCTGTGTTAGTGTCTGCTGTACAGCAAAGTGATTCAGTTATACGTATAATATATGTGTTCTTTTTCATATTCTTTTCCATTATGGTTTATCACAGGCTATTGAATATAGTTCCCTGTGCTATACAGTAGCATCTTGTTGTTTATTCATTCTCTATATTATAGTTTGCATCTGCTAATCCCAAACCCCCAATCCTTCCCTCTCCCACTCCCTCCCCCTTGGCAACCACAAGTCTGTTCTCTATGTCTGTGAGTCTGTTTCTGTTTCGTAGATAAGTGTATTTGTGCCATATTTTAGATTCCACATAGAAGTGATATCATCCTTTTGTCTTTTTTTAACATTAAAATGTTGTGAGAAATAACTAATATACAGAAAAGTGCATAAAACATAAATGTCTAGTTTAAATCAAACACGTGTGCACCTACCATCCAGGTCAAGGAAATGAAGAGCGCCTGGCCTCCGTATTCTCCTTCCCAGTCAACCCCTCCAAGAGGTAATATTATCCTTAATTTTACAAGAATCATTATTGCTTTAAAAAATCTTTTCATTTTTAAACAATTTTAGTTGGATAAAATAACTACAAAAAAAACACCGAGAGTTACTGTGTATGTCTCACCCAGCTTCCTCTAATAAAAACATCTTCCATAACTGTGGTATGTTTATCAAACAAAGAAAGTCATATCGGTACAATACTGTGAACCAAACTACAGACTTTATCTGGATTTTACTAGTTTTTCTACTCAAGTTCTTTTTTTTTGTTATTGTTCCAGGAGCCAGTCTAGAATCCCACATTGCATTTAGTTGTCACGTCACCTTAGTTTCCTTGGGTCTGCGACA
This sequence comes from Monodon monoceros, assembly GCF_005190385.1. Taxonomy (NCBI): domain Eukaryota; kingdom Metazoa; phylum Chordata; class Mammalia; order Artiodactyla; family Monodontidae; genus Monodon; species Monodon monoceros. Next base: position 20,358,430 of record NW_021703769.1, on the reverse strand, counting down.
AGGAAATCTTTCCTTGTTTTTCATCACCTTGAAACTTTTGAAGAGCCCTGATGAGAAATTTTGCATTATCCTTGCTTTTCTTTATAATTTTCCTCTCCTAAGTATGTATCCCTGAATAATATAGTTTAGTTTTGCCTGTTTTGAATTTTATATAAGTGGAATAATATCATATATATTCTTTTGCATATTACTTTTTAAAATTTAACGTTATGTTTTTTTGGGATTCATCTGTGTTTTTGTGTGTTGTTGCAGTTCATTTCCTGGCTGAGTATTATTCCATTGTGTGGCTCTACTGTATTATAATAATACCAGGACAATGGCTATAATGGAACCATTTTCCACTTGACAGACTTCTGGATTATTTCCAGTTTGGGGCTGTTGCAAACAATGCTGCCAGGTGCACTTTTATTCCATGTCTCCTGAAGTCCCTGGGCCCCTTTTCTCTAGGGCAAATTTCCAGGAAAGCAGATCTGGGTCACAGTGCGTGTATATCTTCAGCTGGACCAGATACTGCCAGACTACTTTCCAAAGTGGTTGCACCAATGAACAGCCCCACTTGCCGTGTCTGAGAGTTTCCAAAGTGCCACATCACCATTTTTGGAAATTGAATTGTATCAGTCAAGGTCCTGGCAAGAAAGTGATGTATATAAAGGGCTTAGAACAGTGCTAGGGTTTAATTTAAGAGAATCTAATGGAGAGACTATTTAGAGAGGGTGGGCAGGATTAAAGGAGCCTGGAAGGGCTGTGGAGGCATCCAGGCACTAGCAACAGCAGGGAGAGGAGAGCAGAGAGGACAGGAAGTGGGGCTCCTCCAAGGAGCTGTAGGCACAGAACCGTGCTTCTCAACCACTATTCATCATTGTCCCATTGTAGGTTGATTTGTTGCCCACCCAGGATATGCCTAAGTCCTAACCCCCAATGCTTAGGAATGTGACTTTATTTAGAAATAGGGTCTTTGCAGGGGTAATCAAGTTAAGGTGAGTTCTATCTTAGGTAGCTCAGGCTGCTCTAACAAAATACCATAGACTAGGGGGCTTAAACAGCACATATTTATTTCTCACAGTTCTGGGGGCTGGGAAGACCAAGATCAAGGTGCTGGCAGGTTTGGTGTCTGGTGAGGACTCTCTTCCTAGCTTGCAGACGGCTGCCTTCTCGATGTGCATTCATATGACCTTTCCTCATGAAGAGTGAGAGAGATTGCTCTGTTTTCTCCCAATAAGGACACTACTCCCATCATGAGTGTCCTACCTGCATGACCTAATCTAGACCTAATTACCTCCCAAAGGCCCCACCTCTTAATACCATCACATTGAAGGTTAGGCTTCAACATATGAATTTTGGCGGAGCGTGGAGGGGACACAAACATTCAGTCCACAACAAGATCATGCTGGATTAGGGTGGGCCCTCACCCAGTGACTGGTCATTATAAGAAGAGGGGAATTTGGACACAGAGACACAGGGAAGGGGGCCACCTGAAGAAGGGAGCAGAGATTGGAGTGTTGCTGCTACGAACCAAGGTACACCAGGGATCTCAGCAACCACGTGAAGCTGGAAGAGGCAAGAACGGGTTCTTCCCTAGAGGCTTCAGAGGAAGCACGGTCCCACTGACACCTTGATTCCAGACTTCTTGCCTCCAGAACTGCAAGAGAACAAATTTAGTTGTTCCAAGCCATCAGTTTGTGCTACTTTGTTACGGCAACCCTGGGAAACAAATACACCCCTCCCAGGGAGGAGCCTTTGGAGACTTTTTCCCTCCTTGCCCCATAAAATGTCAATATCACGGATATCTTGAATATCTGGTTTTGTGCTGAGGCTCTTTGGAAGGTCACAAGCCATCGTAATATGTGAGGCTTTCACTCCCTGAGAACCAGGGGTCACCCACTTGGGAGAAAAATCGCTCCCGTTGAGACTGTCAGACTAGAGGGGACAGACAGACTGAGGTCGGCAGAGAAGGAGCTGGGGATGGATGCCTTTCACACCTCTCCTCCAGAAACCAGTGGGCGCGGGTGCTGTCCATTGACGTCGGCTCCTGGGGCAGAGCCGGGCAGAGAATGGATGGGGGTGGCTACACACGGACAGCCAGCAGCTCACAGACACGCTTGGCTCAAAGCCCCTGCTGGTACTGCAGGGGGGCGTCCTTCCTCCGCTGGAAATGGATGAGAGCCCCCAAGGCTGATGTGGCCCAGCAAAATGGGAAGGAAGGCTGCTTTTCCATCCAGATGGCCTCTGCCGGTGTTCCTGAACCATACACTTATCTGAAGATGGGCAACTCTACTTCCTCTGTGCCAGGCCGGGGCACGGGTCTCTTCGTGAGGTTTTGAGGTTGTGGCAGTCAATGCCAGCATCCCTGGGCACACTTCAGCCCTCCCTCCCGGGTTGTAGCTCCCCGTCCCTCTTCCCCTGCCTCCCTTCTCTGCTACAAACCTTGGAACCCTACCTGCTCCAGACCCTCCAGCGTTATCATCTCCAGGCGTCTACACAGAAAGTCAAAAAGCCCAGATGGAAATTAGCATCTTAGGGGTTACAAGAGGCGGTAGAGCGCAGTAGATAAGAGTTTGGATTCCATGCTAGAGAACCCGGGTTTGAATCCTGGTTCTGCTACCCACTGGACCCTGTGCTGCAGCTTTCCTATCTGGAAATGGGATATAATAGTATCTACCTTATGGGGTTATTAGGAGTCTTAAAAGAGCTAATGGACATAAAGTGCTTAAACAGTGCCTGGCACATAGTCAGTGCTATGGAAGGGGTAGATCTATTATTACCCTGCTGGGCGTATCTATATTTGTATGTGCCCATAGAAAGTTCTAGAGTAATAGAGCTACCTGGGGAGTAGAGCTGGGCTTGCAAGAGAGGGACTTTCACTTTTTATTTTGTATGCTTTCATATTATGTACATTTTGAAAAACAAGCATCTAGCACATGTAATAATATCTTAAAATATTTTTCTTAGAAATGTTAACTCTTTAGAAGCAAGACATAAGCTTTTGCAAAAAAAGAAAAAGAAAAAGATAAGATTTGCACCATTTAATGTAGAATACAGGATGTGACAGATGGTCATCAATCTCCGTTTCACTGCATGTGTGCTTTGAAAGCTGAATTTATGAGTGTGCCTGGGATTGAGGTTGGACTTCCCTGCTCCCCTAGATCCAGGGCTCCCTAAACTTCTGCTGGACATGGTGCAGGGATGGAGTCCTGGCCTGAAGCTCCCCTCACTCACCCATTGCGGGGGCCCTCAGAGCCCCCTGCCTCCCAGGACCTGCCCTGGTTGCCAAGGAAACGGCCCTTTATTGAGTGGAGCCATCCCCAACCCAGCCCAGTGATTTATCCTTGTCTCATTATTATTACTCTTTGCATTTCCTCTTTGGATGAGTAATGGGGGAGGGTCGGGGGGTGGGAGGGCACCGCAGCCAAGGAGCAGTGATTTGTGGGGTCGGCAACTCATCTATGAGAGGATGACATTTATCTTTCTGGACGCAGAAAGCTGCCCAGTGGAGACGATTCCACCGTTCCCACGTGGATCTGTTTGGGTGTTCACACACTGGGAGGGAGTGACCTACCTTGAACGTCTGTGCGTGTGGACTCATGGTGTGGGAATGAGTGTACAATGCGTGTCCAGCAAGCAGACCTCTGCCAGCCAGGACACCTGTGTGTGTGTGAGTGGTTACTGTGTGCTCACTGTATACAGATCCCAAAGCTGTGAGCCCACGTCTGTGTATGTCTGCCTGTGCGGGCACCTTTTCTACCGAGCAATCTTAACTTAGGTGTGTCTGCTTGCGTGCATTCGTGTGATAACCTTGGATGTACAATTGCAAACAAAGCGAGGAATACCTGCGTGTGTCTGCCTGTCTGCATGTGTGCACATTGACTACATAGCTAGCAAATGTGTTTGTATCTTATATATATATATATATATGTATTTATTTATGGCTGTGTTGGGTTTTGTTGCTGCATGCGGGCTTTCTCTAGTTGCGGTGAGCGGGGGCTACTCTTTGCTGCGGTGCACGGGCTTCTCATTGCGGTGGCTTCTCTTGTTGCAGAGCACGGGCTCTAGGCACACAGGTTTCAGTAGTTGTGGCATGCGGGCTCAGTAGTTGTGGCTCGCGGGCTCTAAAGTGCAGGCTCAGTTGTGGCGCACGGACTTAGTTGCTCTGCAGCATGTGGGATCTTCCTCGACCAGGGCTTGAACCTGTGTCCCCTGCATTGGCAGGTGGATTCTCAACCACTGCACCACAAGGGAAGCCCTGTGTACACTGTTCTTGAGTAAAAAAAAAATGAACCGAACGAAAAGACAGTAGAGAAAATCAGATGGCAGGATGCCCGGGGCTCGTGCAGGGAGAGGAGAAAGGTGACAGATAGAGCTGGTGCATTAGCAGGGACCAGACCACATGGGGACTGACAAGCCGTATTGAAGATGCTGAACTTTCTCCCGTGAGTAGTGGAGGGTCTCGAGAGGTTATACGCAGGCGAATACCATATTTAGACTTTCATTTAGGAAAGCTTGTCCTGGGGCTGGGGCTGAGAAAGGATGCCAGGTGGAAGAGTGGCAGTTGGGAGATGGGTTAGGACATTCTTGACATGGTCCAGGGAGAGATGATGGAGGCTTAGGTTCAGGGGAGACAGTGGGGACCGAGGGAAGTGCAGGGAGATTTGAGGAACACTTAGGAAGCTGAGTTGACAGAGGTTAGAGGAATTAAATCTGGGGGCTGGATGGGGAGCCTGGGCAGGAGGAAGTAAGAGGGGGAGTGAATGAGGGAAAATGAGACCTGCATCTTTTCTGCAAGGTTCACTGAAGATAATGAGCACCCCTGGCATGTGACTAACGAATGCAGTGGCTTTAATCCCCGGTCTGGGGTTGGGAGGCTGGCTCCAAGGCGCTAATGATACTTGCACACTGATGATTTTCCAGAAGGACAAGCAGAACCTTAGCTACAGACAGGCAGCTTCCAGGAAAAGGGGCAGAGTACGTCCCCTGCATGCTCTCTTTCTCTAGGAAGTTGGATGTTGACCTCCTGAGACTCTGGAGGACAGCCACTGCTCCTTCCCTCCAAATCCCTCCCCATTCAAGATCATCTCTCAGGACCATCCCTCATCCTCCTCTTGGCTTCTCACCTCTACCCTTTGCTTTAGTGCTGTTTCTGCTTGTGCTGTTCGAGCTCTGAATTCTGTGTTTGTCAGGACTTTATTGACTTGTATAATTGAGACGCCTAGAAATATGCCTATCTTCAGGAAGGGCTGGATCCAGTGGAGTCAGGAATCTGCTCTGCTTTACCTTTCCGTGCTACTTTCCTTTCTGTGTTCTTGACGCTCAGCCAAAATGCCTACTCCAGTCCGAGACTTACACCTTCACTGTTTAACAACCCAGAGTTAAGAAGACTTTAAAATTTTCATGGTAGTTCCAGAAACTATCCCAAGACTGTCTCTCACTGGCATGTAACCATGCTCATGCTGAGCTTTGAGTCACACAAACCACATGACCTGGCAGTGAGAGAGGGCTGGTGCTCAGAATAAAATCGGGTGCTGGAACCAGAGTAAAGAGCAATGGAAGTGGGGCAGGCAGGACCCATAGATATGGACCACAGATCCCATTTCATCTCTGCCTCCTCACTGACTTTTTGACTTCTAATATCGGGAGCTTGCTCACTAATCCAGCCTCAGGTTTGGCCCTGACACCTTTTTTTTGGTTGCCTGGAGTAGAAGATTTTGCCCTAACCTTATCCAGCCCTTTTCCCATCCTCATCACCAAGGAGCACTGTATTAGGGTTCTCCAGAAAAACAGAAACGGGATGTGTGTGCGGGGGCATGTAAAATTGACATATGTTGTAAGCATATAATATATAAAGAGAATTATTAAAAAGAACCAGCTCACACTATTATGGAGGTGACAAGTCCCAAGATCCACAGAGTGAGTCTGTAAACTGGGGACCCAGGAGAGACAGTGGTGTTTTTCCAGTCTGAAGATCCAGGAAGAACTAGTATTTCAGTTTGAGTCTGAGGCAGGAAACAAGCTCATGTTCAATCCAAAGGTCATTGGACAGAAGGAATTCTCTCTTACTTGGGGGAAGGTCAGCGTTTTTGTTCTATTCAAGTCTTCACCTGATTGGACAAGGCCCACCACATTAGGGAGGGCAATCTGCCCTACTCAGTCCACTGATTTTTTTTTTTTTTTTTCGGTACGTGGGCCTCTCACTGTTGTGGCCTCTCCCGTTGCGGAGCACAGGCTCTGGACGCGCAGGCCCAGCAGCCATGGCTCACGGGCCTAGCCACTCTGCAGCATGTGGGATCTTCCCAGACCAGGGCACGAACCCGTGTCCCCTGCATCGGCAGGCGGACTCTCAACCACTGCGCCACCAGGGAAGCCCCAGTCTACTGATTTAAATGTTCATCTCATCCAGAAACAGCCTTCACAGAAATGCCCAGAAAAATGTTTGGCCAAATATCTGGGCACTCTGGGTCTCAGTCAAGTTGACACATAAAATTAAGTTCTGCAGGTACCAAGCAGGTCAGTTCTGACCCTCTATCAGGTGAGCATGCTGGGCTGAGTCAGAACCCTGACTGGACATCCTCTCTGTGCCCTGAATGACCTTTATGCCTACCTCTGAGTAGGTTATGTGGCTCGCCTGCCTGTATCTCACCCCAAAATATTGTCTTTTATTTTTTCATCAGGGCTTAAGTGAAGAGCTGGGGGATCCAGGGAAGGCCTGTTCCCAGATTCCCTGCACAGGCCCCAGCTCTGTCAGGGCTCTGCCCCCACCCATCCAACTCCATCCTCTTCTGGGCCCTGGGAGGCTGCCCCCATGAACTGTGTGTCTTAGGCTACTCGCGCTCTTGCTTCCAAAATGGGTGTGTGTGTGTGTGTGTGTGTTAAAGGAGCCCCAGCAGGATTGGAGGGGTGGAGGAGAGAGAGCTGGGGTCCATCCTCCTGCCCCCTGCTCCTCCCTGCAGCCATGCTCCTCTTCTATGGAGGCAGCCCTCCTGGGGGGACGCATTCCAGTGCACTCTCGCCCCTCAGGTGCAGAGATTGGGGTTAGCTTAGGTGTATAGTTGCAGCAACGCCCCCTCCCGCCCAATGCCCTCACCTCTGTCCTGTCCACAACTCTGCCTACAGTCCTCTCATTATGTCCCCTCAGAATCCCAGGGGAGTGTGCTGAAAGGGCTTCCTGTAGACAGCCAACTGGGGGGTGGTAGGCAAGAAGGTAGCCCAGTCCTGAGAGTCTAGGTGGACTGTCCCCCACCCCCCAGGCACCAGCAGGTGTGAGCAACACTTTGTGATCTGAGAAGGCTTCAATCAGCCTGGCAGGGGTCACCCTAAGCTAACCCCACCTCTCTTCACTGGGATGAGGAATTTGGGCCGAGCTGAGCTGGGTCACTTTCTCTGCTGCCTCTCAGTTGTGTGGCCTGGCAAGTCAGGTGACCTTTCTAAGCCTCAATTGCCTCATCTGTAAAGTGGGTGTAATAAGACCTTCCCAGAGGCCATGGTCCATAGATTACTTCATCCTGAACAGGGGACTCTGTCTTTGGGAAGAATTAAGTTTGGCCCTTCATTCATCCATTCACTCATTCACTCTTTCACTCAGGGACTGCCTTCTGGGCTCCACAATGTGCCAGACTGTGTGTGATCATTATCCATCAGGTTAGAAGCAACTTCCTTCCCTTTACTCCTGTCTTCTAGTCTAAGGACTTAAAAAAAAAATCCATACATTTTAGGTTTATGGGTCAATGACTTTTGACAAATGTATACACCTATGGAACCCCACCCCAATTAAGACACAGAACATTTCCATTGACTCTGGAAGGCTCCCTCAAGCTCCCTTGTGATAAACCTCCCACACACCCCCTCACCATTAAACAGCCATTGGTCTGATTTCTATCTTTTTCCCTCAGCCTAAGTTTTCATTTATTTTATTTTTGCTGGCACATTTCTTTTTTCCTTTTTTCTTTAGAGCACACATCTCCTTGGTAAAACAATATTCATTTTTCTACCGCCTACCTTCTTCAACCATTGCAGATAATAGCCTGATACAACATGTGCACACAAACACACGCACCCACGTATTCACACATACACAATACACTCACACACATACATGCAATACACAAACTTACACACACATATATTTTAGGTTAAGGAAATTTTTTCTTATAGGACTTATTTTATTTTTTAATACATTTATTTATTTATTTATTTTATTTATTTGGCTGTGTTGGGTCTTCGCTGCTGCGTGTGGGCTTTCTCTAGATGTGGCGAGCAGGGGCTACTCTTCGTTGTGGTGCATGGACTTCTCATTGCAGTGGCTTCTCTTGTTGCGGAGCACGGGCTCTAGGTGCGTGGGCTTCAGTAGTTGTGGCACGTGGGCTCAGTAATTGTGGCTAGCAGGATCTAGAGCGCAGGCTCAGTAGTTGTGGTGCACGGGCTTTGTTGCTCCGTGACATGTGGGATCTTCCCGGACCAGGGATTGAACCCGTGTCCCCTGCATTGGCAGGAGGATTCTTAACCACTGCACCACCAGGGAAGTCCCAAGGAAATAGTTTTGAGGCTCAGAAAGACATAGGCCAAGGTAAGGCAAGAAACACAGTTTTGTTTTTATTGAAGCCCTTCATGTTAGTCCACACACACACACACACACACACACACACACACACACAAACACACACACAACCTCCGAAGCCGAGAACCATTTGCTACCATCTTCTGCTCCCCTGTCAGAGTCAGAGCAAGAAGAGAAAAATTGGAATTCTTGCCCTGTCTCAAAAGTAAAAGGGACAAATTAGTTTCTTGTCAGTGCACTGCAATAAATACATTGTCATTTTTATCCCCCAGTGAATCACAGTCTCCATTTCTCCCATAACTATTATACAGTCTGCTGGCACTATATCATTTTTTGGTAATTTTATTTTCACCAATTGTTTTATGAAATTTTTGAGTTTTATGGACACTAAAACAAATCTAGCCTGCGAGTGTTATAGCCCTTTAAATCATCGGCAGGAAATCTCAAGGTTCCTCCAGACTGTGGTGGAAGGAGGCTTTAGGGAAGAAAGATTGCCCCTTGCTTATAAACTGAGCAAAAACCCAGAGATAAGTTTGTAAAAGGGACATAGATCATGGCGGGTGAGAACTGGGGTGTAAAACATCTCCCAGCTCAGCTCCTATAAGAATAAAAATGGACTTTTATTTAGGAGAAACACTAAAGTAGTTGGGGGAAGGAACACACAGGTCTACCTCTGCTTTCTTGGCCACAATAGCCCATATTTCCCTATGAGTCTGTGAGCCACAGTCCGTCTGCTCTCATTGGGGAGAGGACAGCCCCTAAGTTAGGGACCTCAGGAAGCTGAGCTTGCTGGGGTGTCCTCACAAACACCACCCCCCATGGATGTCAAAGTCAAATCCCTGTGATGACAAGTGAAAAAAGGGTAAAAATGGATTCTAAAGTGCATGTGAGAAAAAAACCCAAGATGAGAACACCTAAATCGATTTGGAGAAGGCTTGCCTTACCAAGTAGTAAAATGCATTATAAAGCTACAATAATAAAACCAGTAAGTTACTGGCATAAGACTGGGCGGACAAATCGATGGAGTGAAATAGATAGTCCTGAATAAGAACTCATGGGAAATGAAGGGTCACATATCAATAGAAGAGGGATGGATTATTCAGTAAAGCTGTCTGTAAATCTGGCTATTTGGAAAGCAGTCAATTTAGATCTTCATCTCATTCTAGAGTCCAACAAATAAAAAAGAGATGGGTGAAACAGTTGAAAGTTAAAAAAATAAAACAATAAAAGGCTAGGAGAAATAATAAAAAGAGAGTTATTTGATCTCTGGAACAGGAGGGTTTTATCCATGACCTTGGATAGAACCCCCAAGGAAAACAATGGACAGATTTAGTTTGCAAAATGTTTACATGCCTGAATTTTAAGACGTATCAACCAAGCAAAAGTCGAAGGTCAAACTGAAAAAACCTTTTTGACATCCATCCTGGCAAAAGGTTAATGTCTATAAGTTGATAAAGAAAATCACTGGCGCTTAATAGAATGGCCAAAGGCTAAAACCCTATAATTCATCAAAGAATGAATATAAATATCTCTGAAGCACAGGAAAACATTTCCAACCATAATAACTGCGATGGTTAATTTTATGTGTCAACTTGACTGGGCCATGGGGCATCCAGACATGGGCAAAGATTATTCTGGGTGTGTCTGTGAGGGTGTTTCTGGATGAGATTAATAGATGAATTGGTAGACTGAGTGAAGCAGATTGCCCTCCTCAGTGTGGGTGGGCCTCATCCAATCAGTTGAAAGTCTGAATAGAATAAAAGTTTGCCCTTCCAGCAAGTAGGGGAAAACTCCTTCTGTTTGCCTTTGAACTGGGACATAATTTTTCCCTCTGCTTTTGGACTTGAACTGAAATATTGGCTCTTCTTGAGGCTTGAGCCTGGCTTTCAGGCTGGAACTATACCATTGGCTCTCTTGGGTCTCCAACTAGCAGATCTTGGGATTTGTCAGCCTCCATAATCATGTGAGCCAATTCCTTATAATATATCTTGTTTTATATATATCTATATCTTCTTAGATAGAATCTATTGGCTCTGTTTCTCTAGAGAGCCTTGACTCATAAACTAGTCATTAACAAATTATAAAATCCTGATGAGATTCTAGTTTCTCTCATGCTTCCTGATTTCTTGAGGCTTCTCTTGGGTCCTTCCCACCAAGACTCTCCCAACTTACCGAAAGTCTCTCCCTAGTCTCACAGCCCTCTCTCAAACCACTAGCCTCTCTTGTCCCTCTGACAGTCCAGTTTCTTTAGTCTGCCCTCGAGATGTGCATCATCTCTTCTTTGCCATCCAATCAGCAAACACTTTAAGCTCCCCTGCCTCCCTTCTTCCACTAGGACCCCATGTCCTCGCCCGTATCTCTGTGTAGAGTAACACAACTCCGGAGTGCGCCATCCTCATGGACTTCCATGTGAATGATGCCCTGCTGTTTAATGCAGCCACCCTGCTAGAAACGTGTGGGGACTTGCAGTCCTCTCCTTATTAGAGCTTTCAGTCGCCTTTGTCTAGAGGCAGGGGAGGGGGAGGTTCTATAGAGAGGAGAGAAGAGGGCCTGAGACAAAGGCCCTTCAACTAGCTTTTAACTGGCATTTTTGTCCCACTGTTTGCAGGTATATGGGTCTGTGTCTTCCAAAAGGCAATTTCTGGCTGGCTGTCTCAGGGTGGAAACAGAGGCTCCAGGGAATCAGCCTTTTCATTTTGATTTGTTTAACTTTGCATTTAAAAAACATAGCAGAAGGTGTGAACACATATTTCAGTCCTCCCCTACCCCGCGGCTCACTTCGGCTGATGTGCACATCACAGCATGGGGTGCACGGGAAGGTCATGCCCTGCCACTGGAACCCTGGTTGCCTGGCTTCAAAGTTTGTCATTTCTCCCTTGGACACTGGTGGCCTCCAGCCTGTTCTCTACCCTCAGCCAAAAGGAGCTTTCTAAGCCATTACTAATCCCATCACACCCTCTACTTAGAAGACTTCAAAGGCTTCCATGCACATATGTGATAAAATTCTGACTCCTTGCCAGGACTTTTTTGCTCCTTGCCCATCTCTCCAATCTTTCTGTGCCACCTTGTCCCCTGGATCACTCTGGTTCAGCCACATCGGCCTCATTTATGTTTCCAGAACAGCCATCACTTGCCATGTCAGGGCTTCTGCTTCTACTGCCCAATCCTCTGTGCTTCGGACGGCTGGTTCCTTCCCATGCCTGGGTTCCAGATTGCCTTCACCTTGTCAGAGCGGCTGCCCAGCCACTGCCTAAGGGGCTGTGAGTGCCCCTATTTACTCTCTATCCCGGTCTTTGTTGGTTTCCTCTTCAGACTCAGCACAACTTGAAATTTTTAGAGTCCATTTGGTGGTTTATTTGTGTCCATCAGAAGGTAAAGTCCACAAGGACAGGAACATCTCTCCTGTTCCCTGTGGAACGTCCACGGTGCTTGGTACCCAGAAAACACTGAACACAAATTTCTTGACAAACTGACCGAGAATAAATGAATGAGATAAAATGGGTGGAAAACACAGTGGTTTATGAAAAGCACCCCCCTGCCTCCACCTCCCCCCCACCCCCCACCTTGGGCTCTCATGAACAAGCAGTCCTCAAACAGCACTGTTTCCAGGAGGGGACAACTGGAGGTGAACTTCAACTGGCAGGGATGGCCGGGGGCTGAAGGTTGTACCCAGGTGTGTCCAGCGACTTCCTTTCGTTTGTACAGTGATGCTTTTGGAACTGTAATTTGCACAGGAATCATCTTGTTAAAACGCAGTAGGTCTGGAGTAGGGCCTGAGATTCCACTTTTCTAACCAGCTCCCAGGCAATGCTGATGCTGTGGGCCCCAGGATCACACTCAAAGTATCAGGGTCTTGACCACTGGTTCCCAAACCTGGTCGCATATTGAACCACCTGGGGCGGCTTTATCAATACCTAGAGATGCTGATGTAATTGGTCTGGGGCGTGGCCTGGGCATTGGGGTTTTCTTAAAACCAGGTGATGCTCACATACAGCCTGGTTTGAGGACCTCTGTCCTGGATGGTGTTTTACCTTATAAATAATTGCGGCAAAGTATAGAAATTTGATTCATCGTAATTCTTTTCAGGAAAAGCACTGCATTTTTACGGAAGCAGAAACTTCCTTGACGAGTGTGACTGTGACAAACCTTAAAAGGCAGAGATGGGGCCATTGCCTGCCCAAGGAGGGGGGCAGAAACAGGTGTGAGTGCGTGGGTCTCAGAGATGGAGGAAGACCTCCTCTTCCTTCCCCTCAACTCTCCCGAACAGTTCCTAAGTAGTGGGATGCTCGAAAAGAATGGCATTTATTTTAGAGTATGCCAGTGAAGGCAGTGGTTCCCAGGCTTATCTGCACAGTGGGATCACTTGGGGAACCTTTAAAACATTCCAGATTAATTCACCATTGGGGTGGGACACAGGCACCAGAAGGTTCTGAAGCTCACCACGGGATTTTAACACACAGACATTTTTGGGAACCACTGGGTTCAGGTATTGAGCTGCTAGCAGCTCAGGGGGATGAATACAGGGCACACAGAAGGCAGTGTGGATCAGTTCTGGGAGATTCCCCAAACGCAGTGAGGGCTCTGGATTCTCGGAGTTTGTGAAATCAGGGCTTTAAATCGAGTGAGCCAGAACCCCAAGTCCAGGAAGGCCCCAGACAACAACCAGGTGATACCACCATGAGAGGGCCTTTCGTTTGAGAGGAGAACTGCTTCTGTGAGCCTCAGTTTCCTCCTCTATAAAATGGGAAGAACAATACCGGTGCCTTAGAAATGTTTTGAGGAATAAAGGAGGAGATTGTGGGAAGATGTGCTCTATGATAGTCTGTATAAAGAGGAAGCTCCATATAGCTCTTTGAACACGGTTTGCTATTTTACAGTGCATGGCTTTTGATAGAAAAGCATAATGGAAGAATAATTTGTTAACCTAGGCTCTGAATTATCCGCGGGTACAGGAAAGAGACGCGTTAGTCCAAGCGCCACCTTGTGATAGAAATGAGAGTTGCAGGAGTAGGAGCTGAAAGCTTTTTTGGGCAGATGAATAGATTGGCTTAAATAGTATCAACTCCAGTAGCTTTTCAATCTCTGCACTACTGACACGTTGGGCAGCATCATTCTTTGTGGGGGGGGAGTTGTATTTTTAAAAGTAGGATGTTTATCAGCATTCATAGCCTCTACCCACTAGGTAGTGTCCCTGCAGGTGTGACAACCAAAAATGTTTCCAGACTTTGCCAAATGTCTCTCTAGGGGCAGCATCAACCCAGGTTGGAAACAGCAAACAACAACAGTAATAATAATATCTGCTAACAGTTTTTGAGAGCTTGGTATTTCCAGCACCTTTCCTGGGATCACACTCCCTGGTTTATAGCAGTTGAGTGAGTTTAGTCTGGAGAAGAGGGTGTCTGAAGACTGCCACCTATATTAGTTTCCTCTTGCTGCTATAACAAATCACCATAATGTTAGTGGTTTAAAACAACACAAATGTATCTATTTACAATTCTGGAGGTCAGAAGTCTGAGATGGGTCTTATGGGCTAAACTCAAGGTGTCCATAGGATTTTGTTTCTTCAGGAGGCTCTAGGGGAGAATGTTTCCTTATCTTGTTTGGCATCTAGAACATTCCTTGACCCGTGGCTCCTTCCTCCAACTTCAAAGAGCATCACTCCAACCTCTGCTTCTGTAGTCACATCCTGTGTAGGGCCAGGTGTCTGAGGGAGCCAACCTGTTCCCTGGAGCCTGGAGAGCTTTGCTGAGAAAATCCGAGGAACTTACAGAAGGCAGATATTAGCGAGTCATCAAGCAGAGATTTCTGCAAAGCCTCCCTGTCCAGCTCTGGGCTGAGCTGTGCAGGGATTTGACCATGGGAGGGAGTGGGACGATGGTGTCGTCACTGGGGATGAAGTGGTTGAGAGGCTTGGTGGACAGGGTGATGGATGGGCTGTCCAGGTGGGAGGTGACTCTCTAGGGATGATGACAGAGCTTGAGGGAACAGGAGCCTGAACCAGGGCCAAAGTCTTCATGATGTAAGGCGACGTGGCCAGGAGGGCAGAGATTGGCCCACAGAAGAGAAGGGTGATGGGCAGGGCTGGCTGTGCATGATCTCACACAGGGCTCTGTGCTAAGAGTGGCCCCATGCTCTGTTGTTGCTGTCTTGAAATTCTTCATAATTTTGTTTTCGGATTTGTGTTTTGTAAGTGAAGTGTGATGGGACAATTGAATGTGTACTGGGGGCTTGGGGCCTCTGCTCACACCCAGACCTGTCTCCCGCTGCCTCTTCACCTCCCACTGGAGGTGGAGGCTGTGGGTGTAACGCGCGGAGAGATGCCTAAACTTGGGGAGGAAGCGATGGATGATGGGGGAGGGAGCGATGGATGTTGGGGCATTAGGGAGGCATCTAGGCAGGTCTGCGGAGTCGAGGTGAGGGGTGGGGAGTGTTCAGGACACAGCCTGGGATTTTGGTTTAGGAATGGAGTGGAGGGCAGGTGTACAAATCCCGGTCTGAGCAAAAAAACGATGCACTTCCAAACCAGCGCATTGAGAGCAGTTTAATGGAGGGACTGTTTACTCTCATGTAAACAGGATGGTTCAGAGCCCCAGGATGGCCACCATGGGCAGCCTTTACAACCTGTAGGCAAATGGCCATGGAGGGTGATTACCCACAGGTGGAGCTGTGTGGAGAGGGCTCCTTGGCAGATCTGGGGCCTTGGGTTGAAGGACATGTCCAGCCCACTCTTACCTGCGGGGACCCTGCAGGGCAGGAGCCAGGGGATAAATACCCCAACCTCTCTCCTCCGTCCTCCAGATCTCCTTCAGGGCCTCCCGTTGTCTGAATCCAGCCAGAAGCCAGAGGGCAGCCTCCTTGGTCACTGGCCGGGGAGGAGGCTGGCGAGAGGACCTTGGTGGGGGAGGTCAGTGGATACATCCAGGCCAGGGTGTTACTGGTGAGAATCCCAGAGGAGGGTCAAGGTGAGGGAATGCACCAAGTTCAGTCTGGCCTGGGATTTGAGGCCAATGGAGAAGTCTGGGGAGAGCTGGATTCAGGAGGGGAGGACCCTCAACATTTTGATCGGCGCCCCGCCCAGCCTTGCACATCCAGATTGGAGCAGACCTGTACGTGGAGGGGGTGTGGGAGCTTTGCAAGCCTGTCCTGTGAAGCTTGCTTTCCACTTTGCCCTGGAGGACCCCAGGTTGCAGCCTCTGACTGGGGAGGGCTTACCCTGACCCCTCCAGGCCCCCGCTCCCAGTCGGGGTCCTGGCCTTGGTCCCAGTCCTGGGCAGGGCACTTTCATCTCTCCCTTAGCCTCAGGCTGGCCTGGCCAGCAACAGCTCTGTCTCCCGCTGTCAGGCCTGCCTGGATGTGACAGGCGGCAGATGGGCCTCTGATCAATGGGCTCCGTCCCCGAGCAAGGACGGCGGGGCTGGGGGCAGGATGGGGGAGCGACCGCTAATGCATGGGCCCGGGAGAAGTGATAGATGGGCAGGAAGAAACTACCATTTGTCTTGGGGAAGTGAGTGACTCCAGGGAGGAAGGGAAGGGAGGGTGGCCAATGGGCTAAGCGAGTGGGGAGAGAGCTGGGAGCCCAGCGGGCTGGGGAGCTGGGGGCAAGGGTGCCCAAGGTGGGAGTGGGGCAGAGAGGAAGGTTTCCTGCCTTCAACCAGAGCGCCCAGGCTTGGCTAAGGGGACCCTGCCAGGCAGTGTGGAAGATCCAGAGGAATCCTGTGAAAACGGTCGCCAGACCGTGCCCTTGCCTCTCTCTCATTCAGGGTAAGTCAAATCCCTGCACGATGGATTTTCCTTTAAGGGCCCATACGGTCTTCCTCACCTCCTACTGCTGGACCCAGCTCATCACCCACTCTGGGCAATTCACTGAGGCTTGTTCTTCCTCAAAGGCCTCTGGGCCTTTGCCCCAGCCGTACACCCACCCCAAATGCCCTTTCCCCAGACATCTTCCTGGCGCTCTCACTTCCTGTGGTCAGACGTCAGAGAGGCCTTCCCTGGGCACTCCTCGTAACGCAGCAGTGGTTCTGCGTGCCAGGCCCCTGCCTCTGCCTGGTACACACTATCACCCTTACCCAGGCTTAGTAGTAGTACCAGTCATCATCCGACACACTGTTTATTTGTTTACTTCTCGGGTCTGTCTTCTCCACCAGGCTCTGGACTCTTGTTTGCTGCTGTGTTCCTGATGCTTAGAATAGCACTCAGAAGGGGCTCCACGAATATTTCTTGCCAGTACGAACGGAAGGGTTCAAACTCCAGCTCTGACACTTGCTGACTTTGTGAGCTGGGACCATCTCTTGAGCCTCAGGGTTCTCAGCTGCAAGAGGATGTGACCGTCCTTATTCCAGAGCCCCTGTGAAGATTCCACGTAGGGCCTGGTAATGGCCAGCACCCATAATCTGGAGCTGTTTTTACCAGCATCTTCCATGAACTCTGATCATGAGGTCATCCCCTCTGTCTGTCCATCCCAAGTCTCTGCCCTCACTTCAGATCCCCCCAGAAAGCTGGCCTCCTTTGCTCCCTGAACCAGCTCCGAAGGAGATGCTCTGACCACACGCCTCAAATCACAGCCTGCACTGAGGGTTGGCCTTGGTCCTGGTGGCTCTCATTGCCTCACCCCCAGTCTGGAAACCTCCACATCCTGACAGTTTGGTCGGGATGGAGGACTTTGGAGTCTGGAAGAACTGTATTCCGATACTTCTCAGTTGCATCCTAGCCGAGTGATATGTACAAGCCACTTCCCTGAGCGCAGTGGACGTTATTGGTTCCTTGCCCATAACCTCTTAATAAGATCCACCTCAAGAGGCCAAAGGCTACTTTCTGCAAACACCTGACATTGCCTGGGCACTTTTCTGGCCTTGGAGACATTTTCAGGGTATAGGGGGAGCCAAAAGTACTGGAGACTTAATGTTCCTGGAAGCAGCCCTCAACTGATGGCAGACAGTCGGTGGATAAATACCACAGCTCCCTCACCCTTAAAATGAGGATAATAAAGTTCCAACTTCCTAGGCTTGTGTGATGGTTAATTTTATGTGTCAACTTGACTGGCCTTGGAGTACCCAGATTAAACATGATTTCTGGGTGTGTCTGTGAGGTTGTTCCTGGATGAGATTAGCACTTGGATTGGTGGACTTGTAACTGGCCCTCTCCAATGTAAGTGGGCATCATTCAATCCGTTGAGAGCCTGAATGAAACAAAAAGTGGAGGAAAGAGGAATTTCCTCTTTTCTCCTGCCTCACTGTCTCACCTGGGACATCTTACTTCATTTTCTCCTGACCTTGAATTGGGATTTACACCATTCATTCCCCTATTTCTCAGACCTTCCAGTTCAGATTGAATTACACCACTGCCTCCAGTTTGTGGACAATAGATTGTGGGACTTCTCAGCCTCCATAATTGTGTGAGCCAATTCCTCATAATAAACCTCTGTATATATACATATCCCATTGGTAGCTTCTCTGGAGAACCCTGACTAATGCAGCTTGTTATGAAAAGATATGGGCACAAAGCACAGAGCCTGGCTTGTGTACAAAGCTTAAAGCAAAATAACTAACTCACAAATTCCCAAAACAAAGGCAGCTAAGGTCCAGAGCAATGAGATCTTTTCCCCTCAGTCCTTCTCTCTGCTGGTTGAACTGTTTCTAACCAATCTCTGCCACTTGATCTTTTCTGATGATGTTTTCTTTTTTCTCACCATAATGGCTGAATCTTCAGCCTCTTTGGGTCTGGCCAAGCCCCTCTTCAAGTGTGGAGTCTATGTTCAAGGTGGGTCAAGGGTAACGCAGAGCTAGAGTGTCACCTCCTTTCTTTACACCTCTGTTGATGAATGCCTCTGTTAATGAATCTCCCAACGTCAGATCCCCTTACCTTCAGTGGTTCCTACTGCATTAAAGAGGAAGCTTACAGCACTGATCTTCTTTTCTTGCTGTGTTATATTTGGTCCCAAAGGCAGAGCTTCTCGTGTACTCAGCCCATGCTGGTAGACTGATGATGAAGCTTAGAGTTCCAAACTGTTAGGGCTATTATGGAGTCAGAGTCTATCATCCCAGATAAGAGCACTGGCAAAAGAACCTGTAAAACTGTAGAATTATGAGAAATAATAAGTCATTATTATTTTAGACCACTCACTTTTGAGATGATTTCTTACACAACATTGGATAATTCATACAGAACTTGGTACAGGGAATAGGATGCTGTTGTAACAAAAACCCTAAACATTTGGCATTGGCTTAGGGGCTGGGTGGTAGGCAAAAGCTGTGGAAATGGTGAGAGATTGTTAGAGGCTAGAGAAACAGTGACTTGTGTTATGTAGGGCTGGAACAATTGGCAAATCTGTTGCCTGTGGTAGCTTGGAAGATAGAAAGTGTACTTATAAACGTGGATCTATCAAGAAGATATTTAGACAGAATGTCAAAACCACAAAAGGTTAATTGCCTTCTCCTAGCTGCATATGATAAAATGTGAGAAGCGAGATATGAGCTAAATAAGGAGAGATTTGGTTTGTAAACAGATTTTAGACAAGTAGAGAAGGTCCAAGACTTGTAGGGGTCAGGAAACAAAACTGTTTCTCATCTCCCCAGCAAGTTAAAAATTCTTAAAATGAGATGAGACCTGAGGCTAAAGATCAAATCAGTGATTTGGCTGTAAGATCCCTTGTTAAGACTTCTTAAAGATTTAAGGGGTACTAATAGACCCTCCCAGCCAGACAAAACTGCTTTTAAGACTCTTAAGGGTCCAAAGGAGAGGGGAGGAGGAAGGGGGGAAAAGAGAGAGAGAAGGCAAGAGAGAAGAAAGAAGGCTGTTTCAACAGGAGTGAACTTCAACCAGATGCATAGGAAACCCACAAAATTTTTAAGAGAGTTGTATCAGTGAAAACACTGCAAACTTGGCCTAAAAATGACTGCCATTGTTCAAAATGAAAATAGACCTCTGAGTCTCCAGCTTCTTATGAGCAGGAAGCAGGCTGAGAAAACTCTTCAGCTGCAAATATTGGCCATTTCTTGTGGAAAAAGAAGGATGATTAAGAGGAGAGAATCAAGAGTCCAGATAGGAAAGCTAAGAGCCATGGAGAACAATGGACTGGGGAATCACTCCTAGGGAGCAGAACTGTACCCTAATCAGGGACTGTTCTCTGCCTGTGGAAACAGAAGTAACATGTGTCTGGCTAGATTTTAGATTGTTATGAACCAGGGCCTTTTCCTCCCCTTTTTGGCTTGGAGTATTTATTGTGGACATCTCATCCCTTTTTCACCTTTATATGGTGGGTCTTGTGGGGTGGTAGGAGCTGCACCTCATGAACCTCATCTTCATTTGGCCTTGATTCAGAAGTGCTAGGAACTGAATTGTGTCCTCCCCTAACTTCATGTATTGAAGTCCTAAACCTCAATGTGACTGTATTTAGAGTTGGGGCCTTTAGGAGGTAATTAAGGTTGTGAGGTCACAAAGGTGGAGTCCTAACATGATAGGATTGGTGGCCTTATAAGAAGAAGAGAGAAATCCTCACTCTCTCCCAGTGCACAGACCAAGGGAAGGCCATGTGAAGACACAGCAAGCTAGGAAGAGAGACCTCACCATAATCGGACTGTGCTGGCATCCTAATCTCAGAATTCCAGCCTCCAGAACTGTGGGAAAACACATTTCTTTTGTGGAAGCCACCCACCCAGTCTATGGTATTTTGTCATGGCAGTTCAAGCTGATTAAAACAAGAAGGCAAGATCCTGGACATTAAATCAAAGCATGAAGCCAAAATGGGATGAGACTCTTTGGGGGAGAGACTCAGCATATTTTGAACATGGGAGGAATGGAAGTAACTGTGGGGAAGAGTAGACTATAACAAATTGAAAATCATGGCCACAATATTTTGTAGCCCCTCCCAGGAAGAAATAGAGTCTATTTTCCCAGACTGGGAATCCAAACTGATTTGTTTTGACCAATAGAATGTGGAAGTGATGTTGGCAAATTTTAGAGTGTGGTGAAATGTTAAAAACAACCCATATGGCTGTCATTAGGGGACTGGCTAAATAAACAATGTTATATCCACATTGTGGAATGCCTTACAGCAGTTAAAACAATAGGATGGATCTATGTCTATCAAGATGGAAATATCTCCAGGACATGTTGGATTACAGAAGCAAGTTTGTGAATGGTAAGTTGAAGTAAGATACCATTTGTATTAAAATATAAGCACACAAAATAATACCATATATTTTCCTGTGACTATGTACAGATGGGTAGGTGTGTGTGTGTGTGTGTGTGTGTGTGTGTGTGTGTGTGTGTATGATTGTGCCCACACAATGCACTCATGTGTGTATAAGATCATTTGAACAAAAGAGAAAGAGAGAGGTCTGGTAAGAAACACACCAAACTGTCTAACTCTGGGGAGGGGAGAGAAATTGGGAGTGGAGGGTAGAGTGAGAGAGAACTTTATCTTTTTATTTGATGTATCTCTGTATTTGTTTTTAATGGCGAGAACATATTCATACTTTGTGTAATTTAAAAAGTTAAAACCTAAGGGAAAAAACCCCCAATAATCCAATGCAGAATCTGGCCCAAGATAGACGCTATCCTCCCCAGCCTGTGGTTAGTGGAAACCACAGCTTCACTTCCTCTAGGAGGCAGGCACTCCTCCTGAGCCTGGAGCGATTCTTCTGTAGCCCTGGGCGTCATCATCCACCCTTCTTGCCATCCTGGCTGTCATTTCCCTCTCCATAAAGTCCCTTTTCCACTCTGCAGTGGGAAGATCATCTCTGATACAGGAGGCACAGAGGCTCCCAAGCTGTGATGGGCCGGTGCTTCCCGCCATCCATCACTGGCATGCCGTCTGCACCAGTCCAGGCCTCCCACTTCCTCAGGAGCTTCTTGCCCTCCCAGCACTAAAACACTGCATCGTCTTATCCTGAGAGTTTTTATGGGGAGCCAGAGCATTAGGGAGGGAAACAGAATGATGGGGGTTGGATCATCACATGGCTCCATGGCTAGTTGTGTAGCCTTGGGACAGCCACTTAACCCTCCCTGCAAACCTCACTTTTTATGAAATGGGGACGGGAGTGTCTTGCTTCTAGGGCTGCTGTGCAGAGCATTGGGGGTCATGCAGGTGAAGCACCCCATGCAGTGGCTGGCACAGTATAGGTGCTTATAAAAGGATTTTCTCCTTTCAGCCCTTAACTCCAGCCCTGGCTATGAATCCCTGCACAGCTGTGTGACTTTATGCAAGTCATGCTACCCCTCTGAGCCATACCTGCCAAATGGTGATAATGATACCTATCCTAGAGGGTTCGTTCATTCATTCAGCAAATATTTACCAGAGACCTACTATGGGTCAGCCACTGTGCTAAGTATTAGGGATACAGTGATGAGCAAGACGGACAAAGCCCATGGTCTTATATTGATGATTGTCTAGTGAGAAAGGTAGAAATGAAACACATGACTGTGCAGATAACTGTCATGAACTTGGAGATGAAGCAATAAAGGACTTGGTGCTGTAGGGAGGCGACAATCTATCACCCACTGTGTTGACCACGTCTGGGCTTTGTGAAACTGCTACTAGATCCCGTGTAGAGAGCTAATGCCTACCACCCTGGTCCTAGCCCATCAACGCCCAGACATCCTTTATATTGTCCTGAGTGACCTCTCAGAAGACGGTCACTCTCCCTGGGTCAGAGCACCGCTGCTCTGAGCAGCCAAGATCCCAAATCTTCATCCCAGCCTTTATTGCCCTTGGCCCTGGGCTGTCTGCTTTTCTTGGTGAGACGTTATCTCCATTCTCTCTAGGAATTTTTCATCTTCACTAAGCCAGAGTGCAGAGAGGTTGCCAGGGACCCCTCATCCTTGCCTACAGAATAACCATCCATGGACCATCATGCCATGCCAGGGCACTTTGTGTATCATCTCCTTTAATCTCACAGCCACCCTGGGTGATATCATAATCCCCTTTTTACAGAGGAGGTAAAGGAGGGAGAGAAAGTTTGATCAGAGCACCCATGGCCACACAGCCATTTACTGGCTGTGTTTGAATTCAAACCCAGGCACTCTCTGCCCTTCTGAGAATTATCTGCAGGAATATGAGCGAATCAGAGTTGGGGAGAGTGGGGATGAGGTGAGGGCAAGGGAGAGAAGTCGAGAGGCGGGGTAGGAAGGGTATGTCTGGAGGTGGGACCCTGGCATCCCTGTTCTTTGGCAAGTTACATTCATGCCCAGGGGAAGACAGGAGGGGATGAAGAGGAGAACTGACAAGAAACTTTTAGAATATTTCGGTCCCTAGACAGTATCTGACAAGTCCACTGTGAGCAGTTGCACAGGTTGCACACTGTACAACTCTAGATGGCATCATTCACACTGGGCTTCGTGAGAACTGCACCATGTAGGGATATGTGGGTCACATCCTATGTTATAGGAAGACTTCTCAGCAGTTCTGGCTCTGATGCCATGGGGGCAGAGAGAGCCTTTCTCATCCTGGAATAGGGCCCCTGGGCCCCTGCAGAGGAGAGGGATCAGAGAGGGACAGCCCACAGCAGGCCACTAAGTCCCCTAGGAATAATGATGTGGAGGTGTGAGCCCCGTCTCCCACAGCAAGCTGTTCTGGGTCTCTCCTTCACCATTGTGCCAGCTTGGAATCGCCTGGTGGTCTCACCCTCCACTGCCCAGTGCACGAGGCAGAGGTCCCCAGATGCCCAGTCCTAGAACCGTGGGAGTGGGAGCTTGGCCTCCTTGCCTTGCCTCCAACCCTCTCCCTGCAAGCTCTCCTGGTTGGCTTTGGGTTTCCTTCCTCCTTTCCTCAGCATAGCTTTGCGGGGAGAACCCCTTTCCCAGGAACGCTTCCTGTAGCCAACTTGGGGTTTAGGGAGGCCCGGGGTGGGTTGAGGGAGGGACGGATGTATCGGCCCAGCCATTTATCTGACTCAGCTCTAAGGACTTACTCTTTTTTTTTTTTTTTTTTAACATCTTTATTGGAGTATAACTTCTTTACAATGGTGTGTTAGTTTCTGCTTTATAACAAAGTGAATCAGGTATACATATACATATATCCTCATAGCTCCTCCCTCTTGCGTCTCCCTCCCACCCTCCCTACCCGACCCCTCTAGGTGGTCACAAAGCACCTAGCTGATCTCCCTGTGCTATGCGGCTGCTTCCCGCTAGCTATCTATTTTACATTTGGTAGTGTATATATGTCCATGCCACTCTCTTGCCACTTCGTAAGGACTTACTCTTTAAAATGCAGGAGAGGGGCTTCCCTGGTGGCGCAGTGGTTGAGAGTCCACCTGCCGATGCAGGGGACACGGGTTCGTGCCCTGGTCCGGGAAGATCCCACATGCCGAGGAGCGGCTGGGCCCGTGAGCCATGGCCGCTAAGCCTGTGTGTCCAGAGCCTGTGCTCCGCAGTGGGAGAGGCCGCAACGGTGAGGGCCATCTCCTGGCGCAGTGGCCTTGCCCACCCACCCCGCTCTGTGAAAATCCTCAGGCCTCCTCCCCCTTCCCTGTCGGGACGATTGCAGCCCACAATGGTGATGGTTTATTACAGCTCACTTCCTGCTGTGAGTAAATAAGTTTGTCTCCTTAAAATTCCCTGGGCAATTAGGAGAATGAAAGAGTGAGCTATAGATTAGCATTTATTTCCTCCAAACGTTTATATGAGGCCATTTTCCCACTGACAAATCGTGGGGCAAATTGTTCTCGAGAAAGTCTGTCTGCAGCAAAGGTGCTATGATTAAACGGCTGGTGTAAATTTGGGGCCATAAATCCTTTTCCTGGGTTAACGGGATTTATTCGCAGCAACTGCCATTACGGACTCAAAGAAATCATAATAAACGAGGTTGGTTTTGCACCTGTTTCAGGGTAATTAATATACACACAAAAGGGAAAAGAGGTTGTTTTTACAGACTGCCTGGCTTGTGGCTCAGGATTCGGCCATTGTGGCATCCTCAGGTCAGCGGCCAGCCTGTTTCAAGTCTGCGGGCTGGGTGGGAGCTGTCGGGAAGGGGCTGGAGGCAGTGGGCAGTCTGGGGTCTGACCTGATGCTCTGTGTTGCAGGCAACAGAGCCCCTCCAGGCAGCCTGAGTAATGTGGGGGCAGTTATAAGGGCAAGAGGGTGAGCAGGACGCATATGAAACTCATGTGTAGGAGAAATGGACAGAACTCATTGGTTGCAAGTGACAGAAACTCAAGACAACAGAGCTGGTAGGACTGAAGGAGATGCTGCAGGAACGCAGCTCTAGGGATTGGGATGGAGACTCAGGATCATCATTTCTTTCTCTCTCTGTTTGCCTCTCAGCCCCACTCCTGTCTGCTCCTTTAGAGCTGGCCCTGCTAAGATCCCTCTCTGGAAGAAGCCAAAGTCCTCATAAATGGAAGAGCAATGTGCGGACTCCACTTGCTTTCCCCTCAATAGCTCCCGTGCAGCAGTGGAGGGGGTGATAGTTATTCCTGAGGTTTCTTGGGGGGCTTGTCTTTTGAAACCCCACCTTAAGCCCATCCTGGCCAGAAGAGGTCTGCAGACGTCCAGGAATGTTTACCATCTTGCACGGACCTTGCCCCCTGTCTGACGCCACTGCTAACCATTTTGCCTCCATGCCTAGATGACCTGCTTTCTGCTTACAGACTTTTTTCAGCTGGAGAGCCACTGTCTGGGACCCCTGCCCAGCCCCGGTCAGATCCTAGGAACTCTGAGCCTACAACTCAAGCCATTCCCTGTATTATTGCTCCCAACAAGGTTCCCCCCAAATCTTGTGATCTGAGCCATAGTCCCAGGTGGGAGCTTCCCGGGAGGGGAGTTTGGACCCTGGGATTTTGGTTGGGAACAAGTTCTGTTCTGGTTGTCTCTGCCCATTTAGGTCCTGTCTGGTCTCTAGCTCTCCTCCCTCCCCTCCCCTCGCTGGTCTGGGCAAGATGAGGCTCCAGGGGGATCCTCGCTGGGTCTTTGTGGGAAAGCAGTGGAGCCGTCTGTCCAAACACAGATTGGATCATGGTATGTTCCCGAGAGGCAGTGAAAGTGTATCAGCTGCGAACTTGGGATCAGGAGCCACACTGCGTGGGTTAGAACCCTAACTCATCACTTCCTGGCTGTGCAATCCTGGCCAAATCCTTTCACTGCTCTGAGCCTTGATGTTTTTCCTCTGTAAAGTAAGTCTGACAGTAGTGTCCAGATTGCCTGTCTTTTTCTTTCCTCTCCAAATGTAAATGAGGTAAAGTTTCTGACTGTGCCCAGGAAGATGAAGGGAAGGGTGAGGGAGTAGAAGTGGGGAGCCTTGCTGATCCTCAAAGCCTTAGTGGAAAGGCAGGATAACTGGGTCACTGGAACTCAGCCCTTCCTTCTAGAAGCTCCTTGGGAAGTCTGGAGAGTGGCTGACTCAGCCTGGGGCAGCTAGAGAAGCATTCACAGAAAGGAGGACATTGGAGATGGGGCTTCATGGCAGAATAAGAGTCCTTCAAATGGAGCCAAGGAGAAAGATATTATTCCAGGCAGAGAGAACAGTCTGTACAAAGTAGGAGGGAAAGAACTAACTGTGTGCTCAGTGGACAAGAAATTGAGGGATGGCCCTAGAGGGACAGGTTGTTTTGAAGCTTGCAGCAGAAATTCAGATGTGGAGAAAACAGGATTAATCTGCTAGGGCTGCTGTAGCAAAGTACCAAAGACTAGTGGCTTAAGTAACAGAAATGTATTTTCTCGCAATTCTGGAATTCAAAATCAAGGTGGTGGCAGGGTTGGTTCCTTCTAAATGCCATGAGGGAAGGATCTGTTCCGGGACTCTCTCCTTGGTGTGTAGATGGCTGTGCTCTCCCTGCATCTCTTCATACCGTCTTCCCTCTGTGTGCATCTCTGTGTCTAAATTTCCTCTTCTTATAAGGACCCAGTCATATTGGATCAGGGCCCCACCCTAATGACCTCACTGTAACTGGATGACCTCTGTAAAGATTCTAACTCCAAACAAGGTCACATTCTGAGATACTGGGGCTAGGACTTCAACATATGAATTTTGGGAGGAACACAATTCAACCCATCACACCTCCTGACAAGCCCACAAAAGGTAGAAAGGACTATTATTTACAGATGGGGAATTGGGGATTGAGAGAGGTCAAGTAACAGGGTTGCAGAGCCAGCAGAGGGTACTGAGTGATGCTACAGTGGGGTCCCAGGGTCCCTGATGTGGAAGAGAGCTGGCCTCCTGGGGGGCTGGATCCCCTGCCTGGCCCCTCCTGTGGGCTTGCTCCAGAGCAAACTTCCTGGCACGCTGGAGGGAGACAGGGAAGAGAGAGAAGAAATTTCATTCTGAGAGTCACTTTGCTGGCCTTTTGTCTCTCTGTTCACTGCCTGCAATGTGCCCACATCTTATTACTCCAGCTAGGTAGATTTTTGCTTGGCTGAGCTGAGATCAAAAAGTAATTTTTCTTTTTGCAACAGCCAATTAGAAATTCATTTATTTTCACATTACAGACATTTGGCAAAAATTTCTTTGGCGATTTAGCTCCATTTATATCGTCTACATAAAGGGAGACAGTGAGGCTGGGAAAAAAAAAGGCAAGGCCCCGGGCAAAAATTAAATACAGAATCATGTATTAGAAATGAGATGTATTTACTATTGTTTTTGAAAATTAATGGTGCATTTTTAGCTTTTATAATGTAATTTAATGATGCAATTCATCTAATAATAAAAAAACAACAACACATTTTAACTCAGTCACACAGACCCACTGGGGCACAGCATGGAACACCCTTCCCATGGAAAGGAGTTGGAATGGAATGCTTGGGGCCTTTCCCTTTCTCTGTAAGATGCAAAAAGAAAAATGGTGCGTGCATGTGTGTGTGTATATGTGTGTGTGTGTGTGTGTGTGCGCTCCCATCTGGGGTATCAGTGGGAACCCAAAGTAAGGACTGTTTTTTTCAACTTGCTGTTTGTGTTGTGTTATCTGAGTATAAGATCAGTTGCTGATTCTGGAACGTGTAGGATGTTGGCTGCCCCAGCTTGCTAAGTAAGCCCTGATGCTAAGACCCTGGCGAGTGGGAAGAAGAAAGCGGCCCAGAGCTGTGTCGGGGTCCTTCCCTCCTGGGTTCTGAGCAGGCTGTGGGCAGAGTGTGGTCTGGGTGTCCATCCTAAAGGATTGACCGCACTTGGGAATTCTGGGTCCTGTTGGCCTCCTGGCTCCAACACATCTCTCCCACATTCGTGTCAAAGAGCCTGATTTCCACTTGCCATTGGTCCCATTAGGGGTTAAGGCAATGGAGGTCTCTCCGTAATGCACAGGCTTCCTGGGAGATAAACAGGAAAGGACGAGAGGAAGGAGGGAGGGGGCAGGTGGGCAGTGACATTTCTACCATGAGTCAGGCACTGTGGTGGCTGTTTCACTGCCCCGCCATATACTAGAGTGATGGCTCCTTGAGGGTGGGTTCATGCTGCATCCCAGCCCACAGTACATCGCAGCCTTCGCTGGATAACGTCTGACCTGCAGGCTGACCCTTGGTCCAGTACAGTGAGCAGTAGGTCATGTTATTACCCTGTTTTCTGAAAGACGACACATTTGGCTCAGAAAAGTCGGGCAACTTTGTCAAGTTCACCCTCCAGCTAGTAAGTGGCAGAGCAGTATTCTCTCAGTCCAGAGCACTGGCTCTTAACCACACCCAAGTTTGCAGTGAATGAATGAATGAAAGCATGAATGAAAGATGGATGGCTTTTCCCAAGGCCAGTTGACTAAAGAGCTGGGCTTTGAACCCAGGTTTTCTGATTCCAAATTGAGAACCTCTTTCCTCCACTCAAGCAACCCTCAGCAGGAGTAAGATGGCTGGAGACAGAGAAGGGAGTTTGGGGTTCAGTTGTGATCGTGGGGTGGGGTGGAGGTGATTAGTGTAGAGGGGGCCAAGGGACACACAGGCTCATGTGTCCTCTGGATGCTGGGGGCTCCTGTGGAGATGACCAGGGATGGAGTACAGGGCTGTCCCAGGGATCAAGTAAGTGTTCAAGTCATTTTTATTTTTTCGTCCTACACTTGCTTATGGAACATCTGCCGTGTGCCTAGAACTCACCTGACCTGTTTGAGTCTCAGTTTCCTCACCTACAAAATGAGGTTAGTCCCTCAAAGTGTTTCTCAACAGGGTGCATTTTTGGTGTCCTAAGTGGGACAATCTGTTTTATTCTTTTGTCCAGCAGGGATGCTTCTATACCCTCCATGCCCATGGTGATCCCCAAACTCTCCCAAACACCCGCCTTCAACTGAAAATAACAGATCCACAGGGATGTTGGGAGGACAAAATGAGATGACCCATACGAAGAAACTTTCAACAGCGTGGCACATGGTAGATATTTCACACCTTACTTTGCCATCTCCCTTCTCCTTCCTCCGGCCACGCAAATCTGTTCTGAACACCATCTCAAGCACTTGACCATGCTGCTGTCCGGTTCAGGCCGTCAGCTCTCTCCTCCTGCCCTCCCTTCCCCTCCCCCTCCCCTCCAGGCCTGCATCTGGCTGCAGCCGCTGCTCAGCAGTCCTTTTTGTTCTGCTGCTTCACCCATGGGCCTCATCACTGAGACCTAAACTTGGGTCGTGCCCGGCTGCTGCGGCCTTGGCAAGAGGAAAGGAAAGTTATCTCCCAGGAAAGCAGCTCAGCCCTTTGGGTGCCCGCCCCTCTGCTGTACCAAGCCCCAGCACTGGAATTTGGCATTTGGGGGCTGTGTAGAGACGTTGCCAGGCCTCTGTGTTTTTGGAAGTCTAGAACTGTGGTGTCCAATAGGGTGGCCGGTAGCCACACGTGGCTGTTGAGCACGTGAAATGCGAATTGAGATGCGCTGCTGGTATAAAAAATATACACCAGATTTTGGAGACGTGGTGCCCTCGAGTGCAAGCAGCTGAATGCCACACCTCTTCATTTTTCCGGATTTAACTGGAGCCGCTCCCCACCAGGCTGATGGGAAATCCATCGTCAGTCAGGTAGGATCATCCTTTCCCCTCTCTGAGTCAATAAATCTTTAAACTCAGATACAGCCCCACCAAACTCCCAAAGTTGGGATTCTGACAGCCTGCCCTTGAGTACCCAGATCCTGCCCACCTCTGGGTACTCAAGAGAGGAGATTTCAGGGGAAACATACAAGCGCCTCCCTCTTCCTAGGCTCCCAGGATTTTTGCAGAAATCATTCTCATCTCCCAAGGCCCAGCTGGAGAGCTAGCACTTGTATGAAGTTACTCCCCTCCTAAAATTGGGGTGGAAGTCTTCTTCCGTGGGATCTCAGAGCACTTTCTGTACCCTGTATAGTTCATTCTAGACCTCTGACCTACCATACCCTTCTTGGCTTAAGCTCCTGGGTGGCCACACGCTACCTGACTCACCTCTGTAGCCCTCTGCCGGGCCAGGTATGTGTCCAACACCCAGCAGTGTGATTCAAAGTCAACAGAGGCTGTCAGTTCCACAGAGGCATCTTTGCAAAGGCTCTGCATGGGGCTGCTAGGCACAAAACTGATTTCAATCACATCCTGGAGCTCGAGCAAGTAAGAGCTGGTAAGAGAAGTTTCCATTTCTCAGTGTAGGGCTGCCCCCTCTGACACATATGCTGATGTGATGAATTGTTATTTGAGCACTGCTGGGCTCTGTGCTGGATGCTTTATATATAATAACTCTCTTAGTCCTCACAACAATTCTGTTTGGCAAGGCTACAATCATCCTCCCTTTGATGAGGAACTGAGTTCCTGAGAGGTTAAGAAAACTGCCCAAGATCATACAAAGCAAGAGGCAAAACTAGTATTTGTCCCCAGGCTGTGTGACCCTAGAACACACGGCAATTCTGCCTCTCACAGACATGCATGTACAGACCCAAAGACACATAGAGATGTGAAGTCACATAGGTATACATATATGAACATGCATATCAAAACACAGAGATCCACCTGGACATGTGGACAGAATACAGACACACCCCCATTCACATGGCTA
This sequence comes from Monodon monoceros, assembly GCF_005190385.1. Lineage (NCBI taxonomy): Eukaryota > Metazoa > Chordata > Mammalia > Artiodactyla > Monodontidae > Monodon > Monodon monoceros. The sequence continues at coordinate 20,327,982 of NW_021703769.1, read as the reverse complement.
TGCAGATAGATACACCTACACGTACACCCACCCCATATATGTCCTTAGACACATACCTACCCATACACCTGCAGCTATACAGACACATACACCGATATACACGTGGCTACTCAGATACAAAGATATATCGACACACACCCACATATACCTACACATACGCCACATCCGTACTTACACACACACCTACACACACGCCTATATGGTACACCTACAACTCTACATGTAGATACACAACAGACACATGGCTACCACTCATGAAGGTACACACACATGCACACATTTGCACATGCGTATGCCCACAGATGTGCAGAGTTGGAAGTTCCCTCACCCCTCACCCCTTACACAGCCAAACATATAGAGATGCGTACACACCCAGCTACACACTCTCACTTACACCCTAGCGGAAAACCACACTTAGACACACACATCTTGACATGCTTATAAGGACACCCACTCCCAGGGGTACAGAACACCCACTCCCCAGTTACACACTCAAGACACTCACTCAAGCACAATGATCCAATTTAAGCTGAAAAGGGAAAAACAAGTTGAAAATTAGAGGGGAAAAAAGTCCTTCAGAAAGTATATAGCTAATAAGCTGGAAGTGGTGAGCCGGCTGCCTTCACGATATCAATAACTCAGTATTGGGTTTCCAAAAAGACATCACATAATTTTCCAATGAGAAATCCATGAGCCCTGGAGATGCTGTTATGGTGTGAATTACAATGCACACGGCTTGTCAGCCGTCCCCGTCAGCACTTTCTCGGGCGCCTTCATGGGCGGGAAATGCTGTGGCTGCAGCAGGAATGGTTATTGTTGTTATTATTTCTTTCTTTTGGACCCTCAAATTAAGGACCCGGGAAGCCAGCAGAGCCCTCCCTCCTCCTCCCCTCCCCATTGTACCCAGATCAAGAAGAAGATTCCCGGCTTGATAATTTCTTGAGTGTGGCTTCTCAGCTTTGTGCATCCCTTGCCCTGTCCTGGAGCCCTAATTCTGAGAAGGACTGGTTCATGGGGCTTGGGGACCAGGGTCAGGATCTGTGGGTGGGGGCCACCCTCCCCTTCAGAGCTCAGGCACGCTTGAGACGTTATTGAGTTTTAGGGGAGTAAGTAAAACTGTGTTTTCTCATTTCTGTCACCTGGACCCACGTGTTTCACATAGCAGAGCCAGCCTATTGGGCTTTGCTTTCTCCTGAGGTGGCCTGTGAGGCAGGATTTTAGTTTAGGAAGAAGGGCAAGGTCCAAGGGAAGGGGCAATGAAGGATGATCTGTGTCAAGGGCAGAGGACACATTTCCTGGGACACTGGGCGTATTATAGGAGGAATTGGGTGGCCGAGAGGAAGGAGCAGAGTGGACCAGTTAGAGGTAGAGTTGGGGTTCAGGATTGTGGTAATTGTATTATCCTGCTCAGCTGTGCATCTGTGCATCTTCCATTCACCGTGAAAAGAAGCTAATTCAGTTAGTCACTGGTCCCAGAATGTGAGCCACGTGGCGCAGACCTGGAGGCATCCTGAGGTCAGGAGCAAAACTAGCTCTGCTGACCACAGACCTGTGAGCTACCTGTGTGCACTGAGCAACTGGGGCTGTTTGTTAGGCAGCATGAATACAGCGGAAATCTGACAAATACAGGGGCCTTGCCTTTGTATTTCCATGACCTCTGGCTCAGCCCGTGGTAGGCTTATTGTCATGGCAGCTCAGGGTCTAGAACCACCCCTGTCACTAGCCAGTATGAGGCTTAGGGGTCAAGAGTGGGGCCCCCAGACTCTGGGTTCAAATCCTGGCTCTTCCATTTGCTGGCTGTGGAATCCTGGGTAGGTCATTTTTTGCCTCAGTACCCATTTCTTAAGGTAACCTCCTTCCTCCACACTTCACTCAGGTGACGACCATGAGCACCCGGCCTGAGAATCAGGAAAAGCCCAACTCTTTCCCTGGCAGCCACCTGCAGCCTGCCCAAGAGCGGGACACTAGCTCCGCGTGCATTAGTGTGACTCCAGGCCACGGCCGAGGTGGTTCCCTCTTTGTGGAATTCCCTTCCCACCCTGACGTGCTTCTATGGAACCCTTGGATCCTGCACCCAGATGTCACCTCTTTCCCCTGAGCATCCTGAAGTAGGTGCTGGGTGCGAGAACACCTCTGTGCTCCACCCCAGCCAGGCTGCAGTGTTATCCATTCACTGTCTTCAGGCCTGGGGTGGGGCTTGGGAGGACCAGTTGACCTTTCAGGTTCTCGGCAGAGCTTTTAGCAGGAGACACAAAATCCAACACCCTCTCTCTCTTCCTCTCATACTTAGATTTGATGTGTCACTCACCAAGGGAAGATGAACGGATTCTGCTGGCTAAGCTGCTCAGTGCATAATTACATAATACCTGCCACGGCATGGGGCTTTTTGGTGTAATCATCCCGGTCCTGGCTCCCAGGGCGTGTGTGCAGGATGGGGGCAGGTGAGACATGCTGGACCCCCGCCCTGCGGGAGGGGAGGGGAGAGCAGGATCAGAGGACACTGGGGCACTGGGGAGGAGGGGGGATGCTGACCTGGGGCTTCCTGGGAGCTCAGGAAAAGCTCAGGAGCTCTTTATAGGCAGCTTGGGATGGGGCAGTAGCACAGAGATCTCAGCTCTGGTCCGGATTCCATCCTGACTCATTTCTTGTCTGGCGTGAAGCCGGATGAATGTTATTTCCTTTCGCTGAGCATCCCAAGCAGGTATCAGCCCTGCCTCTGGGGTCCCCAGTTCCCTGCATCCCTCAGTGACACTCATGTACCATATTGTGTTTGGGGGGGGGACATCTAAAGACAGGAGAGCCTTGGTTTCTAGACTTCTGCTTTCCACAGACCACAAAAATCAAGCAAACAAACAGAACATCTGTGGGAGACAGACATAGGGAAGCCGTGTCTTTTCTAAGTGAGGACATTTACAAAAAACTATCACCGTGATCATTATCAGTTTACAAAAGAAAGAATATTTCAGTAGCAAAAACTGGGGGAAGGATATGATCTCAGAATTAAGCAGAATCTTCTCAAGAAAGGAGAGATAGTATTGGTACACAAATATAAATATCTCCTATATAATGGGGAAGATGTTAGAGCAAAAGGGAAATTGGTAAAGTCTTCTACAGAGAAAGACCAAAGGCCCCCAAATAGAATTTATGGGGAAAGAGGTTTTTAGTGGGTGCAGGAATGAAGATACCAGTGATGATGATGGTAATTATGACATGATGAAGATAAGATGAGGATGGTAACGATGGTAATGAAAATCACGATAGTGATGATAGCAGAAAAACACAATGGATTCAACATTCCCCCTTTATTCACAGTAGCTTCCTGCGAATTCTTGCCTGTTCCTTCTGAGACCCAGCAGGGTGAGGGCTGGAGTGGACTCAGATGTGCTGGAGATGGTCCAGGCATGGGCCGTTGGGGGTTGGAGAGCCCAGCTTGGGGAAGGGAGGAGAAGGCCGGGTGCATAAGGCCTGTGATGGCGCAACAAGGAGTCCATGCTACTTACCTTGGGCCCAGGGCAGGTGTGGTCTCCTATTAGTGTCTGAGAACACCTTCTCCAGAGACCCAACTCAGCCTGTGGGGAAGTAAGATGCCCGGCTCCATGGGCAAAGTCACCCTGTCCACAGTGCGTGTGTGCCCTTTCCATGGGGCATAGGTGCCCTGTCCATGGGGTACAGTCACCCCTTCCACGGGGCATATCTGCCTCATCCTCTTCACTCTCAACGGTTCTGAAGTCCTCCAGGGCGGACTTCCAGATTCTTCTACTTCATCTGAAGCAGCTCCATTTTTTTTTTTTTTTTTTGCGGTACGCGGGCCTCTCACTGATGTGGCCTCTCCCGTTGCGGAGCACAGGCTCCGGACGCGCAGGCTCAGTGGCCACGGCTCACGGGCCCAGCCGCTCCGCGGCATGTGGGATCTGCCCACACCGGGGCACGAACCCGTGTCCCCTGCATCGGCAGGCGGACTCTCAACCACTGCGCCACCAGGGAGGCCCAAGCAGCTCCATTTTTATGAGCTGGTTTTCATGATTTTGTTTGGGAAAAGGGCTGAACAAAGTTTTCCAGAGCAGCACAACAGTGATCTGTCCGAGAGTATTTTGTTTGCCCTGCCTGACTGTACGTAGAGCTGGGATCTGTGTGATATACAGGTGGTGCCCTGCACAGCCCCAGGGACCCTTCACATGGTCAGTGATGTGCACTGTATCCCCGGGAGGTGTGCACTGCCCTGCTCCTGGGTCTGCCTCGCTCCGGCTTTGGTGCCCTCGCCAGTGGGAGGTTAGCTGTGGTCTGTAAGCTCTTGACCTTGTGATTTCATCATGAATTCCAGAACTGGGCGCAGGTGTTGTGAAGCCTGCATCCCTAGGCTGACTTGGGGATGTTCATTTCTTCATTCACCATCCATTCAATAAATAATTTCTGAACACCTTACTCTGTGCCAGGTGCTGTGCTTGTCATGAGAAGAAAAAATCCCTCTCTCCCGGAGGAAGATCCCTCTCTCCTTTAGTCTACTGGGAGAGACAGACCATGGGGAAGAAAACAAATCCATGTGTGGTTAAAAATTGAGACCAGTGCCATGAAGAAATAAATAGGATGCTGTCACAGAAATAAGGACTAGGGTGTCAACTGAGATGAGGTAGAGAGGGGAGGTATCTCAGGAGGTGACATTTGAGCTGAGACTTGAGGGAGGAGGTGATGGCCATGGGAAGAGTGTAAGAGAGTACTAAAAGAAGGAACAGTGATGCAAAGGCCCAGGGGCAGGAAAGAACACCTTGTGTTCAAGAAACCAGGTGAATGCCATTGGAATTGGGGGGTCATGGGCAGGAGGGGCCTGAAGCTTAAGAAAACAGCCCAAAGAGGCTCCACTCAGGTGGATGAAGTGTCCAGACCAGCTATCATGCTCCATGTCTGAATTCCCATCAATGGAGAGAGTGTTAGGATGGGGGCCCTGGGGGTGAAGTCTCTTAACACATCCAGGGAATAACCAAATACCTCCCATCGAGCCAGTGAAATTCTTGGCCCAGTCTCCAAGGGAATAATCCACACAGAGTATTTCCTTAACATTAGTTAAAGTAATTCTAGGTCCTGTAACAGGGAACCCTCCAAATCTCAGTACCTTAGCAAGGTAATGTCTACTTCTCACGTTAAGTCCAACTGGGAGCTTGGCAGGTAGTTTTCTACATGGTGGTGCAGGTATCCAGGTGCCTTCTGCTTAGTAGCTCCGCCATCTTGTAGGATCTTGGCAACCAGCAAAAAGTGAGTGTACAGCATTCCACAGGAGGTTTCCATGGGCCAGGCTTAGATGTGTAAGTTACTTCTGCTCACACTCTATGGGCCAGAATTTCGTTACTTGGCCACACCCACTTGCAAGGAAGGCTGGGAAATATGGTCTACCTGAATGCTCTCCAGGTGGAGGAAATGGGTCCAGGCGCCATAGTCTGCTACTCTGAGTGACAATGACAGTAAAGAGCAGAGGCCCTGTACTGTGACTTCACATTAGACCTACCTGGGTAGCGGCCAGGTCCCTACCCCAACCATTTATAGCAAGATCTCTGGGAATGGGGCCCAGCCATCTGTATTGTTTAAAGCACTCCGGGAGATTGCAGCTTGTAACTGAGATTCGAACCACCAGTGTGGAGAGAGGAGCTTCTGGGACAGTGGTCACACCTGGGCCCACATTTCCACTTGCTTAATAATAATAATAATATTGCTCATCCCAGGTGACAGGCTAGAGTGGCAGGATGGAAAGGAAGAGGAGCTATTTAGAAATAAAATGGTTGTAATTCTGCATTTTAGGGAAGGGGCTGCCTTCACCTCAAATGTGGAAGGCTGCGGACAGCGACGTTCATGGTCCTCATGGTTGACATACGTGAAGGCAGATCTGGGTGGGTGAGGGCAAGAAAAAATGATGATTATATGCTCAGCTTGGGTAGAACTCTGAGAGTCCCAGGAAACAATGTGAGGAAGAAAAGACAGGTGTTCCTTCCATGTTAAAGAGTAGAAGGGGGGGCTTCCCTGGTGGCGCAGTGGTTGAGAATCTGCCTGCTAATGCAGGGGACACGGGTTCGAGCCCTGGTCTGGGGAGATCCCACATGCCGCAGAGCAACTAGGCCCGTGAGCCACAACTCCTGGGCCTGCGCGTCTGGAGCCTGTGCTCCGCAACAAGAGAGGCTGCGATAGTGAGAGGCCCGCGCACCGCGATGAAGAGTGGCCCCGGCTCGCCGCAACTAGAGAAAGCCCTTGCACAGAAACAAAGACCCAACACGGCCAAAAATAAATAAATTAATTAATAAACTCCTACCCCCAACACCTTCTTTAAAAAAAAAAAAAAGAGTAGAAGGAAGATGTGAGCGGGGATGGGAGGGAGAGGAGAGAGAGAGAGGGAGAGAGCGAGCGAGCCAGCACAATATACTCTTAGGGACCATCGTGTACAGAATTAAATTTGAAGTGATTCCTTGCTCTATAATTGTTCTCTTATCTATGAGCCTTTAATAAGACTCCTATATAAACTGCCTTGTATTCTTGTATTAATGGTGTCTTAAAGGAATGAAGGAATGAGAAAGTACATAAGTTAGAGTTCTTATTTAGGTTCAGGAAGGAAAAAATGAATTCTAATTTAAGCAGCAAAGGAATTTATTGAGAGAATATTGGCTAAGTTGGTGACACTCTGGCACAGGGACTGGTAGGAGCCACCCTTCAACCATTGGGTGGATGTGACTGGCCTTAGACACGCCCACGTGCGCCATCTCTTCAAACTGTCCCTTTCCTTCTGTCCCTCTGATAAGATAATGGACAAGAGCAGATTGATTCACGGTTGGTGAATGGGCGGCCCCACCTCTGCATCCTTAGCAGACATCACTGATTGATCTTGGTGCACGTTCTTGTGGCCCTAGGCCCAGGCAGTCATTACCAATAGATCACAGATGACACATAGAATAAAATTTATTTCTATTCCAGGGTTAATATGACATCCCCTTCCAAAGCACAGTGTGTGCGATTTAAGTGAGATTGTCACGGTCTTAGTCCAAAGAGCCAGGATTTCATGCCCTAGGGGTGAAGGGTTGCTTATCTGGGTGCCATTGCTTCTGATCCTGCTGAAGCTCAGAGGCCACCATTTATCTGTGGTGCCATTGATTCTTGGGTGGTGTCTCTAAGGAAATCCAGGAGGATCGTTCCCGGTGGGGGTCTCACCTTTCTCCTGACCCTTTCTCCGTCTGGGGAGGCCTGAGCTTACCTGCTCCAGCCCTACCACCCCAGTCTGTGGGCTCTACTTTGTTCTGACATCACATGGGTTCTGACCTCATGGTTCTGTCCCAAAGGCAATTATTTGCTAGCTTCATGCCCACCTCTTGTTTCCAATCAGGTCCAGGGCTGTAGAATCAGGGGGCTGTCCATTTGGCCAGGTGGAGAGGGAGCTGGGATCAGACCCAGGAAAAGGCGGAGCTATTCCAGTCAGCGTTGATGGTCCTAATGTGGCCTCCAGGTGAAGTTAATTGGTTTCCTTTTCCACCTGGTTCCTCCCAGCCTTCCTAATTACTATTAAGCCCCTGTCCCTAGGCTTATCTTTGGCAATTCCCACCAATGGCCATTTTGCAGAGGAAAAGTGAAAAAGGCAAGAAGCATTCAGGATCAGGGTGTGGGTGGAGTTTATAACCCAAGTCATCACTTATTGGCTGTGTGACCTTGGGCAAGTTACTTCACTTCTCTGAGCTGTCTTCCTTAAAATGAGGATAACAGCCTCCTGCTGGGATTTTGGGGAGGATTAAATACCTAAACATTTGGCTCAGTAGTGTGTGGCATGTACTAAGCCCTCAGTATGTGAAGGCTGCTATGGCTTCTTGTTACTCCCGTTCTTGCTGATTGGGGCTGAGGTTTCAGGGTCCAGCTTGGACCCAGGTTGGGGACTTGGACATTCTCTTTTTCCTCCCCCAGAGCCGTGGGAGCTAAGCTTGCCCTCATCTCCTCAAGGAAGATAGGACACCAACTTTATTTTAGCAGAACAAAACCCAAATAAATCATCCACAGAGGGACCAGCAGGCTAATAGAATGTTCCTAAAAGGACATTTTATTTTGTCAAATTGCTTTAGTGCTGCTGAACTTTGGATGCCCTATCTTTGCAGTATTTCTGGAGGGTTTGTTTGCAGGTAATGAGAAAGTGTTGCCCCAACATTTGTCTAAGGGAGGGGACCGAGGGTTTCTTTCCTGTGCAACCCTCGCTCTGTGTGTCTGCTCCTTCAGCACCCATGCCCCAAACGTTTTCACCGTATTCAGCATCCAGGAGGAGCAGGGGAAAATGAGTGAGTAGGTGGGGACCAGTGGGAGAGAACCCTCTGGGTCCTCAGGGGGGGCCACCCTTAGAGAAACCCTAGAACCCTCTTGCCCAGCCTGGGGGAGCTGGCAGGACCCAGTCCCACTCCCAGCATCATCCAGGATCGTTTTCCCTTCCTCTAAAAAGTTGTGTGTCAGCACAGGTGTGGCAGGTGTGCTTGCTCCCCGAGACTGCGCCTGTGCCCCAGCATGGGAAGAAAAATGCCGACTCGGAGAGAATCTGGAGTCAGGCGTGCAGGCACTAGCCTCGGGTACAGGAGAGAATTGGTGGGAAGGATGCGCTGGGATAGGGCCAGGTGGCTGGCACAACAGTGCGCTGTGCACATGCGTCCTCGCTAGGTGAGCCCCTTCCCCCTGCCAAGGAAAGAAGCCCCCATAAGGTGACTGTGAGAAGTGGGGCAGCTGTATCCTTCCCTCCCTCCCTCCTTTCCTTCTTTCGCTCACACTCTCCATCCTTTCTTCCCTCCTTTTTCAGTTCCTTATTCCCTCTCTTTACCCTTCCCATCTCCCCTTATTCCCCTTCCCCTTCCTTTCCTCCAGCCTCCCTCACACATTCACTAAGGACGCACCATACTCCTCAGTGCTCCAAGCTGGATGCACCTGCAGGGAAAGACTCTGCTCCAGCCCCCCAGGAGCCCTCTGCTTAGTGGAGCACCCAGTGGGTGGACAGGTTACGATGCTGTCATATGATTCATGCGCTAAAAAAGTTCTGTGGTTCTTCTGGGAACCTCGCTGTGCCTGGAGGGGCAGAGAAAGCCCTTGCAGAAAAAGGGAAGTTTGGCCTGGGTCTCTGTTTTTCAGGCGGAGTCAAGAGGGAAGGGAATTCTCAGCAGGAGGAACAGCTCCTACAGAGGTTGGGAGACAGGAAAGGACTCGGCGTGTTTGAGGAAACTGTGAGGTTTCGGGCAGCCTGAGCAAGCCTGGCGTACTTGGTGACTCCGTGTTAATGTGGGTAATCAATAAACACACATGCATTGAGCCCCTGCCACGTGCCAGTCACTGAGCCTAGTTCAGGGGAGGATAGAGACAGTCGCGATGAAATATCTGCCTTCAACAAACTCAGAGTCTAGAAGGGCAGATAGTCAATGAACACTCACCCAAACTTTAAAATTGGACAAACCCGTGCTCAACTTCCATCCCTGCCCCTTACTGTCAGTGTGACCTCCAGCCAATCACTTCAGCCTTTCTGAGCCTCAGTTTTCTCATCTGCAAAATGGGAGATGGTAGTACCCATGTCACTGTGGGATGTTTTGGGAGCTGAATTAGCTTTTGTATGTGAAAGTATTTAGCACTATGTATGTTATCTCATTTTACCTTCATGACAACCTTGGAAGGAGTGTACTATAATTTCTCCATTTTACAGATCTGGAAATGGTAGCTCAGAGAGGTTGAGCGACCTGTTTAAGGTCACACAGCCAGTAAAGGTATAATGTGGAGATAAAAATTTAGGCAGTCTTGACTCCCAAACCTGAGTGTTTAATAACAACTTCCCCCAAAGGAAGCATATGGACTTGGAACAAAACAAATACATCAGTGAAATGGGGTTGTGCAAACCTGGCAAGATCATGGGGATAAATGCAGGGGTGATGGCTCTTCAAAGCTGAAGACGGCCATGGGGATGCTCTTTCTATTTCTGAGGCTTCTCACCATCTCATCGAGGGTACTCTCCTAGCCTGTGTTGGGTTGGGGGGTGAAGGGGGGGAGGGAGAGGAGCTCTTTGTCCCCAGAGAGGTCTAGACCCTTCTCTTCCCTGGTTCTGGCTCTCTCCCTCCCTCCAGATGCCCAGCACCAAGGTGTCTTGGGAATCCAAAGCTCCAGTAAAGACCGTCTGGGTTTCATCCTTGTAGCTGTGCTTTTTCTGTTCACATGGTACTTTCTCTTGACACCCTTTTTTCCAGGAGCTCCTGGTCTTTTCAAGTCAGCTTTTGTCTATGAGGCCTCTCAAACTCCCTGGGCACACTTTCTGAGCCCTTGCTCTGGTCTCTGCCTTCCATTTCTCCTCTCTGCACTCCCAGTGGGTGAGTAGTGGGGCTTCTGAGGTCTAAAGGAGGAGCTTGGGCACAACTCTGGTCCCAGGCCAGGGACTTAGAAGGAGACGAGGCTACATGGTCGCTAGAAGGGCCCCCCCTTGGTCATTACATAGACTGGCCACACGATGGCGCCCTGGTACCATCAAGCACATGCCCAGCCTCTCCAATGGGCTTCAGGTCCACTGTCGCTCGGCTAGTCTCTTCCTTAAATGTTCCACTGGCTCCAAATGGTCTCTGCTTTATCTCATCATTGTCATCCTCCCCTGCCTGCCCCCACCCCCAACTCTCCTCCTGCCTATCACTGTACCTATGCAGCTGACCTCAGGGTCTCCTGTTTACCCTGGGCAGACAGACTCCAGTCACTGCTGGCTGTGCTAGAGAGGAGGGGAGGGGAGAGGAGAGGGGAAGGGAGAGGAGAGAGATTAGAGGCTGGCCAAGGGGCTAGAGGCTGCCTTGATAAGGAAGGAATGTCTTATGGGCTTGGCCCTCTGTGGACCCAGCCACCTGGAGCTGGGCTCTGGGAAAGCTTTAGGGATGGGACACAGAGCTTGCATGTCAGTCCCAGGGGACATCTGGCAGCCCAGTTTGGGGCCTGAAACACAGGTCTCACCTCCTGGAGGCGTGAGGGCCAGAAGTGACACAGAAAAGGATGCCATCAGCCATCAGGAGGCTCAGAGCTCCAGCTGGAGGTGGCCCTGATGTTAGACCCAGCCATAGCCAGCCGTGGCCCTTCTCTGGACAATGGTTTGGAAGCTGAGGGAGCTGCTGGCTGGGATGGCAGGGTGTGGTCTGAAAACGAGGGTTGCTTTTATGAAAAAATAAAAAATAAAAACCAACTCAGGTGAGGTGACCAAGAGAGAGTTTTACACGTGCTCAGAGAGCAGGGACAAGTTAAGATTATAATAATAATGAAAACCATTTATGTGTACTTACTACATGCAAGGCATTGCTGTAAGCACTTTTCATGGATTATTTTATTTACACAGATTACCCTGTAAAATAGGGAATAGGAGAGGATTTCTAATGAAAATCAAGCCTGGAAAGGAGACAGACTCTCTTTTAGGGCAATAAGGCCCAGGGTACACGCAAGCTGGGGATGAGCCTTCCTGTTGAGCTGCATCTAATTGTTGGAAGGGAGAGAGAAAAACCTCTCCTTTTATCCCACAGTGTACACGGGGACCTGCCATTGCAGCCTCTTCCCTTTTGAACCATTTTCTTCCCAGTGGAAGGAACATTCCGCAGTTGGAGTTGGATCCCGATTTAATAAGGCAATAACCAGAGAAATGCATTTCAATTGATTATTAAGTATTGGTTTATTAGGGCTCAGTAGCTCTGACCCAAATAGCTGCTAAGCAGTCATTAAACATAAAAGAAGATGTTTCTGTTTATATATTTTGTTTATTTACCACCATGAACAAGCATTATTGCATCAGTTAAATGTCGATTAGGGGCCCATGATTTGAATTAGATTGCATACAAGTCATTTTCGTGTCTCTTTCGTAGATATAATCCATTTCTGTTTTAATACTAAAATACGGTCTGATCGAAGCATTAGAGGCTGTTCCTGGTTGGCACGACAAGGTGGTTTCTGTGCATTTCTAGAGCTGATCTTTCCTGTTTTGGTGTCTGCAACCTGGAACCGGGTGACAATGGCATTAATTCATTAGTGCTTATTCGCGGAGGTGCATTTTCCCCATTGTGATTCTTTGCTTTTTTTGAGTTAATTTCTTAAAACACAGAACAAAACAATAACCCCCCTATCACAAAACCCTTAGATATTTATCTCCAAGTTTGCAGAATTAAGTTGCAGAAATACAACTAAGTTCTCTGAAATCAGCAGCATTGAGATCAAGGATGATGCACTGGAAAGAAGATATGGTTTTCCTAGTCCCTGAGTTCAGAAGCATCGAAATAACGTATTTTACCGGCATTCTTTTCTTTTCTTTATTCTTTGAAAATGTTTTTTATTTAACAATTTTTAAAGGTTACTTTCCATTTACAGTTATTACAAAATATTGACTCTATCCTCCGTGCTGTACAGTACATCCCTGAGCCGATCTTACACCCAATAATTTGTACCTCCGGCCCCTCCCCCCTCCCCACAGGTAGCCGCTAGTTTGTTCTTTATATCTGTGAGTGTGCTTCCTTTTTTTTTTTTAAAACAGCTTTTTAAAAATAATTCAAAGGAAAATTTAAAGAAATTTCTAAGTTTATAGGAAAAATACTTAAAAAAAATGAGATCCTGTGGAAATGTTCTTGGCTTTTAAGTCAGAGGAGAAAGGACTTGAAGGAGAAATCCCGGCTGGATTGGGCCCCGTTGGATCAGAATGGAACCTCCCTCATCCCCAGAATTTGTCCTTCTTCTGCTGTAATCACTGGGTCGGCAGAAGTAGGACTCCCCATGGGAACCTGGGGACCCAGGTCTTCCGGGATGGGAACCCGAGGCCAAGTGCACGTGACTGAGCCTTCTCCCTGCCCTGACCCCCAGCCCCACTCAAAGAGGCTGCTGAGCGAGGCTGCCCTCGGTCAGTCCTACGGGGGCAGCATGCTGGGTAGAGGGCAGTGCGCCCGGTCAGTCTCTGGCTACAGCCACGTGGGAGCTGGCAGGCCGGCAAGGCTCAGCCACTCCTCGCCAGCTGTGGAGGGGCAGCCCTTGGACTCCAGGAAGCGGTTTATTCCAGGATGAAAGAAAGATGAGGGTGCTGAGGAGAGGGGTGGGGAGTGAGTGACCTGCTTGGAGAGGCTGGTCATTTGCTTATTGAACAGTTTCCCAAGTTCTTCTCTCCCACTTCCAGCCCAGAAGTTTTCAAGCTTTTTTTTTAAGCAATAGAACTCTTTTGCCAAAAGACATCCCATGTGAAAGTCCAATATGTAAAAAGCTCAAGCATAGTTGAAGCATTGGGGGTCAGGTGCAACTCACTTGCCAACTCAGCCCTCCACCCCATGGTGTCCCAGGGCATCTCTGCAGAAACCCTCTGGCTCCGCAAACCCTGCATCAGTATACTGCTGACCCCAGTCTCAGAGCCAGTTCCCAGTCCAGGCCTGCCTGGGCTGACCACAGAAAAATCACTGGGGATGAGAGCTTCTTCTCAAAGTCCCAGGCCCCCCTGGGTCTCTAGGGCTGGATTTGGCTCAAGAGTATCCTTTTAACAAGATCCCCAAATGATTCTAATGCAGTTCGCAGCACTGGTACGAGTGAGGGTGAGGCTAAGGGAGGTGCCTCGGGCATGGCATTTACAGAGATGCTCAGTCTCTGGGGCTCAGCTTGTACCTGCACAACCTCGAGGGTGGGTGCCTCCTTAAATGTGACACCCTAGATCCCTCACTCTCCTGAACCCAGTCCTGGCCCTGGCAGTAACCTTACAAAAGCCACTACCCACCACGCTATGGGGTGTACCTACATACAGAGTGCTCAGATGGGGGTTGAGTGAGTGAAAGCTATTCAGCCTGCCATAGAGAGCTGCTTCCTGGTTCTCTATGCAGCAGATGGCAAAGAGAACAGGCTGGTGGCAATAGTCATAATAATTTTTATCACAGTTATTCTAAATTTAAGTTTTGATGCTTATGAGGTACAAGACACAGTGAGAGACAATTTACAAACATTCCCCAGTTTTCCCCTCATACCAACCCTGTGATATTAAACCCATGTTGTCAATGGGGAAGCTGAGGCTTTGAAAGGCTAAGGTCTTATCTAAGTTCACACTGCTATTTGGTGAGGGAGTTGAGCCTCACAATCATGTCTAACATTCCCCAAAGCTTGGGATCTTTACCTTTATGTTGTATTGAGAATCTGGGTATATGGACTTTGGTCAGTCGTGGCGATGATGGCTCCAAATGACCTTCACTCTAATAGGATGGCCCCCGTTATGGTCTGGAGTAACTGTGTATGTGTGCCCTGCGAGCATCCCCATCTGCTTTCCCTGAAGCAAATCCACCCCAACCCTGACCACAGAGGTCACATGACCTAGGCTGGGCCAGTAAGAAACCCCCATTCCCTTGGACACTGGGATTGGTCCAGAGGTGGACGTGGGACTCAAGCCAAACCAATCACATGCCTTCCCCAGTACTTTTCAGTTAGGAACTGGGAGAGAAGCTGTCTTCCTTGGGAGTCCCTGTGCTGGAGGGAGGTGAGGGACTGCTGGCAGCCAGAGAGCAAGGAGAGAATGCTGACAGAGATAAGAGGAGTGGAAGCCAGACCTGGTGACCGAGTCTCGCTGGTAAGATCTGTCTCCAGTTCTATGAGTTGCCTGGGCGTGTGGTCTTCTCAGCTACATCAGAAAATTTTATTTTTTGCTTTAGGCTAATATGAATTAGTATTCTGTCACTTGCAACCCAAAGAATCCTGACTAATTCAACATCCGATGTTAATATCATAGTCCCTCCTTTCTGAGCCCTCTGCAAACCACCTGACATCCCACCAGTGGCCAAATGCATTTTTTATTTGTAATTGTGGTAAAATATACATAACATAAAATTTACCATCTAAACGTTTTTAAAGTGTGCACTGTGGTGGTATTAAGGACATTCACATTCTTGTGCGACCACCACTGCCATCCATCTCCAGAACTCTTTTCATCTTGCAAAACTGAAGCCCTATGCCCATTAAATAATAATTCCCTTTCCCAGCCTCTGGCAACCACCATTCTACTTTCTGCCTCCATGAATTTGACTACTCTAGTTATCTTGTATAAGTGGAATCATACAATATTTGCCTTTTTTTGTCATTAGCTTATTTCACTTAGCATAATGTCCTCAAGGTTCATCCATGTTGTAGCATAAGACAGGATTTCCTTCCTTTTTAAGGCTGAAAAATATTCCATTGTGTTTATATAGCACATTTTGCTTATCCATTTATCCATCAATGGACATTTAGGGTGCTTCCACCTTTTGGCTTTTGTAAATAATGCTCCTAGGAACATGAATGTACAAATATCTCTTTCGGACCCTGCTTTCCATTCTTTTGGGTATGTATCTGGAAGTGGAATTGCTGAATCATATGGTGGTTCTGTTTTTAATTTTTTGAGGAACCGCATACCATTTTCCATAGTAGCTGCACCATTTTGCATTCCCACCAACAGTACACAAGGGTTCCAATTTTTCCACATCCTTGCCAACATTTATTATTCTCTCTCTCTCTCTGTCTTTTTTTTTGTAGTAGCCATCCTGATGGATGTGAGGTGGTCTTAATGCATTTTTTTTTTCCCTTTTGGCTGCGCTGCACAGCTTGTGGGATCTTAGTTCCCCAACAAGGGATTGACCCCGGGCCCTCAACAGTGAGAGTGTGGAGTCCTAACCACTGGACTGCCAGGGAATTCTCAATGCATTTTTAATAATGGCATCTATAACAGTTTCGCTACATAAAAAACATCCTAAAATCTGACTTAAAACAATGACTATTTACTGAGCTCCCGATTCTCCAAATAGGCAAAATGGGCTGAGCTCAGTTGAGTGGCTCTTCTGGTCTTGGCCAGACACACTCATGTGTCTAAGGCGTTGACTGGTCTAGGATTACTTCAACTGAGATGACTCATTGGAGCTTTAGGCCATCTCTCATCCAGCAGTCTAACCCAGGTTTGTTCTCATAAAGGCTGGGCTGGGTTCCAAGAGAACAAAGCAGGTAATGTCTCTTGAGACCTGGGCTTAGATGTGGCACAACATGCTTTCTCTAAATTCCATGGGTCAGAGCAAATCACTGGCCCAGCCAGATTCAAGGGGTGGGGAAATTTACCCTATCTCTTGATGGGAAGACCTGCAAAGTCAAATTGCAAAGGGACGTGGATAGGGGGAAGTGAACAATTACCACCATTTCCCCCAAATCGATCATAACTTTTCAATACGTTTTCCTATCATGACAAAAATTTACATTTCAGATTCACTCTGATGGACTCACCCAATTCATAAGGTTCAGACGTTCTGATTCACCTATAGGACTAGACTCTGCTGGGAATCATGGGATCAAGGCCAATTACAGTAATTCCTCTTCTGTTTGCCATAAGCAGTTGACTCAAGGTTAGCTCTGTCCCTGTGGCCCTGCATAAGGGCTGTCTGTTAAGCCAATTGGCTTTACCATCAGCTTTAAAAGATGCTAACTCAGACCCTTTCCTCAAAGCCCGCAGTGACAAGGGAACCTCTGCAGAGCTCCAGAGCCTGATTAAAGAAAGCCAAAACTGAACGAAGACCAAAGGCTTCCAAAGCTCAGTGCCTTCCCAGTAACCGGATGAATATAGAGCTAGATTCAAATGGTCAGAGCTGTTGCTGGGGAAGCACGGGGCAGCAGGCATCCCCAAGCATTCTGGTCACCTTGTAAATCAGTCTCTGGAGGCTAATCTGGAAGATTTGCAGAGAGTTTCCTACTTTATTATTTGGTTACTGCTACAACAATGCTGCATAACAAATCACCCCAGACTCAGTGGCAAAAAAGAACAAGCATTTACTTTTCTTCCTCATGGGTCTGTCTGTGGGTTGGCTGGGGTTCAGCTGGTCTTGGCTGGGCCAGGCTGAACTCCAGGAAGTGGGTTGGGTTCAGATCTGCTCCACCGAACTTTATTCTCCTTGGACCAGCAGCTCCCCAAAGCATGGTCTTCAAACAGAGAATGGGAGGAGCTTAGAGGGCAAGGAAACAGTCCTTGCACATTTGAGCTTCTGTTTGGTCAGGGCTGCTATCCTTCTACTGGCCAAGTGAGTCACGTTACCAAGCCAGACATCAACGGGGCAGAGACATAAGCTTCTCCCTCAGGAGGAAGCCCTGCAAGTTACATGACAAAGGGTGAGATGCACAGTCTTAACATGGTGAAGTAAGAACTGGGACCAACGATGCAGAGTCAACTGTACTTACCTAGAGGGGTTTGGAGATTGACGTACTGGGCTTAAACCTAAGTTGTGTGCAGGTCAAGTTTCATACGTATTTGGGAGCGTCTGATAAACTTGGGCTGGATGGGCAGGAGGCTAGTTACGGGAGAAACCGAGCATTCTTCTGTGAGCTCCTTCTGGGATAATACAGAGCCAGGTCAAGGAGCTTATCCAAGTAACAAAACCTCACTCCTGGAAAGAAGCAGTAATGCTGATTACTGCATGAGCTGAGTTCTCTGGGCTCATCCCCTGCCTGGCCCCCTTCCTCACCTTTGACTCATGACTGGTTCCTGGGGAGAGTTATTATTTCAGTAAAACTCTGTGAATGATTGGGGACTAAGCGGCATTAATTACTGTGAGTCTCCTGTGGGGAAGTTAATATGAGGCGGGAGACAGGTTTTCTCTCCCAAATCACAGCCCCTCATTGTGGGACTTGGAAACCCTACTGGCCCCAGAGCATCTGCAATGGCTGTGCTTGACACGGGGCAGGGCATGGAAGTGCCCAGTGGCAGTGGAAACCGTGTCCTAGAGAAGCAAAGGTACCCACAGGAAGCGGCGTTGGTGCCCACCTGCCTGAATGACAGGTTCCTAATGGGTGGGGAGAGGCAAGATGGAAGAGTGAGGAACAGGCGAGCATGGCCTCCTGGGGTCTAGCCTTGGAGGCAGTGCATTCACCAGTCTTGGTGTCACTCTCCAGCACAAGAAATGGTCCCAGCTACGCTCAGACTCAGGTCTGATGTCTAAGTAGCCCTCCCCAGACTTCAGGGGTATGATGGGTAAATTCAGTCCTATCAAGTGATGACAGGGGTTGCAAATGATTTTTTTCAACACCATTCTTTTGTTCATTAAGTATTAAGTATCTTCTCTGTGACAGTCACCGTGGTGGGGACAGTTGAATAAAAAAAACACTTCCTGCTTTGAGAAGCTCATCATCTAGTGTAGGGCAAACTCTGGCCTGTGGCCCATCATCTTTTTTTGTAAGTAAAGTTTTATTGGAACACAGCCATGCTCATTTGTTTATATGTTGTTTCTAGTTGCTTTGGTGACAGGGGCAGAGTCGAGTGGTTGGGACAGAGACCATGTGACCTCTTATGATGAAACTATTTACTAATGGCTGTTTATAGAAAAAAACATGCCAATCAGTAGTCCATTGAAAAAGGCAAAGAGATAAATAGGCAATGACAATATAGTGTGATAGTCCTGTGACAGAAGTAAGTGTATGGCTTTGGGGGTGGGGTGGGATCAGGGAAGGCTTCCTGGAGGAGGCAATGTCTAATCTGAGACCTAAAGGATGAGTTTAGTAATTTCAGCAAAAGGTGGGGAGAGATCACTGACAGAGGAAAGCATGAAAAAAGGCAAGAGGTAAGAGTGAACGTGGGGTTTGGAGCTTAGAGTAGCTGGAATCTAGGGTGAGTAAGGAGTCAAAAGAAGAGGCTGTAGGTAGTGCTGGCAGCATGTTGGGGCTCTGATCGCTGTTGAGGAAGTTGATATTTATCATTGGGAGGAGGGGGTATGCTTTGCACTATGCAAATGATATGAATATTATTTGCTCTTTATTCCTTTTTCAGGACTGGATTTTACTGTTTCTGATTTGCAGATGTGAAAATGGATGTGGCAGTAAAGAAATTGGCATTTATGGAGACAGGGATGGACAGAAGCATGAATCAAGTGTGCTTGGACATCCTTTGAGTGCTGGGGGTGAGTTCTGGTTGGAAAGTTGGGGCCACTCCCTGGCCTTGTCTCTGGGCTGTCCAGTGACCAAGATTAACTGGTGATCTCTGTGATAGGCATTTTAAGACTTATTCCAGCCCCAGAGCATCCTGTGCCCACACTCAGCCTTCCCACTGGGGCCACTACTTGGGACAGGGCTCCCTGGGCTGTGGACTCAGCTCTACGTCTGGTCATTCTTCCTCTTTTCATGCATCAAACCTAGGCCCTTTGTCATCAGGCCCTACCTCTTTGGGGCCAATATGATCTGCACATCCGTACTCATGGTAAAAACTCCATGACTCAAGGCAGCCGCCCTTCATTACTTGAGTGCGAGCCACAGCATCGTCACTCCCCTTCTTGTACCCAGGGCAGACTTGCCAGGGGATCACCAAACTTCCCCACTGAGTCCAGACACAGCCTCAGAATCCTGCTCAACACAGCCCTCCATTGATCAGCCAACATACTTATCCTTTTCTCAATCCAGGGAGAATGTTGAGCTCATACGGTACTTTCGGCACAAACCTAACCATTCCCCCCAGGCAGCCTGCCTTTTCATCAGCTTTGTTTTTGAACCAGAATTCAATGCAATTCAGCAAATGTTCTCTGAGAATTCACCAAGTGTCAAGGAGAAGGGATAAACATGGTTTCCTTGCCCTAAGGAGCTCACATGCTGATGTGAGACGTTAATTTCAGCTACCTCGGAAGGCAACCTTCCCTTGCTGTTGTTCAGTGTGGTACTGGGCATGCGCCATGCAAAACTGGACTCAGCCTTTCGCATCGGAGATGGGATCGTCTCTGGATGTGGCTGTGGGGCCTGGAACTCAGCATCTCAGACCAGTGGGAAGGAGAAATGCAGGTGGGGAGGTGGGAAGGACCCCAGGGGAGTGGCAGCAACTCAAGGTAAAAGATGAAATCAGGTTTGGGCCAGGCTGGGATCAATGAACAGTGCATCTGGCCTGAGTGATGGGTGTAGCATCGGGGTCTCTGGAATGTTCTAAGAAGGCAGTGTGCTCTGGGGACCTTCCACCCACCCACTCCAGGCCCAGTGGGGGAAAGAGCTGACAAACAAGGAGCTGAAGTATCAGGCCCCCCAGATAAGAACATAGCAAGAAGGAAATGGAGTCAGGAGCCCTGCTGGCTCTAGAAAGTTGTCTGCTCTTGGAAGCCCGAGGGCTGATTCTTCTGGCTTACAGCCTCATTCCCAGCACCGGTTCAAGAACCCTGGGTAGTGGGGTCTCCCTGTGTTTAGAACTCCCCATGGGAACCTTTGCTGGGTTTCCACTGCAGCGAAACACATGGCTATTGCAGCCTAGACACCGTCTCCCCACCCCGAGAGCTGGCAGTCACCTCATTCCCAAAAGGGACACAATGCCTTCTCAGACCTTGTCACAGCCTTCGACTACTTGCCTTTCCATGGAGATTTCCAGAATCTACTAAGTAGGTGCCATAAATAGGCAGAGAAGGGAATAAGTGTGTGTGGGTGTGTGTGTCTGTCTCAGGCTCTATGTACCCCCCCACACACACCCAGGTGCACACCCAGATCTACTTCATCAGAATCCGTTTGCAAACTTCATTTCTTTAAGATGAAGAGAAAAGAAAATTACTATTAACATATCAATGGCACTTCCATGCTGGGAACAAGATTGCTCTCAGGCACACACAAGTGCCCAGGGAGTCACAGACGCTGTATTTGAAATGTGCTCTCTCCCTGTATCCCTCTCTCCCCAACCCTGCCCCCACTCCCCTTTTATTTATTTATATATTTTTTTATTCCTCCAAGCTTGTTTCTCTTGAAATTTCCACCTTGTGGTTGTGTACTGCTGACTTCACATTTGCTGTGGTGTGAACTCCACATCTGTGAATGGATGACAGGAAAGATTAATAGCCCTGTTCCCTTCTCCTTGACTGTGGGCCCAGCTAATGAATAAATAAATAAATAAATAAACAGAGCTCCAATCCCCTAAATAGAGACCCAGAGCCGGGGAGAAAACAGCATTTTGCTGAATCCATTCTTTAAGGAAAAACCCAACCTCTAATGATCTCTGATTTACATAGTCGGCAGTTTTTCGCTAACCATTTTACAAAGACACAAAAGTTTGGGATGGAGGGATTGCCCCCATACTCTTGGCAGATGGAGGCAAGGGGCCCGTAAAGCCCACACGCCAAGTGGGGCTGGTGATTGAAAGAGCCGATTTCCCACCCGGACCCTCTTAGGTCAGGGACCGCAGAGTCAAGTGATGAAGAGAGTGGCAAAGTGACCCCTCTGGGGTCTCAGCAGTGGTCCCCACTTACTGGATGGGAGGAAGTGTGAGGTCTCATCAGCTTCCTTCTTGTTTCCAGTTCCTGTGAAAGAGAGGCTCAGACGGTGTGGGTAAGGCTTCTCAAACTTGAATATGTACACAAATTTCCTGGACATCTTGTTACAATGCAGATTCTGATCTCGTAGGTCCTGGCTGGGGCTGAGATTCATCATTTCCAACAAGCTCCCAGGTGACGTTGATGCGGCTGGTCCAGGGACTACAGTTAGGGCAGCAAGATGCTGGGGAGAGGACAGCAGTTCAGACTATGTCCCCTCCTCTGTGGCTTTTGTCTGAGGCTGCAGGACAGAGTCATTCCCCTTCCTTCCGTCCCTGGAGCTTGGCTGTGATCTTGTTCTCCAACCTCAGCTGACTCTCTGGGCCTAATTATTCCCAGGCACCCCAGCCAAAACCAGCCAGCACATCCTCTCTGAAACAGGCATGGAGAATTCTGACCTTCACAGGCTGCATTTTAAAGTCCTGTTGCCTCTTTCGGTCACTGCGTCTTTAACAAGATCAGTCTTTGGATAGGAAGATGCTGCGTGGGGTGACCTAGTTGAGGGGCAGGCAGGCTCAGAGGCCATGATGGCACCTGCAGGCCTTGGTTGGGCTGACCGGAGGCTGGGGGTCAAGGGTAGTGATGCTGGAGGGGCTGTGAGCTGGGGTCCTCTGTGCAGCCAGAAGTTCGGGGGCCAAAATGCACATGCACCAGCCATTGATCTTCACCTGCCAGCCCTGGTACCTGTCAGCTCACTTCATTCTCTTTGATGATGAAGCAGAAGTGAGACCAGTCCTGCAAAAATAGAGACAGGAAGCCCCCAGCACCAGACATTCCCCCCATTCATGGTCCTTCTGGCTCAATCAGATTTGGTCCAAGGAAACCAAGCAACGTTCAGGGGGGCAGGTGGGCCTTTGCCCACACAATGGGGAAGGGAGCAGACTGGGTTGACTTGGTTTTTCTCATCACTCAGCCAGGATGGCCGACACATCCTTGCCCTTGATTCCCGGCCTGTGAAAGCCCCAAGGCCGGGTTACAAATCACCCCAGTGCAGCTCACCTTCCTACTCCTTGGATCAGCCTCAGATGATCCCAGTCCAGCCAGAGGTAGCTGCTACCCATCCCACTCCGCCCTGGAGCCCCTGCCAAGTCTGCTTGGCCTTCACCATCCCATTGATTCCTCAGAACCTGGGTTTGCTCATCTCTGAAGCAGGGACCATGACACCTTCCTCCTGGGATGGGGGAGGGGAGAGGAGACAACACTTTAAGGTGCCTGGGCCAGGGTCTCAGAACATCATAACCACCCCCGACCTGGGCAGCCTCTTCTTCCCACCTGCACCACCCATGCCCCTTTCCCCGGGGCCCTGCTGGGCCCTGTCTGATCAGCTAACGGGGCATCACTTCTCACAGATGTGTTTCATGAAACAAATCCCATGAGATGCTTTGCAAAAAAAAAAAAAAAAAAAAAAATTGGGAAGCATACCATTTCTCTCTTGAAGAGCAAATCGATTTAACCTTGGTTGATTCTGCTTTCCCCAAACGTGTTTGACCATGGAAAGTTTTTCAATATAATGCTTATCAACAACTGGGTGTCAGGAGATGGGAACAGCTGACAATCTTCTCCTCCAAAGCCTTCACTCAAAGACATGGGTGGTGGCATCCAGGGGCAGGTCTGGCACCTGGGGAGGCTGCGTACAGGCTTTTTCCCATCCCAGTCATAGGTGCAGGCATTTCTGTCCTGTTCTTTTCTCCTGAGCTTTTGACCCCATGATTCCCTGTGGCTGTAGCTTCCAATACCTGGGCATTTTAGGCTGTCCCCTTGCATTGCAGAGAAAGGTAAGGACTTAACCTGGCAGCCACACAGATAAGCCCAACCAGAGCCCCCTGCTCTGTTCGGCTTCAGGGGTTACTGCAGTGATCTAGTCCAGCCCAGGCCATGTGCCTGAGACTGATGTTTTCTGTGACCTGCCCACATTCCCCTGGCACTCATCATTCCAGGAGGTGCTAACGAGCATCCTGCTGTACGCATCTGTGACTCTGCCAGAAGGATTTGTCTCTGCCATTTCTGGGGAAGGCTGGAAGTGTAGACAATTCATGCCCTGGGATGAGCCCTCAGCTAGTGCCTGATGGGGGCGTATTAGTTTTCCATGGCTGCCGTAAACAAACTTGATGGCTTAAACAACAGAAATTTATTCTCTCACAGTTCTGGAGGCCAGAAGTCCAAAATCGATATCACTGGGCTGAAATCAAGAAGGACCATGTTCCCTCTGGAGGCTCTAGGGAAGAATCTATGCCTTGCCTCTTCCAGCGTCTGGTGGCTGCCGGCATTCCTCGGTTTGTGGCCACAGCACTCTCGTCTCTGTCTTTGCGGTCATATTGCCTTCTCTTCTGTTGGTCACATCTCCCTCAGACTTTCTTTATGAGGATACCTGTGACTGCATTTAGGGCCCACCTGGGTAATCCAGGAAAATCTCATCTCAAAATCCTTAACTTAATCATATCTGTTATTTTGTTGCCATATAAAATAACATTTGTGGGTTCCTGAGGTTAGGACCTGATATGTTGGGGGCCAGCCTGCAGCCTGGGGGCCGGAGGATAAACACCCAGCTTCTTGCCCCTGGGGTTAGATAGATAATTAGGGTTAGATGAGGTCATAGGGGTGGGGCCCTCATGATGAGATTAGTGCTCCCGTAAGTAGGGATACCAGAGACTTCTCTCTCCATGTGCAGCACCAAGGAAAGGCCATGTGGGCACACAGGGAGAAGGTGGCCATCTGCCAGCTGGGAAGAGAGCTCTCACCTGAGGCCCGTTCCCCAGGGTATCCTGGAGCCCCTGGAGGGGGCAGTGAGATTGTACCTTCACTGCTCACAGCAACGCACAGCTCAGTAACACACTCTGTTGGTTTCCTCCCTTCTCTGCCTCACCTTGACATTCCTCTAACCGGTGCCTTCTGGAATCCCCACCTTGGCCTTGAACCTTCCTCTTTGGGTTTGCTCCTGGGGGACCTAACCTAAGAAACCCATCGATCACCAACCATCCACAGCAAAGGCAATAAATTCCATCAATTATCCTTCAAACTCCAAGATTCCAGGTGTCTGAGCCCTGTGGACACAGTGCTTGGGCTTGAGAATGAAGTAGTCTGGGTCCATGACCACTCTGTCAATATTATAGATCCTCCCAAACAGCAGGGTTGTAGTACATCCTCTCAAAGCAGATTTCATTCATCAGAGGGACAGCATCCTGTCTGCATTCATCCCAACATGTCACAGCGAAGCAGGTATCGTGGTGAGATGTGAAGAATAGAGGTTCCACCGCAGCCACCATTATCTCTTTGATTCAGAGGTTTGACCTTCCCCAGATATTGGGGAAACAGAGGCCCTCGTTAAGCCAGGAAGCTTGCAGGGGATGTTAAATTCGACAGCTTCTTAGAAAAAGAAATATCACATGGTGGAAGGGCATAGGACTGAATGAGGTTAAGAGAACTAGGGAATTACCCTGCCTCCATCAGCCACGGAGGAGAACGGGCCCTCCACTGACTGGGGTTTTGGAAAGCAACTGGCTCTCTGAAAAAAAAAAAAAAAAAAAAAAGCCCTGATTTGTAACATTTGCCAATTTCTGTGGTGTCAATACTCCCACCTTTGACAATTTCAAGCTACTGGCTTGAAAAATTCCTGAAATTTTAACAATCTGCTCTTGTAAGCCAGTATGAGCTGGCTCCAGCATGTCATGACCCAGTTCTTTATTTCATGTTATTTTTTTAATTGGAGTTTTATTTTATTTGTTGGAAAGAATTTTTGTTAAATTTTATTTTCATTTCAAACTTACAGAAAAATTCCAAAACTAGTAAAATAGACTCCTGTATACCCTTTACCTTGATTCACCTAGCATTAATATTTTGTCATATTTGCTTTGTTTCTCTAAGTACATTTGTTATTGTTGTTATATTATTATTGCTGACCCATTTCAGTGTAAGTTTCAGGCATATGACCCTTTATTCCTAAGTACTTCATCATTATCTCCCAAAACACTTATATTATGGAACCACATTGGCACTATATTATCATCTGATCTGTAGCCTGTATTTAAATTTCACCAATTACCTTAATAATGTCCTTTATAACTATAATCGCACACACACACACACACATACACACACACACATACACACACACATGCACACATTTTCCTGATCCAAGATCAATGTCACATTTCTTTGTCCTGTTTCTTTTCTCTCCTTTAACCTGGAATTATTTCCTCATACTTTCCTTGTCTTTCATGACATTGACAGTTTTTGAAAAGTCTAGGAAAGTTTTGTAGAATGATCTTTAATTAGTTTTTTTCCCCTCAAGATTAGATTCAGATTATGTATACGGGGGATGTTATGGGCTGAATGTTTATGTCCTCCCCCGCCCCCCCATTCATATGTTGAAGCCCTAACCCCTACTGTGATTATTTTTGAGATGGGCCTTCAGCAGATAATTAGGGTTAGATGAGGTCATAGGGGTGGGGCCCTCATGATGAGATTAGTGCTCCCATAAGTAGGGATACCAGAGACCTCTCTCTCCATGTGCAGCACTGAGGAAAGGCCACGTGGGCACACAGGGAGAAGGTGGCCATCTGCCAGCTGGGAAGAGAGCTCTCACCAGAAACTGAATCTGCCAGAACCTTGACCTTCTGCATCTCCAGAATCATGAGAAATAAATTTCTGTTGTTAAGCTACTCAGTATATAGTATTTGCTATGGCAGTCTGAGCTGATTGATACAGGGACGGAGATAGTATTTTAAAAATTTTTGATAAAGAAATATGCTATTTTAATTCATATAGTTATTATTAATTTAACTTATATAAGGAGTATATAGGGAAAAAGATAGGGAGTAGAAAGAAATAAATATCACTCATGATTACTCCACCCGGAAAGGGCCACTCCTGCCATTTCATTGTGTATCCTCCCAGTGTCTTATCTATGTGTCTGCACCTGTTTTGTCAAAAAGGGAATTGTATGTACATACTGACGTGTCAAGCTTTTCTTTTGTTAATTAACATATAACGTACATCCCTCCATATCATTAGATGTCTTTCTACAACTTCTTCTATGGCTATAGAGTACTGCTGTACATTTATATTATTTAAAATTTTTCTCTTATAAAGCTCAATTCTGGGTATATCCATAATAAGTTCCTTGAGAAAAATTCCCATTTGTGGAATTGATACATCAAAGGGTTCACAAACATTCAACACTTTTGCTAGATTTTGCTAAATTGTCTTTTGGAAATATACCAATGTCTATTTTACCAGCAGGACATAGAATTTGCCATTTCCCCACTGCTTCCCCATCACTAGGAATTCTTTTATTTTAACCTTTGACATGGACAGAAAAATGAGTCCTTATTTAAAAAATATTTTATTATGAACCTTCAGAAAGATATGGAGATTAATAAAATGAAGGTTTACACACCTTGCACTTGGCCGCCTATTGTTTTTCATTTTTGCTTCAGCTTCCTTTTAGCCGTAAAACACTGTGGACACATTTGCAGCTCCCTGAACTCTCCCTGTTGCCCTTGCTCTTTTTTTTTCCCCCCAGAGCAAACGCCAGTGTGAAGTTGGAGCTTATCACTCCAAGTGTGGTTTTTATGTCCTCACTGGATACCTGTGGTTGTTGCCACTCACATTTCTGTGATGGCTAGTGACCTTGAGTATGTTTCCAGATGCTTATTACCCACTTGCACTCTCTGTGCTGCGTACTACAGGGTGTTCAGGTCCTTTCTCTATTTTTGTTGTTATTGCTGTTTGCTTGTTAAAATGCTACAACCCTAGGGCAGGCCTCTGCAGTCCCCAGTCCCTCCTCTTTTCCAAACTGCATGTAACACAGATCTGACCATGACAGGCCACTCCTGAAAGTGCTTCAAGGATGCCTCCCTTTCTTCTAGACCGAGTTCTAACTCCTCAGTGAGGCTTCTGTTGATATGTCCTGGTCTGGCCCTCTGCCACCCTATGTTCAACTTTCTCCCCTCCGTTGTCTCCTCCCAACCTTCCGGGTCCTCCACACCAGCCTCCATTCTCAAACATGGCGCCCGTTTACAACTGCGTGCTTTTGATTACGCCATTTCCTTTTCTTGGAATAAATGGGCTCATGGACTGAAAAACTTTCATTCATCTGGCAAGGTCCACAGTTACCTTCTCTTTCCTTGGTGATCCCATTGAACCTTGCATACATCATAGGACTACACTCTGGATGGAGATTATTTGTGGGCACCAGATATCAACTGGCTTCTCCTGGTCTTTTGAGTTCTAGATAAGATTGATTAGAGCTTCCATTTTATGTCTAAAGTTTATTCAAAACCCACCGAAGTTCTCTGCCTCTCCCTCTGGGTCTTACATTATCAGTGACCCCTCTGCCTTGGGCCTCTCATCTTCGAAGAACACTTGCAAACCCAGTTGGAACATTCAGCCCAAACCCCACTCCTCCTAAGCGTTCATGGAGTGCCATGTGTAGTAGAACTCAGGATGTATTTTGGGGAGGGGAGGAGGGGTTAACACCACTGGAAAATATCCTCTTCTTAAATAATGTCAAGCTCCTCCATCACCAGGGCTTTACCCGATGTCACAGGGCAACATTTTCCCCAACTTTCTCTTCCCTCCCTTCTCAACCATTTCCCTTTTTCACTCTCCCATGCTCTTTCCTCTCAACGTTAAAAAAATTTACTCTTCCTTGTCACATGCAGAGAAATTCAGTTATTTTCCTCTGCTGACTCCCTCCCTGCCAGGCCCTTGGGTCCTCCCTGTCGATCTCAAGTGGCTGTTGAAGTCTGCAAGACAGTCTGCCCCCTGCTCCCAGAGGTGCTGGCTGGTAAAAGGGGCTCACCTCTGTTACTCTTGGATACTCGTTTATTACCACCAAGGCACTGGGGACCCCTTGAGGACAGAGGTGATGAGAAAAACTAGCCCCATAGTTTCAGGGATGGTTCTGAGGACGTAATGGGATATTTTCCTTCTTCTTATTAGACCTTGTTATTGATGTTTCACACTGGTCATTGTGTAGACCCAGCTGCCTATGTGTCTGAATGCTTTTTTGGCTCTTGTGGTCTTGTCTACTGACAACTGGTCCTCAAGGAAAGCGATCAGAGAATCCAGATGCCAGTGTATTTGGGAGCAGAAGTGGGACATGGCACCCTTCAACATTGCAGGGCTTGGCTAGCCCCTGCCAGTGAAGGCATCGTCCTAGGAGCTGTTTGGCCCTGACCTGATGCAGCCCATACATGGCACCATCCCTGATCCCTTCCTTTGCCTGACATTTCTGAGCTCCATCTCTGTGCCACATTTTTTTTCCTCCAGTACTTCTGTCCTAGATTGATAGGGTGTCACCCTCTCTTTGAGGTGTGTAATATTTTTATTCCCATTTGGGAGATGGAGAAATTGAGGCCTAGAGATGTTAGGGCCAAACTGGGGCTCAAATCCAAGCAGTTCAGCTCTGCATCCTCTGCATAAAATGTAGGACAGGGAAGGGCTGGAGCCTTGGAGAAAGGACAATTGTCCACGCTGACCACTGGGGCCAACTGTGTATGAGGGAGGGGATGACGCAGGTGTCCTAGGGGCCATGCAACAGATGATCAGTGTAGGACCAGTGTTTGAGCCCAATTCTCTCCACTCATCCTGCTTTCACTTTTTATACCAGGTGAGGCTGAGTGACTTGACTTGCGTGTCCTGCTTTTATTGTGAGAGGTGGGACCAGACTTGAGGCCTTCTGCATCCTGGTCTAATGCTCCTTCTACCATACTGACCTGTCTCTATCCAAGACTGTCCATCTCTTTGCCTGATTTTCCTTCTTTGCTTTTGCATCCTCTGTGAGGTGGCCAGGTGAAGACATTTCAATCCATTTTCCAGTGGCTTGATGGTGTTGTATACCTGCAAACTTTGTGATCCATATTTCAGGGGCTGAGGAGGGTGTTGGAGGGTAGTTGGTCCCATCTACTCATTGCCTACATCCCACAAGTATGCTATGATTTCTGCTTCCTTCCTACTTTAACACACACACACACACACACACACACGTATAGATACCAAATGGCTTTAAGGTTTGGGAACAGACCTGTCCTTTAGTTCTAGGCCTTCTAATATGATGTGGGGCTGGTGATGGGGAGGCTGAATTGTCACTTTGAATTGCAAAGTTTCTATCCATAATGCATAAAGGGTCCTCAGTGAGTGGCCACAGCCTCCCGCCGTCCTGCAGCTCAGGGAAATTAGACAGCTTCAGAGCCCCTTATGAAAATGCAATGTATTACCGCTGCTTTTTGATGAGTGAATTATGCATTGAAGAGTGACAAATTCCAAGATGCCGCCTTTATTAGGAACTCGGTGCCGGGTGGGGTGTACAGTACTGTCTTCCAAGGTTGTGATGGAATGTTTAATAACTTTTTCTGTCCGTGCTTCCCAGAGGTGGTGTTTATGATATGTATTCCCCTCCCCCTCCGCTTTCATATTATCAGAACATTGATGCTGAAGATTATTGCTCCATTTATGCATTTGAAACGTCTTCCTGGGTCAAGGGGCAGAATCATTTGAAATGACAAAGGCAACGATAGAAATCGTTTTTTTTTTAACCAATTTGTCTCACGTGTCTGTGAACTAGGACTTCTTGGTTTTTTAAAGACCCGTCCATTTGAAGGAGTCAGCCTCTTCCTGAACTTCAGGCTTCCAGGCAGGAGACAGTGGGTACCATCTCCCGTCATTTTTTGGGCAGGTGGGGACCTGTGATGGTACCCAGGATACAAGAGTCATTTTCCCCAGGGGTTGGGACAGAGGAAGCTCATGGAAAACCACTTAGAGATAATCTGAGCATTTCACACCTTACATCGGCTTTGGTCTAATTCTGGCTGTCATGGCAGGTAGGGGTAGGTGCTGGCGCTGCCCAGATGCCCATGCTGGGCCTGTTTTAGGTTCATCTCTAATACAAAGGTTTGTGCCCCCATGTGAGGTGCAGGATTTGTGCTTTCCTGCTGTTCCCAAGACATTCCCAGCCCAGCAACCCAAGGGCTCCTTCTAGTGAGCAAATCTGAACAAGTCACTCCTCTGCTTTGAAGTCTTTTAAGGCTCCCCATTGCTCATGGGGCAAAATCCTAACCGCTGAGCCTGCCCTAAAAAGTGAATGATGATCTTGACCCACTGACCTTGCAAGCACTCTTGTTACACACCTGGCTCTCATGCCCCATGCCAGCCAGACCAGGCCATTGTAACTGTCATGCTGTGTAACTTTGCAACTCCTGGAACTTGCTGGGCTCCTTTTATAACTTTGTACACATGGTCCCTTCAGCCTAGAATGCCTTCCTCTACTTATCTGTCCGGGAAATTCTCACCCATCTTTTAAGACCCAGCTTTGACTCTGCCTCCTATGGGAAGTCTTCCTTGATTCCCAGGGCAGAATTAAGTCCTCCCTGCCATATCCATGTACTCACTGTGTTTGTACATACCTCCCTTATAGCCATGATCATATCAGATTTCAAAGATTGGCTTGTCTTTCTCCTCACTTTGTTTCTAGTACAACTCCTAGATTGAGGTGGTGCTGAATAAATGTATGTTGGCTGTTTGTGTGGCATCTTGGGTTACCTGACATCTGACATGAATCTTGGCCAAACCCATTCACACATTCAGCACATAAGTACTGAACACCTCTTACATGCCAGGCACTGCTAGAGCCTGAACTTTTAGTTCCACTACCTATTGACAATTTAACTTTGAGCAAGTTCTTAACTTCACTGTGCCTCAGTTTCCTCATCTGTAATTAGGAATAATTCTAGCACTTATTTATGGCAAGTTAGTGATAATTAAATGGGATGATATATATCCAATGTATCACGACAGCTCCTATGAGCACAGGGGCTGGCACAATGTAAACACACCATAAATATTAGTGGCAGTGATCGTGTTATTATTATGATTATATTGTCTTATATATGCTAATATTATATAATGTATTTATTATAGTATAAATATTATTATTATTATTCAGTTTCTGGCTCTCCTTGAACTGGCTGGGCCTCCACCCTTCCCTGGCTGCTTCGCCCTGCACTTGGCAGATGGGATGTGGATCATTTTAATTAGGTTTTATTGGGCTGTTATATGGGTCATAATTGCAGCCATTATTCATTTTCATGGGGCTGCTGACACAGCCTCGATTTAGACATGGTGATATCTTGACGAGACAAGTTGCCATATCAGAAGGATCCCTGTTTGAGGGGCCGGAGCTGCGGCAGGAAAAGGGCCCTTCTGGGCCTCAGAGGCAGGTTCAGAGGAGATTGATGCCAGGAGTGTTCATCAGAGAAGGGAGAGAGAGTGGCTCACGACAGCACCCTTGGTGTGGACTGTTGAGGCTGCCCCCATGGGGAGCGGGTCATTCACCCCACTTGGCTGTGTGCTCCAGGGTCACCACTTGATCTCCAGTGCCTTGGACAGCGTCCAGCACAGAGGAGATACTGCAAAAATATTGGCTGAATGAAAGCTACACTTTCAAGTGCTCAGGACAGCCAGGGCTTGGAATGCGGCCGAGCACACAGGCTTGTGACTGAGCTGGGAGCTGGTGGACTGTCCCTGTATTTGGAGGCCTGTGATGCTCTCAGGAGCCTTGAGAAGAGGTCAGGGAGGCATTGGTACTGGGGAGAAGTCAGTGCAGACCATGGCTTGGTCTTGCCCATGAGCCCCAACTCTCTGGATCAGCATGTTCTTAAGCTTAGAGTAGATAGATTATTGTCCAGCAAATATTCACTCACCTCTCTCAGGGGGTGGAGTCATATTTTCCTGTCCCACTGGGATGTTAGCCTTGCTCAGTGACACCAAAGCATCAGCAGACTTGACACAAGAAGAGGCTGTGAACATGCTCGTGTGGTCTACCCTACCCTCTACATTGCTGGAGATCCACTGTCATGAAGACACATTAGTCCCAGCATGAATGTGGCTGGAGCAGACCTGAGCCCAGTTTGCAGCCAGAAGCCAAGTGCAGATTTCTGTTGTAGGCGGAGCCTAGAAAAGCTGAATCCAGTCAGCCTGTGGACCTGGGCACGTGAAAAGCTGGTTGTTGGAAACCTTTGCGTTTTGGGGCAGCTGTTACCGCAGCATTGGTGTGGCATTGCTGACAAATACAAAGCCTTAGGGCAGCTCCACTGGAATGTGTTTCACATAGTATTGGGCTTCTACATAAAATTATTTGAAATGAGAGTTTAACTGTGGAAAGCAGATGAAAACATCTAGACCGGTGGTTCTGAGACGGAGGTGATTCTGCCCCCCAGGGGACATTTGGCAGTATCTGGAGACACTTGGTTGGATATAGCCCAGGAGGAGTGGGATCGAATGGGTAGAGAGGAGGGATGCTTCTGGACATCCAGACAGTTCCCTACAACAATTAATTGAATTCAAAATGACAATAGTGGTGAAGTTGTGGACCCTGCTCTAGACCATGTGAATGTCCAGCCTCTTTCCTCTTTCCTCCCTTCCTTCCTCCTTTCTTTCTTTCCCTCCTTCCCCCACCCCCCTTCTTCTTTTCCTACTCTCTCCCTCCTGCTCTCCATCCTAAGCAAGATAGATATATGGCCAGCCCTCAGGGAATTTATATTGAGTGGGTAACTCAGACATGTAGGTGTGAACCAGTGATAGAATGATGATAAACCCTATGCAGGTGGCTGTAAGAGAGGATGACTGAGGGGACACCTTTAGACGGGGTGATCAGGGAAGGCATCTCTGAGTGACTGGCACTTAAGTGAAGGCCTAAGGAGGAGAAAGAACCAGCCATGGGTGAGCTGATGGGAGAGTGTTCTGGCTTTGAGAACATCAAGTACAGAGGTGCCAGGTGGGAAGAAGCTTGGTGTGTTCTGGGGCCCAGAGTGGGGGGGCCCTGTCTGATGCAGGAAATGTGTGGGCCAATCCATCCCTCTCTGGCCTGAGGCTGGAATTTGCTGACCGATTTGCATCATGTCCCATCTCTGCACCGTGGAACTCCTGGAAATTCCTGTGGACCCAAGGCTCAGGGGCACCTTAGGGTCCAGTTTTAAGGCCGGGAAGTTGCCTCAAGGCCATGTTTAACCCATTTCTTACAGGTGCAGGGCTGAATGTTGATCAGCATTGGAAGTAATGGAATTCAAATATTTTACTATGAGCACCCAAATCCACAGCAGATTTGGGGTCACTTTGCCCTGCTCTGCTCTCAGGATAAAATCCAAGCTCCTCACTGTGGCCCTGTGGGCCCTTGTGATCTGGTCCTCACCAGCCCTCCCACCTCATCCCATCCCTCAGGTTCTGGGCACCTCGAGGGTAGGTCATACTTTTCCTGCCAGAACCGGCCTCCTCCTGGTGCCTGGGACAGAACAGCTCAGGATGTGATGAGCTCTCTTTGGACTCAAGTGTCTTCAGACTTGCTGTCCCCTTGGCCTGGAATGTTCTTTGAATATTTTGGCACAGTGGGCCCTCGTCCATCCTTCGGGCCTTTGCTGAAACATCTCTTCCTTGGAAAAAACTTCTCCAACTCCCCCACCCTAAATCGCTCCCCTCGCCCCATTATTCTCCATTCTCTGCCCTGTTCACGTCCTGCATGACATTTGACCCACGTTGGGACTCTTCTCCTTGTACCTGTTAATTGTCCTTGCTTGTCGTGGTCACCTAGGATGGTGCCTGGCAAATAAATACCCACCGATTGCCTGGGTGAGTGAACAGATGAAAACTGATGAAAAATGCATTAACCCATTGCTGGCCAGAACCATGGATCAGAGCCATAGTGAGAAGCAGGAAGGCCATGGGGCTGGGTCACAAGGTGTGAGAGTATATGTAGGACGAACAACAAGCCAGTGTTGTGGGCTGAATTGTGTCTCCCCTCCCTCATTCATGTGTTGAAGTCCTAGCCCGCAGTACTTCAGAATGTGATTTATTTGGAGGGTCTTTACAGAGGCAATCAAGTTACAATGAAATCATTAGAATGGGCCCTAATCTAAAATGACTGGTGTCCATATAAAAAGGGGGAATTCGGAGATAGACACACACTCACGGAGAATGCCATGTGAGGATCAAGGCAAAGATGGGGGTGATTCATCTACCAGGAAACGGAGGAGCATCAAACATTGCTGGCAGACCACCAGCAGCTAGGGGAGAAGCCTGGACCAGATGCTCCCTCAGAGCCCTCCCCTGCAGACATCTTAACCTTGGACTTCTGGCCTCTAGAACCAGGAGACAATGAATTTCTGTTGCTTAAGCTTCCCAGGGTGTGATACTTTGCTATGGCAGCCCTAGCAAACTAATACTGACCAGCTGGAGGCAAAGGGCCTGCCTGGAGGGGCTATAAGGGACTCTGTTTGGGTGGGGAGTGGTCCAGGGCTGGGCCTGGGGAGGTGGTTGAGGGCGGAGCAGAGGCTTTTACGCTTCTTCCCATTTTGGCTCTGGGCCAGGCAGTGATGGAGGCTGCAGGCCTGTGCTGGCCTGGGGCCCTCACCCCCAGCTCTGCCTGTGTGTGTGTGTGTGTGTGTGTGTGTGTGTGTGTGTGTGTGTGAGAGAGAGAGAGAGAGAGAGAGAGAGAGAGAGAGAGAGAGATGGGGATGCAGGCTGTGGCAGGGCAAGAATGGGAACCAGAGCTAGAGGTATAATCAGGACATGAGAAAAAGTGCTGTGGGGCTGGCAAGACCATCTCTCCTCGAAGAGGAAAAAAAAAGGCTGGTTGGCTGTGACTTCTTCAGCTGAGTCCCCATCCCTAATTACACCCAGGCTGAGCCTCCGGGTGGCGACAGTGGCCTGGCCCATCTGCAGCCTCAGAGATGCCCAGGATCCTCGCCAGGTGTTGGTGTGCAGGTCCTCGTGACCAGTGAGTGGTGAGAGGACTTTAATTAGAGAGCTAATGACTCTGACTCGACTGGAACATCCGCTGCCTCCCAGCCGGTCTGGCTCCCCCTTCATCTGGGCTTTCAGAGCAGCGCTTGAGTGTGGCTGGGTGTGTGCACGCCCAGGATGTATGCACCTGGGAGTGTGTCCACACTTGTACACTTGTGCTATGTGAATGTTGTGCAGCCCTGTGTGTGCATGTGCACAGGTGTGGATGAGTTATCACGTGTGCGTCGTTCATTTGTATTTGTGAGTCTCTGCCTGTGCAGGTGGGTATCTGGGACCATACCCACAGATGTGTGTAGTCATGGTCATGTGTATGTGCATTGGTGTGGGGGGAAATACACATGTGTGCAAGTGGTGTGTATGTGTGCAAGCTCTGATAATTCTTTTCCCTTAGCTATCATTAGAGCTTTGGTGATTCTGTGTGTACGTGTGTTTGTGTGTTCCTGGTCACTGTGCATGTGTACAGTGTGTGTGAGCATGTGTGTATAAACAGGGTTCCAGCTAGGTAGCATAGGTGTTTGAACTGGGCTTTGCCCAAGGGAGGGAAGAATGTAGAGACTTCAGCGGGTGGGTGGTTTGCAGTGGGGGGCTTAGCCCTGCCCTTGTGCCCTACTTAGCTGTGCTGGACTGAAGGGAGAAGCTGTTCTGGCCAACCTGCCAGGGACAGAGCAGGAGGTTGGGCTCAGGACGGGTGTGGGCAGGTAGTTCCCTGGGGACAGCCTGAGTCCTCCCAGGGGGAGCTCTGAGTTCCTGCTTTGCCTCTGGTCTCCCTGGGGATGCAGAGCTGGGGCTGGGCACTGGAGGGCGAGGGATGTGTACCTCCATGTTAAACAGGGAGGGGAATTCCAGGAAACTCTCATGGTGGGATTTCAGGGAGATGGCTTTATGAAGACTTTTGGGGGCTGGGGGAAGAAAACTGAAAAGATCTCTTTCAAGTGCAAAACAGAATTGAGAAGTTTTAAACTCCAGATGAGCTCAGGGCCCCCGGCTGGCAAAAAAGAAATGTGTGATGTTTGCAGAGGTAGTGTGGTCTGTTTGAATGATGGGCATGAGGGGATTTGAGGAGGCTCGGGAAAGACGTAGAGAAATTGGAGGCACAGAGCGGGGCTCCAAGGGCTGTGAGAAAGACCACGAAGAGGAGATGGGCTGTGTGCCTGGGGCTGGCTGGGATCTTCCAGAGCGTGACGGGGTTTGGCCAGAGCCCCCTGGAGGGTGAGCTGGAACGGGGGTGGGGGGGGACTGACACATTGATCAGTTCAGTCTTTCATCTTCCTTTCTATCTCTTCCATCATATAGATCATTTCCCAAGGAGTCTGTAGGACCCCATCCAGCCTGCACTGGGGACTAAGGATGCAGGGCTGGAAGAGAACAGATAATTCCCCAGAAGTCCTGGGTAAACTATTTCCTTGGCAGCTCATTCAATAATACTTTTCTTCGACTGTCCAACTGGTGTGTTGGGAATTGTGGATGATGGACAGAGCTCACAGCCCCAGGTGCTCCTGGACGCCCCGCCCCCTCAGCTCCTTCAAGGCCCTGGAGCAAGTGAATCTGCTGTGATCCTTCCCATGTAGCGGGCTGGAGGATCCTTGACCAAAATAATTTCTTAAGTTGTCCTAACCTACGAGAGACATGCTTCTGGTCAGGCAAAGCAGTTATTGAAACACTGGCCTGTGTTCCCCTGCACTTCATTTATTTATTTTTAAAAAATTTTATTTTGTATTGGAATACAGTTCATTAACAATGTTGTGTTAGTTTCAGGTGTACAGCGCAGAGATTCGGTGATACATATACATGCATCTATTCTTTTTCAAATTCTTTTCCCATTTAGGTTATTATAGAATATTGAGCAAGGGACACCTCCTATGAATTAATTAGCCTGTAACGGCAGCAGTAATAATAACAACAATAATAACCAGGGCCACCGGTAGTCCATAAGGTAGCACCTTTGTGAGAGTTAGAAAAAGGCACCGTCTCAAGGCCAAAAGGTGACTAAAAGGTGTCCTCATTGGGTGGGCAATGGGGAAAGGCAGTTCTCCCTGTGAGCAGATGCAGCTCCCCTGAGGTGTGTGGTTGAGAGCAGAGGACCCAGGCTGGACTCCAGCTGCACTTGACACCCTGTGGGCAAGGTACCCAGGTACAAGGGTCACCCTCCGCAGCATGCATGGGTGACAGGAAATATTTCCCAACTGCTCCCTGTGTGCTAGTCACCGTGCTAAAAAAGATACATACATCATCTTATTCAACCCTCACAACAGCTGTCTGACTGGGCACAATTAACCCATACGACAGAGCAGGAAACTGAGGCTTCGGGAGATTCCGCAGATTGTGGGAGGACACACGACCTCTAAGTGCTGTGTTTGAGCCCAGGCAATGTGACGCCAGGTTCAGGTTCTTAGTTATGAAGTTAAAGGTAGGGCCTTGGGGAGATAAGAGGATGGGGTGGGTGATCTGAGGGAGGTCTAGGATGGCTGGCGTGGAGGACGGGTGCTCAGGAAATGCTGTTGGTGCCCCCCGTGTGTCCTCCCTGATCCTGGTTCTGCCCATGGAGTCTTATTCTCTATGTGGCCAAGATGTTCCCTCTGACTGCACACAGGGCAGCCTGGGATGCTCACGGTTAGTGTCCCGGGGACCCACCCTGGCCAATGAGTATGGGAGTTGGTGGAAAGTACCACAGCTCCCCAGCTCCCTTGCCCCTCAACTGGGACAACTCTGAGGCTTGTCCTATCCCATCTCCTAGAGGCTCCCAGTGGATTGCACCTCATGGCCCATAGGGTCATGAAAGGACACTATCTTCCCTTTCCTGTCTTGCTCTCCACACCTGGCAACTTACCTGGGCTCAGCTCCCAGACAAACCACTTGTTTTCAGATCTGGTCTCAGGATTTGCTTCCGGGGAATCCTGGCCTAAGACAGAGGCCCTATGGCTACCTTTCTCAAGACCATGGCCACCTCACCTGCCCAGAAAACAGGACCTGGAACTGCTTCAGGGGCCAAGGGAGCAGTCATGGGAAATCTCTGTACTTAAGCAGTGTAGTCAGCTCAGGGTGGCTTATTTCACCAGAGGTTCCCAGGGCTGGACCAGCACTTCTGCAGCTTCAAGGGGGTCAGGGAAGAGCGGTCCGGGAGGAGTGCATCTGTGTGTGTATGTGTGTGTGTGTGCACGTGTGTATGCATGTACACTGTACACACACCAGTTTCCAACACCAAGCAGGGCTCAGCCTCACCTAGTCTCATGGTCCTGAGGACTCTCCATTCCCAAACATGACGTCTCCCTGGGGACAAGGCTGGGCACCAGGGAAGGAAACTGGCAGGGGCGTGGGGATGACTGAGGACACAGCAACGGTGAAGCATGAAAGGCATTGCATTGGGAGCAACCACACCTGCGTTTGAGTCCCAGCTCTGCCCCTGAGTGCTGTGTGACCTCGGGGAAGTCACTGCTCCTCTCTGGGCCTCCCCTACTTCTGACACTCTGGTTCTTTTGGGTTCTGCAGCCACATTTACACATGGCCTCCTTGCGTGACAGTCTGAAAGTCAGCCCCTTCTTTAGCACTCATTCCAAGAATTGAGGAGATGGGTGCATTTACTGAAGTTTTGGGGTACTAGTGTATTAGGGTTCTCCAGAGAAACAGAAACAGTAGAATATCTATCATCTATCTATCTATCTATCTATCTGTCTACCTATCTATCTATCTTTGTATCTATGTATCTATCTATCTAGCTGTGTATCTAATTATGTAGATAGATGGATAGAAGGTTAGATAGACAGACAGATAGATAGATGTACAGAAAGAGATTTATTATGAGAGATTGGCTCACAGGATTATGGAGGCTAAGTCCCATGATCTGCTGTCCACACGCTAGAGGACCAGGAAAGCTGAGAACCAGGGGAGCCAGTGATGTAAAACCTGGTTCAAGTCAGAAACCCTGAGACCCAGGAGCACGATGTCCAAGAGGAGAAGATGGATGTCCAGCACAAACACAGAGCACATTCGTCTTTCTTCTGCCTTTTTATTCTATTCAATGGCCCTCAACAGATTGGATGATGCCAGTAAGGGTGAGGGCGATGTGCTTTGCTCAGTCTACTGATTCAAATGCTAATCTCTTCCAGAAACACCCCTACAGACACACCTAGAAATAATGTTTTATCAGGTATCAGGCATCCCTTAGCACAGTCAAATTGACATGTTAAATTCACCATCACAGGGCTTCCCTGGTGGCGCAGTGGTTGAGAGTCCGCCTGCCGATGCAGGGGACACGGGTTCGTGTCCTGGTCCGGGAAGATCCCACATGCCGCGGAGTGGCTGGGCCCGTGAGCCATGGCCGCTGAGCCATGGCCGCTGAGCCTGCGCGTCCGGAGCCTGTGTTCCGCAACGGGAGAGGCCACAGCAGTGAGAGGCCCGCGTACCGCAAAAAAAAAAAAAAAAAAAAAATTCACCATCACAGCCTTTGACCAAACCCAGACCTCGCTCTTTCCTTTTCTCTGGTCTCAAGTCCCATGAATTCCTCTCCTTGAATAGGACAGGCTGTTCACTCTCACAGACTCAGGTAACCAACCCCTTGCAAGCGAGCAGAGAGGAGCTGGACGAGTCTGCCTCTTGACCAACATTGCTGAGCTTAGAAACAGCAAAACTGTCATCCTGTTAGGTCCACATGGGATGCTGGGCTTTTGAGTAACATTTCACCTAAACAGAGAGCTTGGAATCTATAAAAGCTGTGAAAACCCTTGAGGAAAATAAACTGTACGGACACTGACAGCTCTGTCAGGACAGAAGTAGCTTTGCAGACTGCTCTTAAATGTGAATAGCTCTTTAAAGGGCAGGCCCTAATAGCCTCTGCAAAAGTCTGCCAAGGCCGGTATGATTATGATGACTGTCCCATTAGGAATCTTCACTGAAAAAAAAGAATGATGTTCCCATTTTACAGCTGAGTAAATAGAATTACAGAGATGTTACATATTTTGTCTTATAATAGATGGGTCAGAATGCCTTTGGCTACAAGTTACACAAACCTCAGCTGGAATTGTCTTCAACAAGGGGGACAGTTTAGGAGCTTGGACATTGAGGAGTCTGGACATAGAGCGGTTTTGGCTTTGGCTGATCAGCAGGCTGACAGCTACTCAACAGCTCTGGTTCTTCTGCACGTCCTTCCCTCTCTGAACTACAATAACAATACTTGCCCATTTGCAGGTAGGCCGAAACTTTTTGTCATCGTGGGTCAGATATTGTGCCCACTTTATGGAGGAGGCAGCTGAGGCCGAGCCACTCCCCCACGGCCTCCCCAGGATGTGTGCCACGTCTTCTCCCTCAAATTCCAGGGCTCCTTCCAACCACATACTGCCCAAGCACAGTGTGGGGGTATCACCTCTGTGGGAGAACTCACGCTACAGTTCTGATCTGGTTCCAGGAAGACACCTCTTCTGCCCTCTCACCCTATGTCTCCTCCATCCCCAGATGGTTTGGGGGATGGACCACCTTGGTTCCAGCTGCAAGAGGGGGTGGAGAGCAGAACCAGGACTGGAGGGTGTTTCAGGGCTGATTCACAGAGACTCTGTGAGCAAGGCCCGCTGAGAAAGTGTCCATGAAGGATGCCGAGCATCCTTGCCCTTCACACACAGAGGTGCCTATTTATAGAATGTGCTAGGAAGTCACTGACTCTTCCCAAGGGGCGGTAGACATCATGTTTAGAGCAGGCAGATCTGCTTTATTAGTTTGGGTGACGCTAGCTGCCATAACAGGTAAACCCTGACATCTCAGGGACTCAGGATAATGAAGTTTATTTCTTGCTCACATCAAGTCCAAGTCCGTTCTGCAAAGCCATTCAGGGATCCAGGTTGATGGAGACTCTGGGCCTTCAATACATGGCTTCCAAGGTCACCTTGGATTTCATCATCCAGAGCCTGGAGGACGCACATTGAGGTTTGGTGTGGGCCATGCTGGGAGCGGCGCCTGTCACTCCTCTGATTCCATGGGCCGGGACTCGGACACATGGCTCTGTGTAACCCCAAGGGAGACCGAGGTTACAGAGACTGGAGATACCAAATGTCATCCAGCTATGTGGCCAGGAAGAAGAATGAATGGGTTTGGGAAGCTGCCCTTGGTCTTGAATTTGGACCCTGCCACAGGCTTTCTGTGGGACCTTGACTCCCTGTTTCCTCATTAAAGGTAAGGATGGAGGGTGGTCTGCTGTCAGCATGGTGAGGGTCTCTTTCTTCAGCCCCTTCACGGAACCGTGGTCCTCTCCCGTGGACTGCTTGTCTCTATTTACAATTGTCCACGTACCTGTAGATGCCCTTGGTAATGACTCTTCTCCTGGAGTGCAAACTCCACGAACAAGGGCCAGGCTGCTCTTAATGAGAGCTTGCAACCTTCTCAGCTGGCCTGCAGCCTGGTGCTTAGTAGGCATCCATAAATATATGTCGATGGAATGTGTGTTCAGATGGATCAATATGGATGCATCCGTGCTAAGATTTACTCCTTCAAAAATTCTTCCTCAATAAATGTTTCCACCTCTCTGTTCCATCGTGGTGTGTGGTGGGGAGGGAGGGAAGGCAAGGAGGAGGAGAGGCACCGTCCTCCCAAGCTTGAACTATAAATAGCTCTCGTTGGAATCTGCCTGCAGATTTCTCCAGCAAAGTCAGCATCCCCAGGACCTCTCATCCTATATGGGGACCGGGAGTGCTTCCTCATTAATCACAGCTCTTTAATTAACAGCTCTGAGCCTGGAACCAAAGGTGCTTACCAGGAGAATGCCAGCGGGCCCTGAACTCTGGCCGCCTGTTTTGATTTGGAGGACCTGGCGCCTTGGGGAGCGGGCCTGGCATGGCTGGGCGCTGAGCCCGGCAGGGGGTGGGGTTTGGAGGGCGAGCAGCTGGTAGGCTGGCCGCCTGTCTCCGCCTCGGACATCACCTCGCAGAGCTGACTCGACTCTGAGCAAGTTGCTGGCAGCTCTGTTCTCCCAGGGCTCACAGAGGGGAGATGGTAAAAGCTGGACTATCTAGGACAGTGG
The DNA here is from genome assembly GCF_005190385.1 of Monodon monoceros. Classification (NCBI taxonomy): domain Eukaryota; kingdom Metazoa; phylum Chordata; class Mammalia; order Artiodactyla; family Monodontidae; genus Monodon; species Monodon monoceros. The sequence continues at coordinate 20,285,925 of NW_021703769.1, read as the reverse complement.
TCTCAAAACTTGACCTCACGCTAGAATCACTGGAGAAGCTTTAGAAACATCAGGGCAGGGTCTCCTGTGGTCCTGATATGACTGGTCTGGGATGGGATGGGGAAGTGGGAGTTTTCAGAGCTTTGCAGGCGATCCTAATACACAGCACAGTATGAGAAGCACGGCTGGGAGATGTGGGCTTGGTGGAAGGCCCTGAGGCTGCACCAGGAGCCTGGCTGAATGCCAGAGGCCCAGGCAGATGAGGGGCCCTTCTCCCTCCTCCATGTTGGGTGGACCCAGCAGCAATAGAACCCGCTGTTTCCTTCTCACTCCACACCCCCGAAGATTCTCAGAGGAGCATCTGACCAGAGAAGCAGGAGCTCAGCACAGAGCCTGGGTGGGCAGGCTGGAGAGTGGGAGAAAACACCTCCCCGCACAGGAGGCCATGGTCCTAGGGCTCCTGCGGAGCCTGCAGTGTAGTGATTCTCCCCAACAGATCTCTGACATGATTTTCAAACTCCTGCTCCTTTGTGGGGTGGGGAAACAGGGAGAGGCTGGTAGAGGGGTGCAAACTTTCAGCTATAAGGTGAATAATGTCTGAGGATCTAATGTTAAACGTGGTGATGGTGTTGTGTCCTTGAAATTTGCTAAGAGAGTTGAACTTACATGTTCTCACTACAGGCAGGAACAAAACGATAAATATATGAGGTGATGGATGTATTAACTAACTAGATGGTCATTGGAATCCTTTCACAATGGATAGGTATATCAAATCATCATGATACACACTTTAAATATCTTACAATTTTATTTGTCAATTATACTTTGATAAAGCTGAAAAAAACCCACCGAAACCTCTGCTCCTGTATTCTGAGGATTAATGATGAGGACCCACTGACGCGGATCATTACAGAGTCCTGTTAGTAAGTCCTATCTGGGTGGCAGTGCCCTCATCTGTAACATGGGGACATCACACTCTACAAATCCCTGGCATGTTTGACATGTAGGAGGTACTCAGAAAATCCTTGTCTAAACCCTAAAGTCCAAATCAGGGATGGCAACCAAGAGTTTTCATCCCCCTGCCTGTCCTCAATTGATTGACAGCAGTCACCTAAAGGGAATTTGAATCCCAGGATGCTGCGGTTGATTAGTGATGTCTGTCAGGGATATGGGAATGGGAAGTGATGGATGAACGTCATTAATTTGCCATCCTGGTCTAGATGTAAACTTTATGAAGTTAAGGACTGTGTTTTTCTTGTTTACTTTTGTGTCCTCAGTATTTAGGAGAGAGTCTGGTACATACTAAGCACTCAAATGTTTGTGGATGGAAGAAAGTACTTCTAGTTATAATTCCCTTGATTTTTCTTAGTCCATCCTTTACTGGGTCCTTTCTTCCCCTGAGCAATTCTTTTTATGGAGCTCAGATTACTTGTCTCCTTCGCTACAGTGATGGTGTCATATTCCCTCAGTTTATTTTGTCAGGGGCTGGAGTGACCAAGTCAGTGCTGGTCCTGCAGTCAGGTACCTCCGTGCTAAGTCCTCCGGGTACCACCATGCCCCGGCAGCATGGGGCTGGGCAAGTCAGTTTCCCACTCTGAGCCTCAGTTGTCTTCTATATCATATGGGGATGATACTAATTTCCTCACTTATTATCTTGATAATTACATAATTAAATGAATCTAAAATGCCAAGAAGATGTAAATGCTTTGTGTCCACTTCTGAGTTTCAAGGATCAAAGTCCACTCTTCCTCCCTCCCCCTCTGTATACAACTGCAAAGGATGAAGCCATGGCTGTTTACATCCTTCTCCTCTTGACCTCACTTCTTCACTCTAAAGTCCTCACCCTCCACCTCCCAAACTGCTACAGCTTCCCTCACATTTTTCAACCTGCCAGGAATCAATTGTTCCACTTTTCAAGCTTCTCCTCAATCTAGCTGTATATGCTCTATCCATACAGTTTTATTCTCCAAAACTGAAGATTGCAGGATGTCGCCTGCCCAGTGGTTCCCTCTGTCCCGGTGCAGACTTCCCCCAAACTCTCCATTGGGGGTGTAAGTGTTAGAGGTGATCTCTGGTGGTCATCTGGGTATTTAGCACTTTCCCCCATTCCATTTGTTTTCCCCAATCCACTTGAGAGCTTATTAAGTGTGCAGATTCCTAGACCCCATCTAAGATGTGTGGAATCAGACCCTTTTTGGAGTGCAGCCTAGGAATCCATGCGTTTCAAGCACCCATGTGATCCTGACTCATTTTAAAGTTTGACAATAGCTTAGAGAATCTTTCTTCAGATAGTCCCCATTCCAATGGTGTCTTGGGATGCCCTGGTGTTTCTCTTTGCTGGCTTCTGTGTTTTCAACTCTTCTTAGCTGTGGCTCTCAATCTGCTGTACATTAGACCCCAGATCAATTACACCAGGAGTTCTGGGGTTGGAGCTCTGGCGTTGGTCCTTCTAAAAACTCTTCTAGGTGATTCAAAAGGGCAGCCAGGACTGAGAACCTGATCCCTGAGATTCCAGCTTTGGAAGAAGATGGGAATCCTTGGTCCATTCCTTATTTCAAGAGAAGCAGAATTCGCCTGGTTCTTCCCTCTTATGTCTTAGAGACTGGGGCATATTCTAGACACCTGCCCTCACATACAGTGGACAGAGTTACTGTGTGTTAAAAACCCTTTGTACTCACAGACGTGGCATTCATTTCTTCCTCTTGCCTCCATGGAATTGGCATAAAAATGGGGTTATTTTGCTCATCTTCTTTTGTCACACACAGCTTAGTACTCTTACATCTCTGTTCTCCCAACCCATGTGATTGGTAGGAGTGTGGTATTGTATCAAGATTCAGGTTGGAGACGAGAGAGATGGGGAGACCTTCCCATGACCAGCTGGCTCTAGCACACCATTGGTCCACCCCGTCTCCAGCAAATAAATCCTTGCTCTGGTGTTGCTACTACCAAGGAAACTACCATCCTTCACAAGAATGTCTCTATCTCCTAAGGCAGCTTACTCTAGATTGGAGAATTTAGGGGCCAGATTCATCCCTCCCTCCTTGGTCTTAGATGATATTTGATCAGCCCTTCACTCAGGTAATTCTCATCCTTCAGATCTCAGCTTAAACACCACATCCTCAGGAACCTTCCTGATACCCCCATTGTGTTTGGTACACCCGACCCCCTGCTGCTTACTGTGCCAAGTTGTTATCTTTATTACACTTACCACAATTGGTAATTATATTTGCTTGTTTCCCTATTTGTGGCCTGTCTTTCCCACTAGACTGTAAGCTCCACTAGGCTGGGGACCAAGCCTATTTTATTCCTGGTAAGAAATAGATGTCACACTTGAATTCCATAGTTTGAGTTTAATAAAGGGACCATGTACAAGGGAGCGGGCAGATTTAAGGGAATCAGTGAGGGATGGTGCACTCAAGAAGCTGTTACTAACCCAATGACTGAAGATCAGCAGAAGAGAGTGGTACCAGAATTCGGAGGAAGCAGCGACATGGGGGCCACCTGACAGGAGTGGAGGCCTTCGGTCCAGCCAACCTGCAGCAACTTGACAAATAGAATGACTTCACTCTCCTCCTGTCCTCAGATTTCCTATTGGCTGAGCCCAACTGGAAGCCAGAGGGAGGGGAGTCTGTTGATGCTTTTCATTAAGGTCATGCCCTTGGGGTACAGAATAGGGTGGGAAGGGAGGGAGCAAGTGAATCTGGAGGGGCCGATGGAAGATACCCCACTTTTACTGTTTTACGCCCAGCATCTATCACCATGCCTTACACATACCTGATGTTTGTTGAACTAGTCAAGTCTATTGTATATTGAAGAGAATGGCCATGCCACTGGGTCTCCAGGTAATTCTACTGATCTTCACATAATGTAGTTCTGTGATCCCTCTCCAAGTTAGTCCCTTTTTCTGAATGTTCTCAGGATAACTATGTCCCTCTAAAGTGTGTGGTCTAGAGATAATCTGATTGGTATAGCTCAGTAGAATTCTCTCCCTGTAACTACTCTTAATACAGCCTGAGATCTAGGTATATATATCAGTACATATATATACCTATATACACACTAACAGAAGAAAGTTAAACAAAAGTTTGATAACATGTATACATGGAAGAGACCCAGGAGGACTGAGTAACTCACCAAAATTGCCAAAACCCTCGCCTTAAATACCATCTTCAACTAAAGACAAAAGAGGATGTTGGGGGTAGTGTTTTGAGACGTCAAAGGAGAGGAGGGCAATTCACATGGAGATGGAAAAGCAAATGTTTGGGAAATAAATGTTTGCTGGGTTATGCAGAGACAATAGGACATAGAGTGGAGTGTGATCTCTAGGGCCTAGGTATATTTTTTGAGGATACATCATGATGTCTCTTTGCTGTTAAGTGAAATCCTTACACACTCCCACGAGCTCCTGAGGTTGTAAATTCAATTCCAGAATACGGGTCTGCTTGGAACACTTTCTTACTTGTGGTTATGGGATTTGACCTAAACCTAGATCAAGAATCACCAATACTATACCAAGCATGCATACTTCCATGGCAGACATTATTAATCAATCACAGTCACTCTGTTTTGTTGCACCACTGAATTCTTTTTAACACAGTGCTTTAGGCAATCACTACCAATCTGTTGGAGGTGGCATATGAAATAAAACCTATTTGACATTTTTGTTCTTGGTGTTCTTTGTATCAGGGAAGTAGAAACTCAGATATCTTTGTGGGGAAAAAAAGAGTTTCTATTGTGTTTAACCACTAAGCATCTACTTAATGGGATCTTTGTGAAGTTTACACAAGGATTCAAGTGAAGTACAGAGCACAGTGTTAGGCTCATGGTAATTCCTCAGATTGTTCTGGTTTGAAAAGGTAACTGTTCATCCAATACGCTGAACTGCTCATCCTCTTTGGCAGGGAAGGTAAGCCACACCCATGGGCACATGGTAGGTGCTGGGCAGAATTGAAGGAATTCCAAGTGAGAGCAAGTCTGTACCTCATAGGGCAGAGGGAAAATCAGAATGCTGAAGCTAGAAGGAAGGAGGGAACTGAGGCAGAACAATTAGATGGGACTGGGATTGTGCAGCCAGAGACCCACCATCCTGGTGTGGGCTTTAGGCATCAGTTTACCTACTGAGTTACAGCCTGCCTCAGACACCCAACGTGCTTGCACAGTCTGGCAGAGGCACTTCTGCCTCGACTTCTCTCCCTGGAGCCCAGCTTATTGGTTGGAGCTAGACTTTGGCTCTCTTTTAGTAAGGTGGATTGTCTTCCTAAACCTTCAGTTGCTGCACTTCATCCCCTTCACTTGGCTAATTCCTATTCATCCTTTAGATCATGCTGTCCAATAGAAATATGATGCCAGCCACAAATGGGAGTCAGCTATGTCCTTTCTTTCTTTAAATTTTATTTTATTGGAGTATAGTTGATTTACAGTGTCTTAGTTTCAGGTGTACAGCAGAGTGATTCAGTTATACATATACATATATTCATTCTTTTTCAGATTCTTTACCCATATAGGTTATTACAGAATACTGAGTAGAGATCCCTGTGCTATATAGTAGGTCCTTGTTGGTTATCTATTTTATATACAGTGGTGTGTGTATGTTAATCCCAAGCTCCCAATTTATCCCTTTCGCCCACATTTCCACTTTAGTAACCATAGGTTTATTTTCGAAATCTGTGAGTCTGTTTCTGTTTTGTAAATAAGTTCATTTGTATTATTTTAAAATTAGACTCCACATATGAGTGATATCATATATTTGTCTTTCTCTTACTTCACTTAGTATGATCATCTCTAGGTCCATCCACATTGCTGCAAATGGCATTATTTCATTCTTTTTAGTGGCTGAGTAATGTTCCATTGTAGATATGTACCACACCTTGTACTTTCAAATGTTCTAGTAGCAGTATTAAAAAAGTGTAAAAAGAAACAGGTGACATTAATTTTGATAATACATTTTACTTAACTCAAAGTATCCCAAATCTTATTATTTCAACATGTAATCAACAGAAAAATCACCCACGAGACATTTTGCATTCTTTCTTTGGAATTAGGTGGGCATTTTATTATTTATTTATTTATTTATTAACATCTTTATTGGAGTATAATTGCTTTACAATGGTGTGTTAGTTTTGGCTTTATAACAACGTGAATCAGTTATACATATACATATATCCCCATATCTCCTCCCTCTTGCGTCTCCCTCCTTCCCACTCTCCCTATCCCACCCCTCTAGGTGGTCACAAAGCACCGAGTTGATCTCCCTGTGCTATGCGGCTGCTTCCCACTAGCTATCTATTTTACATTTGATAGTGTATATATGTCCACGCCACTCTCTCACTTCATCCCAGCTTCCCCTTCCCCTTCCCCGTGTCCTCAAGTCCATTCTCTAGTAGGTCTGTGTCTTTATTCCCGTCCTGCCCCTAGGTTCTTCATGACCTTTTTTTTTTAAGATTCCATATATATGTGTTAGGTGTGCATTTTATACTTGCAGCTCAGTTTCAGTTGTCACGAGTCACACTTCGAGCATTCAGTGGGATGTGACTGGTGGCTGCCATATTGGATAGCAATAGATAGACTGCCATGGATAGATCTGTATCTATTTGTATCTTAGGAAAGTCCCGTGTCCTCAGGGATGGTGTCAAGCCTGGACCTATTTGCCCCCACATTGGGCTCTTCTTATCAAACCAATTTCTGTATTTTACTCTTCTTCGTAGTTTAATATGTCCCTTCTCTTCTGGATAATGTTTACTAAGGGCAGGGAGCAAACATGCTAGCTTTGGGCACCTCTCATCCCAGCTTGCCTGACATATAGGAGGGTCTCAATAAATACATATTAAATAAACAAATGAATAGGGCCCTCTGTTGTCCAGGGACACCCTGCGTCTTCTCTCTTCTCTGTTATCCCCTATCCCTGCCTCAGTTTCTCTTATCCCAGTACCTCTCATTGCCGCCCAGCCCCTCTGTCAGGATGGGCTTTTAGCTGGCCTCATCCTGAGGCACCTGACAGCCGGGATTATTAGTGGGCAGCCCAGAGAAGGGCCTAATGGACTTGGGCAGGGCCCATGGGGGAGTCGGCACTGTGTAGGGGGCAGGCAGAACTGCCGGGGATGAAGGATGGCCCTGCCTGCTGATCCCGGGAGGTGCCCTACGCATACTTCCTACAGATCGGAGCCAGCAAACATTCCAGGGACACTGCTAAATGCCTGCTGTAAATCTCGCTGAAAGGGCCATCAAGAGCAGCTTTTGGCTCTGTGAGCATCTTGGCCATGATTCTTTACTAGGCCCTTTTAACGTAACTGGGAACAGGACAATATTTTGTTCATCTGTAGCTATTGGAAAGAAGCTCAGCGGCGCTTAACGGAGATCTGGGCAGCCGGCTTATCCCAGGCGGGATGAGGGGCAGCTGTGGCAGGTTCTGGGGCCTTCGGGGGGGGGGGTGGTTCCTGTGCTAGCTCTGAGGGGCTGGACCCTGTGACCTATGAGGATGCAGGTGCATCCCGCCTCCACCCCACGGTCATCCCATGCTCATTAGGTGGGGTGAGGGGCTGGCTATTCCAGAGGTTCCTGTTGACCCTTGGGTCTTGAACAACCTGAGGCCAAGAGCGGGAGGTTCACAGCAGAGGTATAAGGAAGCCAGGCAGTCCTCTGTCCCCAAGTCACATGCCCTTTCAGCTTCAACAGGAATAGCTTTTCCTTAGCTCCTCTCTGCCGCATCCCCTGGTTCCCTGCCACCACACAGTCTCTGACCCACTCCTTTCAGGGACCTTCCAGCCCTGACCACCCTTATCCTTGAACTCTCTATGCAGTGTGAAAGTCCGCATCAAACTGTTTCCAAATAAGCAGTAGCTCGCAGCCCCTATCTTGGGGGAGACACCCTTGTCCTTCAAGTATCTGAACTAGCAAATGGACCCCCCCACCAGCCTGTGAACTTTCCTCACAAACACAGGGCTCCTTGGTGACCTTCAGGCAAGGTTGACACCTTGTCCAGCCCACGGAGGGTACTATTCATATCACAGTCTAACTGAACAACACCTCCTGAATTTATGCACAGCTTGGGCAGCCACACACCACAGCCCTGTCCTCAGTCTCCAGCAAGTGTCTACTTTGGCATGATGTTGAATGCTAGGGTGGGGTCTGACTGTGTGGCCTCAGAAAAGGTGCTGATGCGTTAGACCCTCTTGATATCCTGGGATATTGCTGTCACTGGTGTGGGTCTGAGGCTCTCTTTTCTCTTCTTCAGAATTCTAGATCAGAGGTTGGCAGACTCTGGAGGTTTACTGGACATGATCACCTGTTCACATATTGTCTATTATTGTTTTCAAACTGCAGTGTTGAGTAGAAGCCACAGAGATCAGATGACACTCAAAGCCCAAATGATTTACTGTCTTGTCTTTTTTAAAAAAATTTATTTTATTGAACTATAGCTGATTTACTATCTGGTCTTTGAAGAAACAGTTTGCTACCCCTATTCTAGACTTGGCAAAAGGAAAGACGGCTTCTTAGTGCTTACCTGCTTGACATCTCTGGAGGCCCCGGGAGCTTTTATTGACCGTTTTGATCAAGCAAGCCCAGGCATATATACCTCTTTTCTTGCTGTCACTGACAGTAGAACTGAGAGTGTCCAAATATCTTTGTTTTGTATTAAAGCTGGCATCTGATTCAAGAACATATGACCCCAGCCCCCTATGAGGGTATGACCGCATTCAAGAACTCATTCTGCAACTGTTTATTCTACCTGCTGAGTGTCAGGAACCTGATCCTGTGGAACAGAGAGAAATAAAGCGCAAGCCTGTGAGTCCCAACATGGAGGATGTCATGGATTAGTCAGGGGGAAAATATAGGCACACAGATAACTGGAATATGCTCTGGGAAGTATTATAGAACAAAGGTCCTGTGGTAGTCTCTTCCATGGAGGCTAGTAGGGGAAGAAGGGGACAAATGAGTTGAGCCTTACAGTGAGAATAGAAGTTTTCTAGATGTATAAAGGAGGATGGTCTCAGTCCTGATGTAGTCTCGGTCCCTCTAGGACTGAGTGTGGGAATCTGGAATATATTCATAAGAGTTATTTCCTTGGGTCTACTGTCTGATTTTACAACCCTGCACATGTATAGAAATACAAGTCTCCCATCTTTGTGCAGGCACACTGGTCTTTATGCAGTTAGATGGTTCCATGGGCATCCTTGGACAGAGATGTCTGGTACATGTTCACATCAGCCTCGTTCATCCCCCCACGTGCCTGGTGCATAGCTTTGTGTACACATCCTTGGACATTCCTCTGAGGCTGAAGTGCACACACACACACCCCTGCGTGGGTGGGTATTGTCCTTAGTCTTCTGCCTCCAGTGTATGTGACCTCCTATACTTCATCCTACACCATCAATAAGGGACTTGACTTACTCACATGTTGTGGTCCCTCCTTAGTTGCTTCCCCCCCCCTGCTACATTCCCCTCTCCCAGTCAAACCTCCCTTCTTGGTGAGGATACACAGTCTGTGTTGTGATCTGGGGACAAAGAATTGGAGGCTCTGTTCAGCCTGGAACCAGACACAAACTCTCAAAGAGCTGACTTTTGTTGAGCTGGGAACCCTGGAGGTGGGGTTATTCACATAGCCTTGCATCTGAGCACAATTCTGCCATTGGCTTTAGCAGCTCCTTCCTGGAAGTCAGGTCACCAGGAAATGTCTAATCCACCTAGGGAAGGAGAAGATGAACATGAAACTAGAAACAGGGAAATGATAGATTTTAGGGCTGTCTCACCCAGAGGTCTGAAATGATCCCCTTCTCCATCTTGGTTCATGTGAACTTCGGGTAGTCAGCTGGTATCCCATACTGGACACAGTGAATATGTCCATAGATTCCATTTATCTCATGTACTTCCTTTTTGTAGATTTTATTATGAGCAAATATTCTTGATTTTTCCACCATCATATAACAAGCACTATAGAAAAACTTGAAATAATAAACTACATGGTAGGAAAAGAAAATGAAAAATTTGTACATGGAAGAGGAAAATCATCCCTAATTTCTAAAATAAGCTCCTGTAAATTATTAGGAAAAAGACAAATACTCTAAGACAAAAAGAAGAACTACAATTCTGCAGCCTGTGGAAGGAAAACCACGTTCACAGAAAGATAGACAAAATGAAAAGGCAGAGGACTTTGTATCAGATGAAGGAACAAGATAAAACCCCAGAAAAACAACTAAATGAAGTGGAGACAGGCAACTTTCCAGAAAAAGAATTCAGAATAATGTTAGTGAATATGAACCAGGACCTCGGAAAAAGAATAGAGGCAAAAATCGAGAAGATGCAACAAATATTTAACAAAGACCTAGAAGAATTAAAGAACAAAGACCTAGAAGAATTAAAGAACAAACAAACAGAGATGAACAATACAATAACTGAAATGAAAAATACACTAGAAGGAATCAATAGCAGAATAACTGAAGCAGAAGAATGGATAAGTGACCTGGAAGACAGAATGGTGGAATTCATTGCCATGGAACAGAATAAAAAAAAAAGAATGAAAAGAAATAAAGACAGCCTAAGAGACCTCTGGGACAACATTAAACGCAACAACATTCACATTATAGGGGTCCCAGAAGGAGAAGAGAGAGAGAAAGGACCCGAGAAAATATTTGAAGAGATTATAGTTGAAAACTTCCCTAACATGGGAAAGGAAATAGCCACCCAAGTCGAGGAAGTGCAGAGAGTCCCAGGCAGGATAAACCCAAGGAGAAACACACCGAGACACATAGTAATCAAATTGACAAAAATTAAAGACAAAGAAAAATTATTGAAAGCAGCAAGGGAAAAACAACAAATAACATACAAGGGAACTCCCATAAGTTTAACGGCTGATTTCTCAGCAGAAACTCTACAAGCCAGAAGTGAGTGGCATGACATACTTAAAGTGATGAAAGGGAAGAACCTACAACAAAAAGTATTCTACCATGCAAGGATCTCATTCAGATTCGACAGAGAAATCAAAAGCTTTACAGACAAGCAAAAGCTAAGAGAATTCAGCACCACCAAACCAGCTCTACAACAAATGCTAAAGGAACTTCTCTAAGTGGGAAACACAGAGAAGAAAAGGGCCTACCAAAACAAACCCATAACAATTAAGAAAATGGTAATAGGAATATACATATCAATAATTACCTTAAACGTGAATGGATTAAATGCTCCAACCAAAAGACACAGGCTTGCTGAATGGAGACAAAAACAAGACCCATATATATGCTGCCTACAAGAGACCCACTTCAGACCTAGGGACACATACAGACTGAAAGTGAGGGGATGGAAAAAGATATTTCATGCAAATGGAAATCAAAAGAAAGCTGGAGTAGCAATACCCATATCAGTAAAATAGAATTTAAAATAAAGAACGTTACAAGAGACAAGGAAGGACAATACATAATGATCAAGGGATCAATCCAAGAAGAAGATATAACAATTATAAATATATATGCACCCAACATAGGAGCACCTCAATACATAAAGCAACTGCTAACCGCTATAAAAGAGGATATTGACAGCAACACAATAATACTGGGAGACTTTAACCCTTCACTTACACCAATGGACAGATCACCCAACAGAAAATTAATAAGGAAACACAAGCTTTAAATGACACAATAGACCAGATAGATTTAATTGATATTTATAGGACATTCCATCCCAAAACAGCAAATTACACTGTCTTCTCAAGTGCACACAGAACATTCTCCAGGATAGATCACATCTTGGGTCACAAATCAAGCCTTGGTAAATTTAAGAAAATTGAAATCATTTCAAGCATCTTTTCTGACCACAACGCTATGAGATTAGAAATCATTACAGGGAAAAGAATGTGAAAAACACAAACACATGAGGCTAAACAATACGTTACTAAATAACCAAGAGATCACTGAAGAAATCAAAGAGGAAATCAAAAAATACCTAGAGACAAATTACATAAAAACACAATGATCCAAAACCTATGGGATGTAGCAAAAGCTGTTTTAACAGGGAAGTTTATAGCAATACAAGCCTACCTCAAGAAACAAGAAAACTCTAAATAAACAATCTAACCGTACACCTAAAGGAACTAGAGAAGAAGAACAAACAAAACACAAAGTTAGTGGAAGGAAAGAAATCATAAATATCAGAGCAGAAATAAATGAAATAGAAACAAAGAAAACAATAGCAAAGATCAATAAAACTAAAAGCTGGTTTTTTGAAAAGATAAACAAAACTGATAAACCTTTAGTCAGACTCATCAAGAAGAAGAGGGAGAGGACTCAAATCAATAAAAATAGAAATGAAAAAGGAAAAGTTACAATGGACACCACAGAAATACAAAGCATCATAAGAGACTACTACAAGCAACTCTATGACAATAAAATGGACAACCTGGAAGAAATGGACAAATTCTTAGAAAGGTATAACCTTCCAAGACGGAACCAGGAAGAAATAGAAAATATGAACAGACCAATCGCAAGTGATGAAATTGCAACTGTGATTAAAAATCTTCCAACAAACAAAAGTCCAGGACCAGATGGCTTCATAGGTAAATTCTATCAAACATTTAGAGAAGAGCTAGCACCCATCCTTCTCAAACTCTTCTAAAAATTTGCAGAGGAAAGAACACTCCCAAATTCATTCTGTGAGGCCACCATCACCCTGATACCAAAACCTGTCAAAGATACTACAAAAAAAGAAAATTACAGGCCAACATCACTGATGAATATAGATGCAAAAATCCTCAACAAATACTAGCAAAGAGAACCCAACAACATATTAAAAGGATCATACACCATGATCAAGTGGGATTTATCCCAGGGATGCAAGGATTCTTCGATCTATGCAAATCAATCAATGTGATATACCATGTTAACAAATTGAAGAAGAAAAACCATATGATCATCTCGATAGATGCAGAAAAAGTTTTTGACAAAATTCAACACCCATTTATGATAAAAACTCTCCAGTAAGTGGGCATAGAGAGAACCTACCTCAACATAATAAAGGCCATATGTGACAAACCCACAGCAAACATCATTCTCAATGGTGAAAAAATTAAAGCATTTCCTCTAAGATCAGGAACAAGACAAGGATGTCCACTCCTGCCACTATTATTCAACATTGTTTTGGATGTTCTAGCCACAGCAATCAGAGAAGAAAAAGAAGTAAAAGGAATACAAATTGGAAGGGAAGAAGTAAAACTGTCAACGTTTGCAGATGACATGATACTATACATAAAGAATCCTAAAGATGCCACCAGAAAACTACTAGAACTAATCAATGAATTTGGTAAATTTGTAGAACACAAAATTAATGCACAGAAGTCTCTTGCATTCCTATACACTAACAACGAAAGATCAGAAAGAGAAATTAAGGAAACAATCCCATTCACCATCGCAACAAAAAGAATAAAATACCTAGGAATATACCTACCTAAGGAGGCCAAAGACCTGTACTCAGAAAACTATAAGACACTGATGAAAGAAATCAAAGGTGACACAAACTGATGGAGAGATATACCATGTTCTTGGATTGGAAGAACCAGTATTGTGAAAATGACTGTACTACCCAAAACAATCTACAGATTCAATGGAATCCCTATCAAATTACCAGTGACATTTTTTACAGAACTAGAATAAAATATCTTAAAATTTGTATGGAGACACAAAAGGCCCCAAAGAGCCAAAGCAGTCTTGATGGAAAAAAAATGGAGCTGGAGGAATCAGACTCCCTGACTTCAGAGTATAATACAAAGCTATAGTAATTAAGACAATATGGTACTGGCACAAAAACAGAAATATAGATCAATGTAACAGGATAGAAAGCCCAGAAATAAATCCATGCACCTATGGTCAACTAATGTATGACAAAGGAGGCAAGGATATACAATGGAGAAAAGACAGCCTCTTCACTAAGTGGTGCTGGGAAAACTGGACAGCTACATGTAAAGGAATGAAATTAGAGCACTCTCTAACATCATATACAAAAATAAACTCAAAATGGATTAAAGACCTAAATGGAAGACCAGACACTATAAAACTCTTAGAGGAAAACATAGGAAGAACACTCTTTGACATAAATCACAGCAAGATCTTTTTTGATTCACCTTCTAGAGTAATGGAAGTAAAAACAAAAATAAACAAATGGGACCTAATGAAACATAAAAGCTTTTGAAAGGAAAGGAAACTACAAACAAGATGAAAAGACAACCCTCAGAATGGGAGAAAATATTTGCAAACGAATCAACGGACAAAGGATTAATCTCCAAAATATATAAACAGCTTATGTAGCTCAATATTGAAAAAACAAACAACCCAATCAAAAATTGGGCAGAAGACCTAAATAGACATTTCTCCAAAGAAGTCATACAGATGGGCAGGAAGCACAGGAAAAGCTGCTCAACATCACTAATTATTAGAGAAATGCAAACCAAAACTACAATGAGGTATCACCTCACATCAGTTAGAATGGGCATCATCAGAAAATCTGCAAACAACAAATGCTGGAGAGGGTGTGGAGAAAAGGGAACCTTCTTGCACTGTTGGTGGGAATGTAACTTGATACAGCCACTATGGAGAACAGTATGGAGGTTCCTTAAAAAACTCAAAATAGAATTACTATATGACCCAGCAATCCCACTAATAGGCATATACGCAGAGTAAACAGTAATTCAAAAAGACACGTGCACCCCAATGTTCATTACAGAACTACCTACAATAGCCAGGTCATGGAAGCAACCTAGATGCTCACTGACAGATGAATGGATAAAGAAGATGTGACACATGTATACAATGGAATATTACTCAGCCATAAAAAGGAAACAAAATTGGGTCATTTGTAGAGGCGTGGATGGATCTAGAGACTGTCATACAGAGTGAAGTAAGTCAGAAAGAGAAAAACAAATATCATATATCAACCCATATATGTGGAACCTAGAAAAATGGTACAGATGAACCAGTTTGCAGGGCAGAAATAGACACAGATATAGAGAACAAATGTATGGACACCAAGGGGGGAAAGCGGCAGGGGTGATATTGGTGGTGTGATGAATTGGGAGATTGGGATTGACATATACACACTAATATGTATAGAATAGATAACTAATAAGAACCTGCTATATAAAAAAAGAAATAAAATAAAATTCAAAAATTCAAAAACAAGACAACACAATAAAACCAAAAACAAGCAAAGGCAAAGAAAAGGTAATTCACAAAATAAATCTGAATGTTCTGCAAACATGAAAACATACTGAACTTCACAAAGAACAGGATCATGTTTTACTCAGAAGTTTGACAATGATTAAACATTAAAAATAAGTAATTTCTTCAAGGTTGTAGGGAAGTGAAACTCATGCACGGTAGGGGATCAATGTAAATTCATGCACCTCACCTGGAGACACAATGTGAGAAAGTTTATCTAAATTTTAAATGTATGTACCATTTAAGCTGGTGCTTCTACCTCTAGCCATTTATCCTAAGGTAATAACAGGACAAATGCACAAAGCTGTAGATATAAGGAGATTCACCGCCACGTTATGGATAGGAAAAAAAAGAAACTAACTTAAATGTCCATCTATATGGGACTAGCTAAATACATTTTGATAAATGGTTAAAAACGAGGAGGGAGATATATTTTTCAGTGGCACAGAAAGAGCTCCTTGATATGTGAGTACAAAAGCAAGAACAGGTGGTGAAATAGCGTGATCCATGTGTAAAATAACTCACACCCCTGTGGGTGTACACCGGTGATAAAAGGGCCGGATGTTGATGGGTTGTGGTCTCTGAGTGGCAGGACACCGAGGAAGTTTTGGTTTCTTCTTTGGACCTTTCTGAAGGTGTTGATTTTTCTACAACAAGCATGCATTATCATTGTCAACTTAAGAATAAAAAATTGCAGTGCCATAAGTTGTCTTGTTTGCTGTTGCTGGTTTGCCCCTAATGAAATCTGTAATAAGGAAGGACACATGATAAATAGAGTCTGTGGAAAGTTTATCTAAATTTTAAATGTATGTACCATTTAAGCTGGTGCTTCTGCCTCTAGCACCATAACTTCTACTTTTCCACTGTGGGACCCCAGCCGGCTACTCAAGGCTCACATGGACTAACATGGCGAAGGAGGTCCTCTTCAGATCCCTGGGTGAGTGAGACAGCTATCCCCCTTTTTCACATGGGAACTTCTGTTCACCTCTGAGAAGAGAGTGTCTTCCTTCCTCTTTGCTCGTGGCTGGAGTTCCCTCCACTCCTGCCTTTGCCTCTCCAACTGGACTTTGAATCCATTATCTCATTTGTAATGATCTATAATCAAACAACCTGCAGTGAAACCTTTCCATCCCTGGAGGCTTTTGGTGGGAGTCGAAGAGCTAAAGGAATAGGGCTGTGGCTAATCCAAGTGACTGAGAGAGTCAGTCCTGGCTGGGAAATTCTGCCCTAAGGCATTATCCTGTGAGACCAAAAGGGAGGCAGAGTTCCCCTGTGACCCCGAGAGGGGCTGGGATGAGGGGCCTGGGGCTGGAGGGTTCTGGGATGTGGCCATATTTGATGACTGATAAGCTGGACGTGTTAACCCCTTGATGACCTATTTGATATCTTCTCAAAATGCAATGACGTTGATTAGAATGACTTTAGCTACAGTAACCATCGATCCCCTGCATTTCTACGGCTGCCCTGGTGTCAAACCTTACATCCCACTATCAGTGGATGTCTTGATTTCTGGTTTGGCAAATCTGGTCCCTGCACCTTTAAATGTTCAATCTCCACCAGCCATGATGAGAAAAAGAGAGGGGAAGGAAGTTGGTATTTAGGTGTGAGTGTGAGCAAGTGCTTGTGTGAAGGGCTGGGAGGATGGGGTGGATGCTGGGGGACCCCGAGATATTTTCTTTCCTGTCTGTTTTTTCCACCCTATTTCTTTTTCCTCCATGTCAACACCAAACAAGACAGGACTAAAATTAATGGGGAAAGCAGCAATTAGCAAATTAGGTTAGCGGCGTGTTGCCGAGTGGCACGGCTGCCAGGTGCGGGGTCTCTGGCAGGATATTTATTAGGGCCTGTCAGAGAAGTGACACTTTGATAAATGGAGTTGGGCAATCAGCTCCTCTACG
The DNA here is from genome assembly GCF_005190385.1 of Monodon monoceros. NCBI lineage: Eukaryota > Metazoa > Chordata > Mammalia > Artiodactyla > Monodontidae > Monodon > Monodon monoceros. The sequence continues at coordinate 20,268,857 of NW_021703769.1, read as the reverse complement.
ACAGCAAGCATTGTGAGGCCTCAGCTTGTGCAACTCCAGAAGCCAACCTTTGTTATGATTTTCAAAATTTTAACACATGCACAGAAGTAACACAACAGCAACAACCGCCACCATGGAGAGCAGCCTGGGACCCAGATTCTGACGGCCAGGGGTAATCGTGGGGGTTGAGTTTTCCCTTGGGAATGGACAACTGGAAACCATGGTCCAAAGCAGCCGATGTGGAAAAGTCTCTCTGAGTTTTGGAAATGCCCTAGAGTCGGAACAGAACAACAACAATAGGAGTGGATTTATTTATTTTTAAAATAAATATTATTTATTTATTTATTTTGGCTGCATTGGGTCTTCGTTGCTGCGCGCGGGCTTTCTCTAGTTGCGGCAAGCGGGGGCTACGCTTCGTTGCGGTGCTCGGGCTTCTCATTGCAGTGGCTTCTGTTGTTGCGGAGCACGGGCTCTAGGCGTGTGGGCTTCAGTAAAGAACAAGCAGTGGGAGAGTTCTGGCTTCCCTGGGATCATCCTCAAGGTGACCATCTGCTGAGGAGACAGTGCTGGAGTTGGGCAGAACGATCGGACTCTGGGAGCCAGTGGAGGGTGGCTCTGGAGGACGGTGGAAAGGCCTGTGTGACCCATGCCTCCAAGAATGGCTTTTCCAAGATTTCTGCCAAAGGAATTCTTCCGCTTGGCAAACAGATGTGACTTGGCTTTCTTCTGCACCGGCCAGCTTCCTGGAGGGAGGTTTCAATATCCAATGTGCACAGCTGTGACGGGCTTTGCAGGGCAGGGCCAGGTCCCTGGCCTGAGATGGGTCACTATCATTTCCAGAAGCCCTGCCGTACCTGGCAGATCCCATTAAAGACCATGGCTCCATGTGGATGAGGCCAGCAGGACAGGGGGCCTGCCTCTACTCCTGACCCTTAAGCCTGCTGGCCTCAATGCTGGTGGAGACCTAATGTCCACCAAGTCCTAGACTTCCTCAGCTACCTGAAACTGCACGATTTCTCTGGCTCTGGTCATGTGGTTATACTCAAAACCACAATTGATGGAGTGACCAGCTCTCATGGTCTTTCAGGTCTGGAAGTTCCTGTGCTCATTCCATTTTGCTTGGCTGGGGCCCTGACTCCTGGCCCTCTCTTGACACTTCCCCATCCCCCTGGACCCTGTTGCTCTGTCCCCAGGCACTGTCTTGTGTCCTGCTCTGGGTCAGACCCATCTGGATGTTGATCTAGGCTGAGTAGAGCTGAATTTGCCCTTTCTCTTTTTGGACATTGGATCCTGGATGGCTGACCTCCCCACCTCGGAGCCAGGCCCACAGCTGGGTGATCAGCCTTCACCCATCCAGTCCCAGCTTCCTCTTCTTCTCTATCTGCCTCCTGCTGAGGTTCAGGGAGCTACAAGCCTGAACCCACCCCAGCTGTGACTCTCGTGTGAGTCCCTGGGTCTGGGGATGACCTCCAGCAGGTGTGTCCCAAAGGCAGACTCCCAGTTCACCTTTCCTTAAAAATATAGCGGTGACTGAAAATGGCAGAAGACAGAGTCCAAGGGAGGGGTTTTGGGTTGTGACTGGTTGTCCCAGGTATTGGCCACCAGTGTCTCCTGTCTTGCCCCCACATCGGTCCTGAGTCTCTGGACCTTTCTTTTGACTGGAACCAGGGGCTGATAATAGTGCCAAGTACCTTCTGTCTGCTATGGGGCTCACTCACTGCAGCCCCATCTCTGCTGAAGGAAACTGAGGTATCGATGATGGACCCTCATGCTGAGTGGAGGTAGGGAGGCCCGAAGTCCTCATTACCACCTTCAGGAGTCCAGGCCTGTGGTGAAGGGCAGTGTAAACCATGTCCACAATCACTTGCTAGAAGCTTGCTGATGTTCTGCCAAACACAGGTCTCATCCGCCTTGGTTTGGGTTGGGACAGGGAAGGGCAGACCCCGAAGGGGACTTGGGGCTCTAGATGTGCCCTGCGCAGCATGAAGCACTGAAGAGGAGCCCCTTCTCGTGAGCCACGCTCCTATTGCTGTCAAAACAATCCTATAATTTACGGGAAGCTCAACAGCGTTCCGAATTCTCTTTCCCTGCGCCGGAGCTATGCTTAGGGGGTACATGCTTTGAACCTCAATGTGTGACCCTAGAATTATCCTTGTTGAATTTCTTCTGTTGGTTGTGTTCCAATCTTCCTGTTTGCTGAGCTCCTTTTGATTCTGCCAAATCAGTTATTTCTCAGCCTGAAGGGCAGTGTTCACCTTCTAAATCTTCACACAAGTAATTTACAAAGTTGTAAGACAGCATGGCAAGAACGGAGTCCATGGTCCACCTCCAGAGACTTGTACAATCCTGAGCACTCCGAAGATGAGGTTTCATTAGTAACAACTAACATTAGTATCGTGAGAGTTATTTTCTAAAGGACTTTTTTTTTTTTTTTTTTTTGCAGTACGCAGGCCTCTCACTGTCGTGGCCTCTCCCGTTGTGGAGCACAGTCTCCGGACGCACAGGCTCAGCGGCCATGGCTCACGGGCCCAGCCGCTCCGCGGCATGTGGGGTCTTCCTGGACCGGGGAACGAACCCGTGTCCCCTGCATTGGCAGGCGGACTCTCAAGCACTGCGCCACCAGGGAAGCCCTCTAAAGGACTTTTATGTGTGCTTTTCATTTGACCCTCACAGTATCTCTGTGATAGACTCTGTAGGTTTTATTTGCGGCCTCCCTTTTAGAGATAAGAAAACTGAGACTGTGTGATTTGCCCAGTTACTCTGCTAATAAGTAATAGAACTTGAATCAACCCAGGTCTTTTTTTTTAAAATCAGTCAGGCTAATTTATTGGTTTTACCTAAACTAAATTATTTTCATTAGCAATTTTTTGGAAGCGTCGCATCAAATAGAAAAGTACACAGATTATACATGTGCAGCTTGACGGTTTTCACAAACCTAACATTCTCAAGTGACCAGCACCCAGATCAAGAGCTAAGTCCTCCTGTCCTAACTTCTAAGAGTATAGATCGGTTTTGCCCATTTTTGAACTTTTTATAGATGGAATCATACTGTATAAAACTCTTGTTTCTGGCTTCTTTCTTTCATGTCCTTTTTGTGAGATTCACACATATTATGGCATGAAGTTGTGTAGCATTCATTCTCTGCTGTGGCATATCCCACTGTGTGAGTACACGGCAAGGTACTTCTCCGTTCTTCTGTTGTTGCATTTCTGGCATTTCTGGCAATTGTGAACAGCTCTGCTGTGAACGTCCTGGAACATGCCTTTTTGGTGAACCTGGTTCATTCTTCTGTTGTGTATATACCTAGGAGTGAAATTGGTGGGTCATAGGAGTTGTGTACCGGACCTGGGTCTTTGACTGCAAAAGCCCTCTTTGAACATATTCTCCCATTCCCTTGTTTATTTCATTAATGTTTCCAAGAAACATTTAAGGGGCATGTTCTTCTATCTTGGTTGAGTCTGAGTTGCTGTACCGAACCAGCTACCTTCCTCATATACTCTCAGTCAAAGCCAGATCCTTACAACGCCCTTGTTCTGCATCCCCGTCCCATTCCATTCACTCTCCCCACTCCCCCCTCTCTCCCTCTGCTCTGACCACACCGGTCCGCTGTTCCTCATACAACCTAGCACACACACCTTGGCCTCAGTGCAGGTTTTTCCCTCTCCTTGGGATGCTCAAGCCCCAGGTATCTGCCTGGCTCCCTCTCCCACCTTCTTCAATCTCAGCCAAGACGGCCCCTTTGTGAGACCTTCCCCAGCCACCCTACTGGATGCTCTGGGCTCCCTCCCCATCAATCTATCTCCTTCACTTGCCTGGTTTTTCTCCATGAGCTCATTGCCGTTGGTCAGACCGTATATGCTACCTGGCTGTGTGCTGGCCGTGCCTCACACCTCATGCATCCACCACCAGGACCTGGGTTCTGCCCTTTTTATTCACACTGCATCCTCACTGCAAGCACAGAGCCTGCATAGGGTGGCCCCTCCATAAATATTTGTCGAGTGAATACTTGTCTAAAATACAGCTATTATCTGTCCCAAGCATGGGCACCTTGTCAAAAAGGAAATTAGAATAGTTTCACTTGACATTCTCCAGGGATGGACCTTAGATCTCGGTAATTGCCTCATTTTTGGTAAATTAGTTGCCAACTGACCAGTTAATAAGAAGGTCTACAATTTTTCTTGGGATTGAATCTGACGGTTTCCTTTTCTTGGAAAATCAGTACATTATTTATCTTCTGGCCTCTCTAACATTCTTCTTGAATTCTCAAAGATCCTTCAGGGGACTCTCAGATGACATCAGCGAGATTCTGCCGCTTCCCCTCCTCCCCCCACCTGGTCTGCGATGCTGCTTCACAGCGGAGTTCTTGCTTCATCATCAACCTTTCCTGTGCACCTGCCCACTGTCCTGGGCTTTGAGGACACAAAGGCACAGAGGACACTTTCTCTGCTTCTAGACCTTTCTCGGAAGTCCGTGTGGGGAGAGGGCTGCAGGTAAAGTGACAGTGGCTGGCGAAAGCAGGTGACTGTGAGGGCTGGGAGCATGGTGGGACAGGGATGTGTCAGGGAACGGGGAGCTGTGGACCCTGCTGGGAGGTTTCCTTGCTGTGGATTATAAATATTCAACAAATATTTATTGAGCTTTTGCTATGTGGCAGGCCCTGTGCTGAGCCCTGGGGACACTGTCGTGATATGGACAGAGTCTGTCCATATGGAGCTCGCATCTCAGTAAGGATAATACATCTACAAGTAAACAAATAAATGAAAGGAATATTTTGCTTGTGGTAAGTGCTAAGGAGGAAATGAATGTGGTGATGAGATTCAAGGTGGGGTGAGAAGAATTACTTAGATGGGGAGGGTCAGTGAAGACCTCTCCAAAGACCTCCAAGGAGCTGGCTGCAGAGAATGAAGGAAGGTCATTTCAGGCATTAGCAGAGGCCCCAAAGTGGGAAGGGCTTGGTGTGTCATAGACACCAAGAGGAGACCAGGGTGTTGTGTGGGAAAGTGGGAGAGTGGTACCCTGTGGTGTGGGAGGGGTAGGCAGGGCTCAGACCTTACAGGGCTTCGAAGGTGATGAGAGGGAAGTGGGATTTCTGCTAAGAGCAATGAGAAACATTTTGGGGAATAGCATGGTTTTGTTTTCATTTTGCAAATATCCCTATGGCTGCAACATGGAGGGCAGATTGAAGAGGGGCAAGAGGAAAAGCAGGGAGACCAGCGGTGGGATGCTGAAGTTGTTCTGGAAGAAAGGATGGTGGCCTGGGCTGTGTTGAGGTGGATGAGATGGAGAGAAATGGCTGGATCTCAGGTGTGTTTGGGAGTTTGGGTCAGAAGGACTTGCTGATGGATTGGATAAGGGGATGAGGTAAGGAGGAGGCAGGGATGATTCTAGCTGCCAGTTTGAGCATCTGGATGGATGGTGGTGCTATTTGTAGGAGGAACATGTTTATCCATGGATGCTCTTAGAAGTGAGTAATGAGCTATCAACTTTCCAAGTCACCACAGGTGTGACCGCATCCTCCCATCACCAGAACCCCAAAGAGAAGTCTGTCTGCCTTTATTTTGCAATTAGGAAGCATCTAGAGCCTGCCAGGCCCCATGCTGGGTGAGCATCTATTGTTTCCAGGCTTTGCACAGGTGCTGGAGTTTCAGAAGGGAATCAAACATCCCTACGTTCAAGAAGGTCACAGTCTAGCTCAGCTTTGTGTCCTAACCCTGGTCCACTGTAATGGTTGGTGCTCTCTGTGAAACTTAAGTCTGGCCTTAATGGGAAAGAGTGTTATGATCAATTAGCCATGTCTGCCATGGTCACAGGATGGAGGAAGTGTTGATCACTCTGTCTGGCTAGCTAGTATTTTAAGGTAAATTCCCACATCCCCCACAAAGTGGGCATGGCTCTCAGAATCAGTGCCTACTTGGGGCAGGTTTCTCTGGGGCATAAGTCTTTCCTCTGTAGAGGCAGTGTGGTTTTGTAGGAAGAATGCATGGACTCTGGAGTCAGTAAATGCTGGTCTGTGTTTGCATGCCCTGGTCACCACTTATGTACCATGTAGCCTTGGGCAAGTTTCATCACCTCTCCGAGCCTCAGTTTCCTCATCTGAAAAATGGGAATAATGCAACCCATGGCTGATGAGTCATGAGGATTACTTGGGATTGTTTCTGGCACATAGTAGGCCTTTGGTAAATGCAGGTTGTGGACTACTATGGAAACCACATCTGAAGCCATAGACGTGAAGGAGGGTTTCTCCTGATCCAAGCAAAACTTAGGCGCAAACACCATCTAGCCCAGGGGTCTACACCTGTCTGCACTGGGGTGAGCAAGGCAGCTTTGAGCCTCCCGCAGCTACAGGGGGCCTAGGAATTGGTTTGGGCTGTGTGCGGTGAGGAGGGAGTTAACACTGGGCTGGATGCAATGTGAACTTGGGCTATTTAAATGTTATTAGTGTTATGGGGGTCACATGGAAAGACCAGATAATTTTGTCCCTGGAAACCACAGGATTTGAACAAGAGGGTGCATCTTTCAGGCCCCTGACCTGATAGTTGTCCCAAATCATACCAGAAACAAGGACTTAGGCCCTGTGGATTGGATTCAAACTTTTACACCTCCCCCGCCCCATTACAATCACCACCACAACTGCCACCACCATAACAACAAATAACAGCAACAACCCCAAAGGAAGCTCCTTATTATCTTGTCACTGAGAATCACCAGGGTCTAGAGCAGTGTCTGGCATAAATATCTACTATTTATAGACAATTATAATTACCACTATTACAGTAGTAGCAGCTAACATTTAAATAACGTTTATGTTCACATCTCATTTAATTCTCACAGCAATCTTATGATTTAAGACAAGGGGTTGGTGAACTATAACCCGTTTGTCAAATCCAACCTGTAGCTTATTTTGTAGGCCCACAAGCTAACAATGGTTTTTATATTTTTCAAGAATTGTAAACAAACAAGCAAACAAATAAACAAACAAACCCCAAACCCAAATAAACAGACAAAAACCAAAAAACCCAAGCAAACAAATAAACAAACAAAAAACCCAAAGAATGTAAGAGACCATCTGACCCACAAGGTCTAGAATATTTACCTTCTTGCTCTCTGCCGACCTTTGATACAGAGTATTTGTCAGGATAGGCTAGGTTACGCTGTGGTAACAAACAGCCCACAATCTCAATGACTTAGCCTAACGAGGGTTTATCTCTTGCTGACTCAAGCCAGAGAGGGTCTGTGCAACCCTCCAGGGCATCGCTCTTCCAGGTGATCAGCCATCCAGGCTCTTCTGATCCTGTGGTTCTGATATCTTAACACGAGGCTCCTTGGCTGTTAATGGCAGGGGAAGAGAAGGTGAGAATCTCATGGAGGCCTTTCATTGCCTCAGTCAAATGCGACTCTTGCTCCTTGCATGTATATTTCACTAACTGGAACTTGTCACATGGCCCTACCTAACCACCATGAGAACTGTAAAGGAGCACCTGAAATGAGATGGGAAAACTGAGCTCTGGAGAGGTGAATGCCTTGCTTGAGCTTACAGAGCAAGGAAAAGACAGGACAAGGACACATGCCAGGCAAGTATGATTTCCAAAACCCGTGATCTTATCTATTACATTCTCCTTTCCTTATATGCTCCTTGTCCCAGCTTCAGACTCCATTAGCCATCTCCCTGCTTTGAAGTGGTTCAGACAGAATGTACCCATGGCTGCTGGCACATCTCCCAGAGAAGTCCTCTTAGCTCTGTACCTCCCTCCTCCAGCCTCAGTCCTCCTGGCTCTGGCCCCAATGGGGCTGGAAGGTACTACAGCCTGAGTAACTCATGGCTCCATCAGCTTCCTGCAGTGATGAATGACACCCATCCATTGTGGGCTTCGCTGATGGCCCAGCTCATCCATCATGGCTGGGTGCTCCCAGGTGATGTATTAGTGCCTGGAGAATGGATTGCTCAGTAGCCAGTCTGCCTGGGAAGGAAACTGAGCCAAGGAGAGGATTCAATCTAATTACCTGCTCAACCTGGTTGGGCTGAGAGGTACTTTGGCAGCCCCTCTTGGGCTCCCTGCAGAAATATGACTTGCAGTTTGAGCTATCAGGTCATTCCCAACTCATTGCTGATGAACAGAGCATTATTTGAAGAAAAAAGAGATTAAGGAGGAGCTATTAGCAGATTTGCTTCATGATGCAAAGCCAAGCAGGCTAGGTGAGTCTTCTGGGGAAGAGTGAAGTGTGAACCAAACAATATTGGGATGAGGAATAATTGAGATGGATCAGAGGTGTTGGGTCAGTGGATCAGTCAGTGGTTGAGACTGAACTCTGCAGTCATGTAGACGTGGGTTTGTGTCCTATTTCTGTCACTTACTCACTGTGTGACCTTGGGCAAATGATTCCACCTCTCTGAACTTCAGTTTCACTTTCTATACAATGGGAATAATGGTTGTGAGGATTAAATGGGAATCTCTCTGTCTCTCTGTCTCTTTCTCTGTCAGTGCCAAGCATAGTAACCCTGGTATACAGTAAGTGATGATGATGGTGATGATAATAATTATAATTAAAAACTCCATAATTGTTCTCCCTGATCTTTGCTACTTAGTGGTTGAAATATTGCCAGGGAGGCAGCAGCAGATAAGGACGGCTGCAAATTGTTACTCCCCCACTGAGAGGTGGAATGACTAGCCTCATGGTTGCTTCAACCGATAGAATATGGAAGAAGTGATGCTGTGCCATTTCTGGGCCTAGTGAGCCTTTAAAAGAATTGAACCCTTCTACTTCCTTTCTCTTGGAACATTTGCATTAGGGGAAGCCAGCTGCTATACAAGAAGTCCAGGTGCCTTGAGACTGCCATGATGTGAGGAAGCTCAAGTTACCCACCTGGAGAGGCCACGTGGAGAGAGATGGCCGGCCAGCCCCCATCTCTTCCAGCCATCCCAGCTTAGGTGCCAAATATATAGGTGAAGGAGTCATCATGGATGTTCAGCCCAGTTGAGCCTTCAGATGACTATAGCATCATCCACCATGTAACTATGTCTGCACAAAAGACCCTAAGTGAGAACCACCCAGCTGAGCCCAGTCAATCCACAGAAACCTGAGAGAGGAGGATACATAGTTATTTTAAGCTACTAAGTTTTGAGGTGGTTTATTATGCAGCAATAGATAGCTGGAACAGGAGCCAATCTGTATAGTGGGTTTATTCAGACCAATATTTACTAAATACCTTCTGAATGCCAGGAACAATGCTTGGAGAATAAGCTAGAGAATGTTGGTCTTGAAATCTAGCATGGTTCTCTTCAAACCTTGGGGTTCTAAGATAATGCTACAGAGAACGCCTTTAATAAATTGGTGTGCTTTGACAGTCTCAGAGAGGAATACCCTGATTCTTTTGGATTATGAAACTTAAACATTTTTTCCTTGGTACCCACTTGGTTCCTTACTTACTCTTAAGTAACTCATTCTAATTTGTTTTTTACATTGAATATATCATAGAACAATGATTCTATAGAACAGTGTTTCTCAAACCACCTGTGTAGGAGGAACAGTATTTTTTTCTTTTTAGTTTTCAACCTGTTGCACATTGATACTTTTGTAAAATACAATAAAAGTGAATTACTGGAAAAATGAAATCAAAAGACATGATTTTTATTAGATTCAACGAATATAGAGTTACTCTGTCAAATTGTTATTATGGTTTTTAAATATTTGCTGTCAATTTCCATTCTTACCTATTACAGGTCATAACCAGTTTACAGACAGCACCTGTCTGTGGACCAGAATTTGAGCAGCGTTGCTCTAGAGTACACCTCACATATCTAACACGCCGCAGGAGATGCTACTGTAGGTAAAAGGTAATGCAGGGGTGGGGGAAGGCATTTTATTTTATTTTATTAATTAATTTTAATTTTATTTTTTCGAATGAGAGAGACTTGAGTCTGTTTTATATGTTGAGAGAAAGGAGCCAGCGTTGTAAGAGAGGTTGAAAATCTAGGGAAATGGGAAGGCTGATGAATAATGCCTTGGAGAAGCCGCAATGGACAAACAAAATCCCAGGGACAGGGATGAGGCTGGTGTCAATTCGGAGGAAGGACAGGGAGGTAAAAGCCAGTCATGCCTCTCTCCCAGGTGGCACCAGGACTGCCCACCTGCTTCTTCCGTTGACCCACTGGCCTCTGCTTTCTTCTCTCTCTTGTACCTCTTCCAAGCTAGCCTTGCCATTCCTGCTTCTGGTCTCCTTGGTTTGGTGACATGTTTGGATTCTCTTTTCTGGAGAGTCTCTTTCTTTCAGCTTCTCAGCTCTGTACCTTTGACTATGGTGCCTACAGCTTCGGTGAGAGTTGTCTTAATTGGCCAAAGCCTCGCAAAGCTTCCACTGGCTGAGCAGGTTCTGGAGGGAGGAACATGTAGGCACATTCAATAAGTAAGCCTGGAATTAGCCTCCTTGACACAAATGTGACATCATGGGCTGGCAACATAAAACTTGTTGCCCACCTCCCATTCTTTTAGGAAACTACCTAACTTTTTTTTTTTGTGATACGTGGGTCTCTCACTACTGTGGCCTCTCCCGTTGTGGAGCACAGGCTCCAGACACACAGGCCCAGTGGCCATGGCTCACAGGCCCAGCTGCTCCCCGGCATGTGGGATCTTCCTGGACCGGGGCACGAACCCGTGTCCCCTGCATCGGCAGGCGGACTCTCAACCACTGCGCCACCAGGGAAGCCCACTACTTAACTTTTGACTACAGATGTCCTGCTCTGCCCATATGGCTGACACCACTCCTGCTTAGGGGTGGGCATGTGACCCAGACCAGGCCAACCAGAGTCTTTGTTGGCACTTGTTCTGGCTGTATCATGAAAGATGATAGTGACTTCTTTGACTATGAGCCTTAAGGACAGGATAGAGCTGGGGCTACCATAGGCTACCTTGCTCATCCTTAGGAGGGGGCAGCCTACCTGAGGACATAACAAAGAACAAGTGAGCCAAGTCAAGAGACTGAGAGAGAGGCACAGAGTTCTGACAACAGCATCACTTGAATTCTGCTGTGTATCAGACCAGTTCTACATCTTAGACTTCCCAGTTTTATGAACCAATATGTTCCTTTTTTTTTTTGGCTTAAGCTATTTTGAATTGGGTTTCTATCACTCAACCACAAAAGTTTGGATGAATACACTCATAACCCAGGGGTGGTAAATTCATGGTATATACACCCACCACCTGTTCCTACCTTCCACGCCCATAATGAGCATGTTAATAAATCTCAACACTCTTTCTCACCAAGCTTAAATTTGGCTTCAGAATCCTTCTCAACACAGAGTTCCAGGCAGCTTCTCCCACCCAATAAGATGAAATCCTATGAAGAGATACTTATTCTCAGGGGAACATCTCATGACTTGGGTTCCTGCCTTAGTTTCCTGATCTCGTCCTGGAGGCTTGATACTTGCTGAGCCTTATCAGCTCTGTTTTTACCAGCAACCCTTTCCCCAGGAACAAGGACCCAGGGCTTCATTTCCATCTGCTGCCTGAATCCTGCTCCACATTTACTAAAGTCTTGGGACTATGACTCTGCTGCCTACTTGACGGACCTAAGGTCCCCTCTGCCCTCATGCCCCCACCCCGGACCTCCAGTCCCCAGACGGTCACTGACACAGCCCTGCTGTGTTTCTTCATGCACTAGGGAAGCCACCCTGCCAGTGAGTTAATCCCACCCTGGGCTTGTTCCCTCATGTTTTCTACCCTTTGCCAGATTACGTCAATGAATTTCTGACGATGGTCACCACCAGCATCACACCCCCAAGGTGTCACATTGAAGGCTGACATAGCCCCCTTTTAATCTACTGTCCCTGTTTCAAACAGGTTGGTCTTTCACACTGTTACTGAGACCATATAACTGCTTATAACTCTGCACTGGGTTTCTACTGCACTTAGCTTAAGTTCCATAAATGCCAACTCTAAAAACAGATTATTTTTGTTGAAGTATAGTTGATTTACAATGTGTCATAAATGCCAGCTTCTTACCATGGCTTTCAAGGCCCAGCAAATTTGGTATCTGTCAGCTTCTCCAGCCCCAGGCTGGACAACTGCCTCCTCACTGTTGGCACTGAAGCCCACCTGAGCCTCTACCAGCTGCTGGAATGGCCTGCCACAGGACCTTTGCACATGATATTCCTATTGCCCTTCCCCCTTCGTCTCCTTAATTCCTTCCTATTCATCCTTCAGTTACCACCTTAGCTGCCACTTTCATAATCTCTCTGATTATGTTAATTCCCTCTATATGGGAGATATAACTATAATAAAAGAGCAAACAATACATAGCACTTACTTTGTGTCAAGAACTGTTCATAAGTACTTTATACATACTATTTCATTGAATCTTCACATCAGCACTGTGAGTTGGTACTCTCATCCCGTTTACAGGTGAGTAGCCTGTGGTATATGTTACATTCCCATGCACTTCTGCTTCATACCACTTCACAGAGCTGGAATTTTATGTTTATTTTGTGCTTTAAAAAAAAAAATTTCCCCCAACCCGACGGTGAGACCCATACAAGCAGGGACTGCATCTGTTTTTATCACCATAGCCTTAGTGCCTAGTAGAAGGCAAGATAAACAGTTAGTGCTCAATAAATATTTCCATGGAGCCCTTTGGCAGCTCTGAGCCCCATGGGCCCCTGCCTCCCAGTAGCAGTCTCTTTGTGTGCGGAGATTTATGGTGGGGCAGGAGTACAGGCAGAGAGCGGGGCTTCATGACATCCGGGCAGCCTTTCAGCTGGTGAGCAGCAGCAGGTCGTTCAGGAGGACAAGGGCAGTGGGAAAGTGGGGTGTCTGGGGTTAAAGACCAGCCAAGCAGATGGATGGAGTGGGAGTGGAGCAGACGTTGAGCACAGCTGCTGGGTGAAGCCAGGGCCGCAGGGGCCAAGCCCTGGTGACTGATTTCCTGGATGGTTAGAACTGAGTTTTAATAGCAGCCTTGGCAGCGACAGCGATTGAATTCACTGCTACGAAGCCCATGGCCTGGGTCAGGAGATGGGTGGGGGACCAGTAGCAAGTTGTATGAGGGGTGGCGCATGCCTACATGCTGTATATGTGTGTGTGTGTGTGTGTGTGTGTGTGCGTGCGCGCACATGCATGTGACGGGTATGGACTGGTATGAGTGAATGTATGGTTGTGTGCACATGTGTGACTTTCCAGAGTTGTGTGTGCAGCCAAGGAAATTGCCGACAGAATGGCAACTCCATAGGGTTCCGCAGAATACATGCACACGTGGATGGCAATAAATCAGGTTAAAGTGTTGAGTGTACATGGCTACTGCATGAGTTCACGCTGCATGTGGCATAGACTCAGTATGGTATTTATGATGTGAGTGCAAGTGAACATGAGCTGTCTAGAGGCGATTGTGCATGTGTGTGCGTGTGTGTATATGTGTGATGGTGAGGAGAGCCGGATTCACGTGTCAGGACTTGTCTGATCCTCTTAGATAATGACACATACAGTCCAATGACTGAGTGGGGACACATGTATCCTTCAGTAACTGAGTGGCCCAGGGATCAGCTGTGTACTATAGAATATACTGGATACCCTCTCTCTCACCACCCTTCTCCCCAACGTGTGAACACAGAGAGAAATTCCAGGGCTGCTCTGGGTACCATTCTTTTGGTTAGCATTTTAAAAAGAATTTTAATATACGTTGTTTTTTATTTTCCCTACAGTGACCTATAAGATTTGTACTGTATTTTCCATTTACTAGAAATAGGGTAAATGAGACTCAGAAAGTTTTAATGACTCTCCACAATCTTTAAACTTAATGGTAATAAAGTTTATACCTATTATGTACACAGAAGATTTCCCTCCCTTTTTATTGAAGTATAGTTGATTTACAATATTATATAAGTTTCAGGTGTACCACATAGTGATTCACAATTTTAAAGGTTATACTCCAGTTATAGTTACCATAAAATATTGGCTATATTCCCTGTGCTGCACAACATATCCTTGTAGCTTATTTACTTTATATATGGTTGTTTGTACCTCTTAATTCCTACCCCTGTTGTGCCCCCCTATGTTCCCTCTCCCCACTGGTGACCACTAGTTTGTTTTCTATATCTGTGAGTCTGTTTCTTTTTTGTTATATTCACTAGTTTGTTTTATATTTTAGATTCCACATAAAAGTGATAACATACAGTGTTTGTCTTTCTTTGACTTATTTCACTTAGCATAATACCTTTCAAGTCCATCCATTTTGTTGCAAATGACAAAATTTCATTCTTTTTTATGGCTGAGTAGTATTCCGTTGTGTATATATATCACATCTTCTTTACCCATTCATCTGTTGATGAATCAATCTTAGGTTGTTCCAAATCTTGACAATTGAAAATAATGCTGCTATGAACACTGGGATTTATGTATCTTTTTGAAATAGTGTTTTCATTTTCTTCAGCTATATACCCAGCAATGAAATTGCTGGATCATATGATAGTTCTATTTTTAGTTTTTGACGGAACCTCCACATTGTTTTCCATAGTAGCAACACCAATTTACATTCTCACCAACAGTGTACAAGTGTTCCCTTTTTTCCACATCCCTGTTAACATTTGTTATTTGTGGTCTTTTTGATGATAGCCATTCTGGCAGGTGTGAGATGATATCTCGTTGTGGTTTTGATTTGCATTTCTCTGATGATTGGTGATGTTGAGCGCCTTTTGTGTCCAGGCACCATTTTGACCAGACATTGGACAATACATGTTGCCCCGTCTCACAGAGCCTTTGTGCCAACCACAGCAGGGCGTTTCATCCCTCCTGTAGAATGAACCCAAGCAGTCAATGTCATTTGCTTCTGAAAGATGAGGAGGAAAGAGGCTTGCAGAAGTTAAGAAACCCTGGCACGGCACAAACAGACATAATGGGTAGGGTACAATCTGTGGAGTCAAATCCGGTTCTAGCCTTTACTAGCTGTGTGACTTTGGTAAGAATCACTTAAATTCATTTCACACTGTAAACGTGACCTATCACAATGCCTGACACATCATAGACCTCTCTGCCAGAGAGCTGGGTTTGAAATAAATACTTCCTTTTATTCAAAAAACATTCATGAATGCCTACTGTGGGAATTATTTTTGCCATTCACCAATATTTCTGGCTTTCAGCCTCTTAGATGCATAGTAGGAATGTATTTCGCTATCCCCTTTGAATTCAGATGTCATGTAACTTGTTTTGGCCAATGAGAGGAGAGTGGCATGACATGGACATTTCCTGGGTAGGAGCTTTAAGAGCTAGTGCACTAGGTGCCCTTGCTTTCTTTCCCCTGCTTTGGCAAAGTGAAATCATGGAGATGGAGTCTTCCTCAGCCAGGATCCTTGAGGGAGGACCATGTGGAGCAGAGGTCCCAGCTGACTTATGAGAGATGTGTTGTGTAGTAAGAAATACATTCTTGTGGTTTCAACCCAGAGATTTGGTGATTGTTTGTTACTCAGCTTATCCTGCCTGATACACTTAGTGTACACTGAGACCTTTCCACAATTTTGTCTTTTAGTCTACCTGTGAGGTAAATACTTATCCTTATTTCCTAAATGCTAAAACAGGCTTGGGGCCTGCAAGGTTTACTTGAGATAGCAAACAGGATGAGCCTTTCAATTAAAAAAAAGTGACCTTTGGGATCTTTGGTACGAGAGAGATCTGAATATTCAAGAATGGTGACCCAGTCTCAGAAACACCTCTGGAAAATCATGGGGTACTGGCCAAGGAAGAAAAAATGGGCTGCCCTATGTGGAGAAGAATCTGCACCATATTATCTGATCTGATTCGACAACAAAGGAAGCTCCCATGTAGATGAAGGTGATAATGGAGATTTCAACTTGCCCATACCCTGCTGGGAAATTCACCCCACAATGTGTCGAATAGGATAGTAACACTGAATACGTTACTTTCACTTTTAGAATACACAAGTTATAAATGATCATTGTGTTAAATTTAGAGAATTCAGAAAAATGAAAGGTTAAAAAAATTAAAATTGGAATGTCATATAGTTGGAATCATACTGTATGTAGCCTTTTCTATTTGGCTTCTTTCATTTGGTAATATGCCTTTAAGTTTCCTCTATGTCTTTTCATGGATTGATAGCTCATTTCTTTTTAGTGTTGAGTAATATTCCACCTGCCAAAGGACATCTTGGTTGCTACCAAGTTTTGGCAAGTATAAATGAAGCATCTATGGATATAACTGCTTGCAAAAAGATGCAAGTTTTTGTGTGGACATAAGTTTTCATATATTTTGGGCACAGTTGATGGGTTGTATGGTAAGAGGATGTTTAGTTTTGTAACCACCAAACCGTCTTCCAAAGCAGCTGTACCATGTTGCATCCCCACCAGCAATGGATGAGAGCTCCTGTCGCTCCACTGCCTTGCCAGCATTTGGTGGTGTCAGTGTTCTGAATTTTGGCCATTCTATTAGGTATATAATGATATCTCATTGTTGTTTTAATTTCCATTTCCCTGATGACATATGGTGTGGAGCAGTTTTTGTATGTTTTTCATCTGTAGATCTTCTCTGGTGAGGTATCTGTTAAGTTCTTTGACCCATTGTAAGATCAGGTTGTTTGTTTTGTCATTGTTGAGATTTCAGTGTTCTTTGTATATTTTGGATAATAGTCCTTTGTCTGATCTATCTTTGGCAAACATTTTCTCCCAGTCCATGGCCTGTCTTCTCATTATCTTGACATTGTCTTTGCAAAGCAGAAGTTTTAAATTTTAATGAAGTCCAGCTTATCAACTATTGCTTTCATGGGGCATGCCCTTGGTGTGGTACCTAATAAATCTTCACCACATCGAAGGTCATCTAGGTTATCTCCTATGTTATTTTCAGGGAGTTCTATAGTCTTGATTTCAACTATATGACATTCCAGGAAGGGCAAAACTATGGAGAGAGTAAACAGATGAGTTGTTGCCAAGGACTGGGGTTGGGGAGGGATGAGCAGGTGAAGCATAGAAGCTTTTTAAGACAGTAAAACTACACTGTATGATACTATAATGATGGATACATGTCATTATACATTTGTCCAAACCTGTAGAATGTACAAGACCATAATGTAGACTATGGACTTTGGGTGATTATGACATGTCAATATATCTTCATCAATGGAAACAAAAGTATCACTTTAGTGAGGGATGTTGTTAATGCAGGAGGCTATGCATGTGTGGGGACAGGGTGTATATGGGAAATCTCTTTACTTTCCTCTCAATTTCAATGTGAATCTAAAACTGCTCTGAAAAATAAAGTCTTAAAAAAATTAAAATTATCTAATATTCTCTACCTAGAGATAACCACCATTAGTATTCAGCCTTCCAGACTTTTTCCATATATGCTTTAAAAGTGGCGGTTACATTATGTATATATTTTATAATCTGTTATTGTGTTTAATACATCATGAACGTCCTTCTGTTTTAAGTACATACAGAGCCACATCACCATTTTAAATGGCTGCATAATATTCCATCATATGATACCTTTATTTATTTATTACTATTTCCTAATGTTAATAGTAAGCCCATATGTATAGCTGATTCACTTTGTTGTGGGGCAGAAGCTGACACGCCATTGTAAAGCAATTGTACTCTAATGAAGAAGTTAAAAAAAAAAAAAAAGTAAGCCAAATACTTGATCTTTAGGCTGCTTGCACACTCTTGCTGTTTATAAACAATACTGTGATGAAACACCCTGGAAGATACATCTTCTGGCACTTGCGTAATTATTTCCTTAGAATAAATTCTTTGAAGTGGGATCGCTGGGTCAAAAGAAATGTACTTTTGAAGGGCTTTTGCTACATATTGCCAAATTGCTTTCCAGAACCACTATATTAATTTACAGCCCTAGCAGTAATGCATAGGAATGCCTTTTTTCTTGATTTCCATGTCAATACTGGGTATTGTCAATCTCTTAAATCTTTGCTAATTCTAGCCATGAAAAATTGCACTTCCTTGTTGCAATTTACATTTCTTTGATTCCTAGTGAGTTTGGATTTTGTTCTTTTAGAAGTGCATTGTTAGAATATCTTAGTGGTGACCCTGATGGAATCTCCACAATGCAGAGAAGAGGATTTGTGCATTCATTCATTAGACACATGAATTTGCATCTAGTATGTGCCAGGCAGTTTCAGCAGGGAATAGGACAGACGCAGCCCCTGCTCCAGAGCCCACAGACAGCAGTGTGTGTGTCTGGCGGGGGTGGTGTGTGGCTGGTTGGGGAGGATTGGATCTTAGCTCTAGAGACATCAGGTGCCTGAAGCAGCAGTGAAGGAACCACAAGAAGCAGTGACTCAGTTAGTTAGTGCTGTGCTGAACCATATGGGAGCCTGATGCAAAAGGAAAAATCAGAAATACTAATCCTACTGGACTGAATGTCAATATTATGACATAGTGTGAGTGTGTTTCGTGTTTGGTAATTGCAATCATTGTTGCTTCTGTTGTGGTCATCCATTTACAATGCTTGGTGCCAGTTTATTTATCTCTTGCAAAAATAAAATACAGTGTGTGTGTGTGAAAAAAAAAAAAGAAATACGAATCCTATCTTTATTCAAATTTTGCTATTTTGTTCATCATGGATTTTTGCATTAATGATGATTTTTAAAAAATACTACATTTTAATATTAGGTATCTTGATTGCTGAGTTTTCTTGGCATAAATTTAGATTTTATGCCAGAGATGAGTGCCTCTGTCATCTTGCCCTTTTAATCCTGGATCTCCTGATATAGCCCTAATTTAAAAAATTTCAGTGCACACACAGGTGAGATCCTGCAACCTGAACTCAGGGGTCTCCCGCCTTATAAATAGATGCTGTTCTGACTACATAACTGGAAAGACTTCAAGTCAGTCTAATAACCATTATGGGGAATTACTCTGTGCCAGCCCCTGTGTTAGGCACCAGGGATTTAAAGTCAAAGCCCTCAGTCATTGTTCCAGTGGTAAGATTCAGAGGTCCAAGTAAATAATATGCCCTGTAATTGTCCATTAGCCACCCCTGTTCTTAGAAGACATGGCAGGTGGTTATGCCAGCTTGTTCCCATCCTGGCTGCCATCTTTGGTGGACTGAATACATACAAAGGTCTTGGACAGCTAAGTATTAATAACAGTCAAAACATAATTATAATAAGTACAAAGTATTTAAGTGTCCCCTATGTGCCAACATGACACCAGGCACTTGTAATTGTTAGATCCAGGAAGAAAATCAGAAACCACCCTAAATATTTAAAACAGAGGGAATTTAATTAGGGAGTTGATTACACAAGTGATGGGAAATTTGAGAAGCTAAACAGGAAGTGGCGAGGCCACCAGGAGTTTATGCAACAGCAGAAAGCCACTACAACTGCCAGGGCTGGAGAGACAAAGGAAGGAGATGGGGTTATCAGAGCTTGGGGCAGAAGTTGGAACCTAAAATGATCTGTTTCACAGGAGCGAAAACCATGGAGGAGATTCAGCCCTTGCTAGAGATGTTCCTTGAGGAGGGAGGAAGGAAGTGATGAAGAAATACCTATTTTGCTTTCCTTCTGCCTTTCAGTCTCCCATCCATACTTTCCATTGGTCCAACCCTGCTGGAAACCAGCTGACCTTGGATCTGAGCCAGAGGTCAGCTCTCTTTATGTTGGAGAGCAATGCAGGGGAATAGGGAACTTATCTGACAGCAAACAAGTCCAAGAACAGCCCCCTACTGCACATAAAACGTCTTTGAAAATTCTCAGGGAATTCCCTGGTGGTCTAGTGGTTAGGGCTCTGTGCTTCTACTGCCGCGGGCCCGGGTTTGATCCCTGGTCTGAGAACTAAGATCCTGCAAGCCACGTGGTACAGGCAAAAAATAAAAAATAAATAAAATAAAATTCTCATTACCACCTTGAAGTTAAGTACTTGATTCTATCTTAAATATGAGGCATCAGAAACCCTGAAGAGCTAAGAGATTTACTACAAGGACATACAATAAACAATTGGTGGAATTGTATTTGAGGTCAGGCTTGCTTGGGGTCGAGGTCAGGCTTGCTTGGGGTCAAGGTCATACTTTTCCTCCAGCACAGTCTCCCTCTCTGTCTCGAATCCCACCATCATCCAGGGCATCTTCAGTCCTCATGTGGGCCACCCATCCAGTGCCCTTGCCACACCATTCCTTGGCCTCTTCATTGACAAAGACCTTCACTTTAACTCTTCTTCAGCCACCAGGGCCACCATATTTCACAGCTTCATTGAATTCTATATGATCGGTGTTCCCTGGAGTTATGCAATGCAATGGCTCTGTTGACAGCTAACTATGGCTATAGTCTGGATCTGGTCATTACATCTGAACTCTTGGCCTCTGAAATCTTAGCTTCTCAGAGTTCCTTCTCTGTTCTCCTTCCTTTTCCTTTCCTTCACTCTCATTGACTTGTCCTTTTGACCTTACTCCAACCCCATGAGTATTTATGTTCATGGTCTTATCAGTCCACCAGCTCTTCCTGAATCTACTCTCCTCCATGCCCAATCTGGGCCCCATGGTGATACACTACTCCATGACTTTTGTGATACACTCCCTGGCCAGTCCTACTTTACCTTCAGCGTTCTTTGCTAGAGAAAACCATACAACTGTGGAGGTTGGGTTCATTATACATTTATGATTTTCATACCTGTTTAATGTCCCTGGAAAGTCCCCTCTGCTCAGCCATAGTTTGAGAACTTCCCTGTTCCCCATAGTACCACTCCTAACCTCACTATTGTCCCTTGAGCCCCAGGCTGCTCTTTCCCGGGAAAGGTCCCGGTACCTACATTCAGATGTCTCAGTTCTGGACTGATGCCAATAGAATATCCCAGGACCCGTTGGAAATGTAGGAGTGAGAAGACAGGGTAGAACACAAAGTTTTGGGTTGTCTTCATAGAGGTGATGATAGGGGCCTGATTTATTGAGGAGAAACACCAGAGACACAGGCAGGGCGACTGAGACAGAAGTTGGACATTTTCTTCCAGTGCATGCGAAATTCTTCCCCCTCAATTTTCCAAGAATTCTGGGCTTAGTGGCTGCTCAAGAGTTAACATACTCTCTCCATTCTGTGCCTCTGCCATTAATTACTCCAGTGGCTGCAGACGCTACCAGGAGCCAGGTCCTTGCTGTTCCAGCTTCAGAGTGGGTTTATTGCCAACCACGCATTATAAAGGACTAATTGTGAGCCCCTTGCACCTGCTGGTTCCCCTTGTGGTTGGGACTCAGGGGGAGGGGTTATTAATGAGCTTGTTGCTCATTATAATAAAACAATGGGGAAGTTGGCAAAGGGGCTGGAGGTCCAGGTGCGGTGTCAGAAAAGGTTGGTTGGCATTTCTGGAAACATGACTTTATAGTCTTATCACCTGCTTCCTTCTCTGGCTCTTGCTGTGACATCCAGAGGTAAAAGAGCTGTCACCTGGAGGGACACACACAGTCCTTGTGAGCTCATGGCCAGGGGGAGCCATTTTAATGGAGGAGTTGCTAAGCTGATACATGGTCCTGGTTGGGATTGTCTGGACACTGGGTATGTTGTGACCTCAGCCCCCAGAGTATTGAAGACAGACCTGGCTGAGCCCAGGTGATTAATAGATGCAGCCTAAAGGATGGAGTGGAAGCCAGCGGGAGGCCACCAGAATGACAACGTCCTGCACCTGAAGGGCTCTGTGTAACATCCTGCTTCTGGCACAAGTACAGGACTCGGGCTAGGGTGAGGCAAGTGTGCAGAATTTAAGGAGGCTCCACTCTCAGGCTGTGTAAATGAAACAGAGCAGGACCCAGGGGTCCTCCCTGATACAAAAGCCTTTCTGTGCACCCATTTCTTGTTTGTAGGAAAAAGGCTTCAGCCTCCTAGACCTTTCCTGAGTTCCAAAGGGCAGATTCAAACAGTTACTAATTAGAGGAGTGAGGGAATGCAGAAACAAAGGAAATGCAGTCAAGAAATGATAATGCAGCAGTTGGGCAGAGTCCTGCCTCCTCAAGGGATAGAGAACAACTTGATACTTATCTCTGAGTTCTTCTACAGGACCTAAGGTCCCCACCCAGGTGGAGGATGGTAACTTTAGGCTGAGTCCAGGCACATGGACCCCAGGATGGTTGGAGCCAGAAGGCAGATGATTGAAATTCCTGGAGCACCGCCCTGTTACCTCACCACCAACGAATCAGAGGAAGGTCACACACCCTGCAGCCCTCCCCCCACATTCGGCCTATAAAAACTCTTCTTCCCAAACCATGGAGGAGTTCAGGTCTTTTGAGCACGAGCCTCCTGTTCTCCTTGCATGACCCTGCGATAAAACTTTCTTTGCTCCAAACTCTGCCGTTTCAGTTTGTTTGGTCTCACTGTGCATCAGGCACGCGGACCTGGGTTCAACAACACAAATGCAGGAGTAACATTAAGAGTGGGTATAGCACAGAGAACTATATTCAGTATCTTATGATAAACCATAATGGAAAAGAATATTTAAAAAACAAATGCATGTATGTGTAAAACTGAATCATTTTGCTGTACAGCAGAAATTAACACAACATTGTAAATCAACTATACTTCAATTAAAAAAAAAAAAAAAAAGAAAAGAGTGAGTATCTCCTTAATTTTTGTGCCCTGAGTGTCTTACCTTAGTTCGGCCCATCACACTTGCGTGGCTGCACGAGAAGGGCTGGATGATGACTCCTCCTTGATATCCTACCCTGGGGCCTGGGCAGGTCAGTGGATGTCACTTCCTGGCCCCTGGTTCTCCAGGGACTGACCTGGAGGCTCTTCTGGAAGCCCAGAGTTCACTCAGGAAAGGACAGCTGATAATAACTGGGCAGCGTCACTGTGAACCTCAAGGCACAAATGGAAGTGGGTAAGAGAAACCCCCAGTGTGGTGGTGACAAGTGCAGACTCTTGGGTTTGAACTTCTGGGTTCAGGCCCCAGCTTCACCATTTACCAGCAGAGCGACCTTAGGTAAGATGTTTAATACCTCAGCATCTTGGTTTCTCATCTGGAAGTGGCCTTCTTTCTGTTCCTCAAGTATAAAAATTTGTTTGCACCTGAAGAAGACTTCTCCAAGGTCTTTGCAGGACTGCTTTCTTCTCCCCATTCAAGCCTCAGGTCAAATGTCACCTCTCTTTGGAGAGGCCTCCCCAGGCAACACTACCTAAATGAGGTACTTGACATCTCTTTGACTTGTAATTTTCTTTTAGCTTCTTTTTTTTTAAAAAATTAATTAATTAATTTTGGCTGTGTTGGGTCTTCACTGCTGCGCATGGGCTTTCTCTAGTTGCAGTGAGCGGGGGCTACTCTTTGTTGTGGTACGTGGGCTTCTCATTGTGGTGGCTTCTCTTGTTGCGGAGCACGGGCTCTAGGCGCGCGGGCTTCAGTAGTTGTGGCTCGCGGGCTCTAGAGCACAGGCTCAGTAGTTGTAGCACACGGACTTAGCTGCTCTGTGCATGTGGGATCTTCCCGGACCGGGGGTCGAGCCTGTGTCCCCTGCATTGGCAGGCGGATTCTTAACCACTGCACCACTAGCTTCTTTTTTAATCAGTGGTTAGATCATCTTGCTCATTCTTGTTTTGGAGTATTTGTGTTTTGTCTGGGGATTATTTGAAATTTAGACTAGCTAATGATTTTATCTCTTCAGTTGTTGCCTTTCCTTTAAGAACCAACTATTGGATTGAAAAAGAAATTCTACTAATGTTTTCTCTTTCTACTAATTCATTGCTTTTGACTTTTATGTTTATGAATTATACTTTTAAAAATGTATTCTAACTTACCAAAATAATATTTGGTTTGTTTGTTTTTATTATCTCTTACTAAATTGTGAAAGCAGCTAGAAATATTGATTTTCTTTTGAGTGCAGATTTGGTATATTTCAAAAGTTTTTAACAGGATACTGAAAGGGACTTTTGCTGATGCCCCGAAATATGTGAATAGAACCCAAGTATATAGTCAAAGAGATGTCAAGTACCCTAAAGCATATTGCAACCTGGGGAGAAGGGTTGAGTAAGAAACCCGCCAAGACATATAAAAGGTCTTCTGTGGTGGCCATAAAAAAATGCATCATCAGGGGAGTTCCCTGGCAGTCCAGTGGTTAGGACTCAGTGCTTTCAGTGCCATGGCCCCAGGTTCTATCCCAATCCCTGGGTGGGGAATTAAGATCCCACAAGCTGTGCGGTGTGGCCCCCCCCCCAAAAAATCATCATCAGATCTCCTGCTGTGGGAACACAACTGACTGATGGCCTGGCTGCTGTCTCTCTGGATCCTTCACAATGATTGGACCAGATCTACGCTTCTCATGGGCTGCTCCCAGGAGTGAGTGACCACAGCGGGGCTACTAAAGCAGATCTACTCCTGCAGTATGCCAGGCTCCTCCACCAGGCAGCTTTGGCTTTAGGACTCCCCATAGTCCTGGCAACTGGGAACAACACTGTAATCCAAGAGCCTTTATACCTAATCCTTCTTCCATCTCCTTCTCCTTCATAGGGACAGACCTTCGTTGCTGTCAGAAGGCTCTCCCTGTCTCCTCAGATCCCTTACTTTATCTTTCAGAGGTGGGTTTTCTGGAGAAACAGAACCAATAGGACTTTATCTATCTATCTATCTATCTATCTATCTATCTATCTATCTATCTATCT
>NW_021703769.1:20056564-20244288 GCF_005190385.1 Monodon monoceros | reverse complement strand
TCTATCTATCTATCTATCTATCTATCTATCTATCTATCTATCTATCTGTCATCTATTGAGTCAGCAAGCTGGAGACCCAGGAGAGCCAATGGGATAGTTCCAAACTGAAGACCAGCAGTCTCAAGACCTAGGAAGAGCTGATGTTTCAGTTCAAATTCAAAGTCAGGAAAAACGGATGCCCCGGCTTGAAGGCAATCACGCAGGAGGAATTCTCTGTTAGTTGAGGGAGGGTCGGCCATTTTCTCCTACCCAGGCCTTCAACTGATTGCAGGAGGCCCACCCAAAATCTACTTTACTCAGCCTGCCAACTCAAATATTAATCTCATCCAAAAATGCTCTCTTAGGAATATTCAGAAGTAATGTATAACCAAATATCTGGGCATCCCAGTCAAGTTGACACATAAAGCTCAACGTTGAGGCAGATGGTCTTTAGCATCAGTTTCAGAGACTTTTAGAGCTGAGGTGAGTTTGTGATTGTCTTGACTTTTCCCTCATGGTAACAAGATGGCCGCTCCATCTGCAGTGTCACATCAATATTCCAGGCAGGAAGGGCAAAGAGCAAATGACCTGTGTCCTCTGAGTCTTTCCTCTTTTAAGTGGCTTTCCTGGAAGGCCCACTTAATAATTTCCACCTTGACCTCTTTGCCCAGAATATGTCACATGGCCACTGTTATTTTCAAGGGAAACTGGGAAAAGTAGTTAGTATCTTGGCATACTGCCTCCCTGCAAAATCAGGAAGGATGAGTGTTGGGTGGCAAACCAGTAATCTCTAGTCATGTCTGTCCAATGATGCAGATTGCTGATCTGGGTTTCAGCAGAGTTTCAGCAGAACTTGTGAAAGAATCTTCAGCTATTCCTAGGGAGAAGACTGAGAATATGGACTGGATTTTAGGGGATCCCAGTAGATTAATGACTAGCTTACCTATTTAGAGCAGATTAATGAGTTGATATCATCCTGCAGAGAGGTCTCGATTGGAGTGCCTAAGGGCTCTATCTCAGCTGTGATCTTATTTAGTATTTTTAATGAATGGTTTGGGTGAAGAGATAGAAAATCCACTGATGAGACTCACAGATGAAATAAAGATGACAAAGAAAAAGTGTGAAGAGAGGCTAGATGAAAGAATCAGTATCTGAAAAGGTCTTGGCTACCCGTGGGGCCAATTTGGGGCCAAATCTTAAAAAGTGAATCAGTGGAGGAATAATGGAGTGTCCTGTGTTGGGATGCAGAAGCAATGACCCCAGTCCTGGCTAGGGAAGCTCTGGCTTAGCCTAGCGGGTCTTTAATGTCTTGGGGATTTTAGTTGATGCTTGACTTCATATAAATAATCAGGGTGATACAGACCTCCAAATCAACTTGCTCTCACATAGTGTTAATAGAAATATCACAAGGACTGAGATGCAGGGCAGAGAATGAGAATTCAGTGGAAGGAGAGTGTCAGACCCAGAGGTATCCAGGTGAAATGTAAGTCTCTTCACTTCCCTCAAAAATCTGTCAAATTTGGGGAAGGATGTTTTGTTCCTCGTTTTATGAAAGAAGGAGGCCTGAGGAGATGAGAACTATTGATCTATGGAAAACTGTAGGGCCTGGAGACATCCAAGAGGCTGACTGACCAAGGATGGAATAAGATGTCACTGGAGGTGGTGAGTTTCCTGTCACTAGAAGCATTCAAGCTGGGGGAGGAGGCTATCGAGATAAATTAAACACTGAGTGAGTAGACAGATGAGTTGCACCCTAATAAAATTCTCTTCTGTTCATGGGGCTCTTTGATTCTCCAAATTTCCTGATGACCCCTGAGGCCACCTGGATTAGGCAAAGAAGGGCTGGTCATGGAAGTAGAGTAGCTGCTGACCTAAGGCTTTCAGGAGGTTGATGAAGCTCTGAGCCTTCCCAGAGGGGTGGAAGCACTGATTTAAGCCCCCAGGATGAAATGTACTGTTTCCAAGTGGTCTTTAGGTTTGACCACAGAAAGATAAACTGAGTCAGAATTGGACATTAGCTAACACAGCAGGGGGATGAGGGATCAGCAGGCTACCCTCTATTCTTGAGCCATCTTGAACCTTGAGAAGAACTTGCTCAGGGCTGGAGATGACCAGGTGTGGTCAGGACCTCGGTTTATCCCTCTCCTCATTGTGGGTCAGTCATCTGTGGCTTCATAATTAGTCCACGGTGTGATGGGTATGATTGTAGGGGTGTAAGTGAACACGCTGCTGAAGTTACCAAAACATTTATAGAGTACCTATTATGTGTCAGACACTCTGTAGGAGCCAGAGACGTGAGAGAACTCAAACATGGTCCTGGGCTGGAGGGGCCCACAGCTCAGTTATGGAGAGGACCAAAGATCAAACAGATGTTTATGGGTGGAAGATCTTGATAGACAGTTATGTTGGGTGTAAGAAAGCCCATGTAACTACCTATGCCTGGGGCAGGGGCAATGAAGGATGTCTTTCTAAAGCTGGGCCATAGAGGGTCAGTGCTTTAAATGGATAACAGCTCAGGGTGGGCTTTCCAGGTAGGGGGACAGCATGTGCAAAGGCCCAGTCTTGCAACGTCCTGGTGCATTCTGGGAAAGGCACGCTTTCTGCATGGTTGGAAGAGGGAGGTTCATAATGAGGGGTGAGACTCAGCAGATTTGAAACTGACATTGAATGCCACGAGGAGGCATTTTTACTTTGTCGGCACTAAGGAGCCACCTGGGGCTTTAAAAATAGGACAGGGATGTGATCTGAAATTTCTTCTAGAGGTCATCTCTTGGCATTCTGGAGTTTGTGGACTGGGCAGGGGTGAGACAGGGGACAGGCGACCGCCTGGACCCAAGTCACTGGCATGGGTCTCCTTTCTTTGCCACCATTAGGCTGTTCCCAGATTGAATGATTCATGGAAAGAGACTTGCTCCCCCATACTTCCCCATTTTCGGGGGGACCTCGTTGGCCTGCGGGAGGTGCTCTGTGCCTGTTTAGTAATCATATGTGGGGTTTCCCTGGGGGAAGCCCAGGGTCTAGGTGGACAGCTGAGGACAGAGGAGAGAAATCGCTATTTGTCGTGTGTCTGCTGTGTGCCAGACACTTCACACGAGTCATTTCATTCTCTTCTCACCCTAACTCTGAGTAGTTGCAGGTTTCCAGTGGTGGAAAATGAAGCCCAGAGAAGTGACAAGATTTGCTAAAGGGCTCACAGCCTGTCAATGGCAGAGCTGGGATTTGAACCTGTATTTCCGGCTCTCAGTCCAGTGCTCTTTGCCATGCACCAGGGTCCCTGTGTTTGCCTCCCCCCAGGGCTGTTGGTGAAGGCGAGCTGGTGCATCTCTGGCTGGTAGTCTGTGTGTCTTGAGGGCCTGGCTGACCCTCCAGGGAAGGCAGACAGGGCACAGCAGCTTGCTGGCAGCTCCCCGGTCCTGTCCTGTCCCGGCTTGTCTCCTGCACAGATTAATTGCCGCTCGTTGGAGGTGTGATGTTTCCAGGTATGTGTGGGAAGGGAGGGGAGCAAAGCAGCCCTGCTGATCACTGGCCTGTACGGGCACAGCTGGCAGCCTGCACAGCACCCTCATCCAAAAGCCATCCATAGCCGGCAGCGCATTGCCATCCAGGGCCAGCTGCCGAGCTGGCACCTCTGGGCCTCCTCCAGTGTGACAGGCCTCTCGGCTCAGTGCCTCTGGGTTGGGCCCCTGTGTCTGCCTCCTGCAGTGCTTTGGGGAGTATGGGAGCCTTGTCTGATTGAGCCTTTCACTCTTGGGGGGGTCTTGGGAAAACAGCAGCCTGGAGTCCGGGTATCTCTTGCACAGAGTCCCTGTCTTGCTGTCAGCACCCAGGAAGAGCACAGCCATCCTCTGTGTCCTCCCAAAGTTCCAGAGACCAGAGTGTCCCAGCTGAGATGAGGCTGGAGGGCCAGGCAGGGCCGGGATGTGGCTCAGCCAGACCAGTGTGTGGGTCTGTGTGGAAGGGGAGGTTGGTGGGTGCTGCCTACATTCAAAGGGCTCTTGCCATTCCAGCTCCGGGGGCCTATGTCCCCTCCCCAAGAAATAGGTGCCATTAACTTGAGCTCCTAGGTTTACAGCAGTGGTTCTTAAACATGCTCAAGTGTCAGATCACCTACAGGGCTTGTTAAAATGCAGACTGCTGGGCCCCGCCCTCAGAATGTCTGGTTACCTAGGTCTAGGGTGGGGTTCAAGAGTTTGCATTTCTTTTTTTTTTTAAATACATCTGCATCTCCAGGACTTATAACTGGAAGTTTGTGCCTTTTTACCACCTTCATCTATTTTGCTCATCCCCCATCCTCCATCTCTGGCAACCTCCAGTCTGTTCTCTGTATCTCTAAGTTCAGTTTTGTTTTGTTTTTTAAGATTCCACATATAAGTGAGATTATACAGTGTTTCTCTTTCTCTGTCTGACTTATTTAACTTAGCATAATGCTCTCAAGGTCCAATTCATTATGTTGTAAATAGCAAGATTTTCTTCTTTTTATGGCTGAATAATATTCCATTATGTGTGTGTGTGTGTGTGTGTGTGTGTGTGTGTATGTGTGTGTGTGTATCTACATCTATACCTGTCTATTTCACATCTTCTTTATCCATTCATCTGTTGATGGACCCTCAGTTTGCTTCCATGTCTTGGTTGTTGTAAATAGTGCTTCAGCGAACACGGGAATGTAAACATCTTTTAAAGATAGTGATATTTGCATTTCTAACACGTTCCCAGGTGATGTCAGTGCTACTGGTCCAGGGTCCATGCTTTGAGAACCCCTGGCTTAGAGAAAGGCCAATTGAAGCCTTCCTTAAGTCCCCTAGGGATTTGCAGAAATCCAAACTCTCCTGGTTTCTTTGGGCTGTTAGTTCCTGCTTAATTTTCTGATTGCCAGCCTGCCCAGGTTGTTCTAGACTTGGAATCAGAGATAAAGCTCAGTCCCTTCCTGTGACTGACAGGGGCTCTTTAAGGTGTGGTCAGCTGACTTTGGTGATGGTTGGGCTAGAGCAGGGTCTCTACCAGTGCAATACAGACTCCATTCAGATGCTGTTGTCTTCGCTGTCCTTTGGCCAAGAGTCTTGAGAGGATAACTTGAGATGACACATGCAAAAGATCTGGCTTATGGAGGATGCACAGTCAAGGCTAGTTTCCCCCCTTCCATCTCTGACCCATAAGTAGAGACAGATTTGGCTGCAATTGACCCCCAGAAGAAGTATGCAGAAGAGAGAGTCTTGGGAATAATTCAGCAGCCTTCCCCTTCTCTTGCAGCCCACATTTGGCTGAAGATAAGAGACTTTCTCTCTGGAGTCCTTAACGCCACATGTCCCCAGAGGCAGGGCTGTCTTCTCCTGGATTTTGCTCCTCTCACCTTTTCTCAGTGCCAGGAGCTGGCCTGGTAACAGGTCCCAGCAGACTGACCTTCATAAAGACCCCAGGTTGCTCACATCACATTCTTTAGACAAGATCCTTAACTTCACCTTTCCCTTTCATCCCACCTCTTGGGGTTTCATCCATCTGTCCAGAGCAGTCTACCAGCTGCTGGGTATCCTACAATGGAAAATGTCCCCCAATTTTTCAGGGTCCTGAGAGAAAGGCAAAGGGCTCGGATATCTCTTGGGACTCAAACTTGCTGCAGGATTGTTAGATTTGGTTGGAAGTCTCCAGCTGAGTCTCAAAGATCTGGATTACCATAACCACTAGAGAGCATTCTACTCCCTACCTCCCACCTTTACTCTCTGCAAACGTTGTTTCCAATACCACACACAGGCACATGTTCACGTTTAGCTTTTGTCCTTTTGAATTCCCAGGGAGAATCATTTACCTCTTTCCTTTGCTCTAGTAAGTGCGACTTTGCGATTTGGGAAATAGCCCTGATTCCCTCCAGGAAAAAAACATTGAGAAGGTGCTTCAGCAGAAGGGATAAAGATGGTTTTACTCCTAGATTATACATTCCTTCCATGAGATATGTAATCTTAATTCCATGCTGCATCTCATGCTTGCTTACAGCACCAACCAGGGCTGTAACAATAGTTAACTCCCACTTCCCCCGGCCCCCTACCCTGGCTGCCTGCAATCACTGTAATTGGCTGGAGTCTTGGATGTCCTGGGCAGCAGGTACCAGCTTCTGATTTTGTTTCTCGGCTCTTCTAGGGTGGGGTTGCCAGAGCAGGGCGACTGTAATGGAAAGGTCAGACAGTTGGCATAGACTGCCTCTCTGATGGGGCTTTATCTTCAGCAAAGAGAGCATTTTTTATTTTAACAAGCATGAGTTTGTTAAAAATAATGTAATTCTTACTTAAGACATGGGTGATTGACTTTATCATTTTTGCTTTCTGTTACCTTCTAAAGAGGAAACATCAATCTACAAGGCACGGAGTAGGAGGAAGTCATGTTCTGAAACTTGGGGTGAATCCCCTGCTACTGGGACAGGAGATAGAAGACTGGGGCTTTTGAATGTTGACCCTGAATAAATGCCTTAACATGCTCGAAGATTGCCCTTTCTGCAGCCTCAGGAGACAGTAGGCCCACCAACCTTTTCCATGGACCTTGCTAGTTTCTTTTCACACCAATGCATAATGTCAAATGAGGGGCCCCCATCAAGGCGCCTGCTGCTTGCTGCCAGGAACTCCTGATGACTTCAGCTAATTTCCAAGTCTGGAAACATTGTTGACGGGGTGATTTCTGAAACGTGAAAGGCGTTATCTTGTCGTGCCATCTGCGGCGCGTCTGTCTGAGTTGGGGCTTCTGCTGCCACTCTGCCCCCTCGCAGCAACTCTCACTGCTCCGTCATCATCTCCCACGGCTAATTGCTCCAAACTGACAAGGAGTCGTTTTTGATTTAGAGATACAGGGAAATGGAACTTTCTTGCTGATGTTTCCAATGCAAGCACGCCTTTTGGAATTGTGATTTGATTTTTTGGTTGAGGGGGGTCTGGTTTCAGCACCGGGTCAGGAACTGCTCCTGGGAAAGAAGGGACCATAAGGAGTGGTGACTGGGATGGAAGACTCACCTGTGATTCTAATTTACAAGGAGCCTGACGTTAAGTGGAATGAGTTGCCTTGGGAGGTAGTGAGTTGTCTGTCACTAGAGGTGTGTAAGTGGAGATGATTTTGTTTACTTGCTTGGAAGGCCCTAAATGGATTCAAGCTTTGACTGGGTGATCTCGTCTAGCTCAAAGAGTCTCATGGAATTGGTTATACTAGGGAAATATGAGGCAAAGAAGGATAATCAAAGGGTCAGGGCTAGTGTTGTAGTCATTTATACCTGTGTTAACAAAACGCCTCAGCATTTCAATGGCTTGAAACAACAATAATAATTTATTTTCTCACATGGCTTTTGTTGGTCCTTAATTCAGACAGGGTACAGCAGGGATACCTTGTCTCTACTTTATGATGTCTGAGGCCCCATCTTGAGGTCTTAAGGACTAGAGGGCTGGAATTATCTAAACGTTTGACTAGGGATGAGGACCCACTTCCAAGGTGGTTCATTCAAATGGCTGGCAAGTTGGTGCTGGCTATTTGCAGGAGGCCTCAGTTTCTCACCACATGGGCCTCTCCAGAGAGCTGTTTTAGGCTCCATGACATGATGACCTGTCTTTTCAGAGTGAACAATCCAAGGCAGAAGCTGCAATTCTTTTGTGACTTAACTTTGGAAGTCATACACTTGCACTTCTAAGTGATAGACGTCAAGATGATTCAGTGTGAGAGGGGACTACACAAGGATGTGAATACCAAGAGGCAAGGATCCTCAGGGGCCATCTTGGAGGCTGGCTATCACAGCTAGGTAGCAAAGCAAGGCAGCCAGCTTCTACTGGTCGGGAGAGTTAAGACAAGTTCTGAGCTTAATCATATTTTAGCAGTAGGAAGTTGGCAGAGGGCATTAAGTCCAAGCAAACTCAAGCTTCTGTGAGACCTGTTCTCTCTCTTTGCTCACTCTCCCATGTGGTCCCGTCTACTGCCATCTACTCTGGGCTTCCACATTTTTGCTTCCAACATTAGCCTTTCCTAGAGATTTAGAATTTCTATGTCAAATTCACTCCAATTACTCTGGCCTTCCATCAGCTTCTTGAGTACATCATTCTCTTTTATACTTCAGGGCTTCTCTACATGCTGTTCCCTCTGCTAGGTATACTGCCCCTAATATGCCATCTTCATCCCATCAGTAGTTGCCTCATGTTTATCATTGAGATGTCAGCTCAAATGTTATTTTCTTGAGTAGTCTTTGCTGACTTCTCCTGTGGTAGATTGTCTTTTCCAAAGATAGCCACAGTAATATATATATATATATATATATATATCTCCCATCCCACATGCTCTTTTTACAATGTGACATTGATGTCAAGAGGTGGGTTTGTGTTCCCTCATTTAGAACTTGGGTAGACTTGGGTTACTGCCTTGATGAATGGAATGTGGCAGAAGAGATGCTGCATGACTTTGAAGACTAAGTCATAAAGGCAGCATCTTTCTCTGTCTCTTTCCCCCTCTCCACTTGTCCATGGTACTCAGCCACCATTTTGTGAGGAAGCCCAACTAGCCCATGCAGAGGGACCACTTGGAAAGCCAACATAGCCCATCAAACATGTGAATGAGTGAACCTTCACATGGTTCCAGCCCCCAGTTTTTGGGTCTTTCAGCTGAGACACCAGATATCATGGAGCAAAGATAAGTTGTTCTCACTGTGCCTCTTAAGAATTCAGAAGCCATCAGAGGTAATAAATGATTATAGTTGTTTTATGCCCCTGAATTTTGTGGCTATTTGTTAGGCAATCACAGGAACTAATATATTCCCGACTCTATCAGGTTTCCTTGTAATGTGCCATTATAATTTCTGTTACTTTTTCTTCATAGCATTCTTCGAGAGTTTGCAATTATATATTTACATGTTCAATTAATTTCTATCTACTCCTCTAGACTGTAAAATTTATGAGGGCAAGCGATATACCCATTTTGCTCACCAACAGTTTGCCAGAGCTTGGCATAAAACATGTGCTTAATAAATGTGTTAAATGGATGAACTAACGCATGACCTTTTGCCCTTCATACTCACAGACACTTCAGGCTCTGCATATACAAGCTCAAGCCATCATCCTTACCTCCTGAGTTGATCCTCCTCTTGCATTTTGGCAGACATCATTACCTCTTCATATACTCAGGCCACAAACTTGGAAATCATCTTAATCTTTTCCCTTCCTCCTTCTCATAAAGGACTCCAGGCCTGTCCATTCTACCTTAATGCTTACTTCTTTCTCATTCTGCTCCCATTGCCCCACCTTTGTTCAGTCCCTCATCATTTCTTCCCTCCATTACATCAATAGACTCTTGACCAGTTCACTTCTCTCCAACACATCATCTAAAGTGATAGGTTGACCTTTCCACAATGCATGCCTGAACGTTTCATACTTTGGATGAAAATTGTTCACCGGCTAGACATTGTCTTTATAATAAAGTCCAAAGTCCTTGGTAGTCTCCCCATATCATTTGTGGAGATAGATGAGATATAAATTAAACACAACAAAACTCCTTGCGGTGTCCTACAGTTCCTGAATGATGTCTCCTGGGATTCCCTCCTCTCTTTCATCTCTCACTCTTGGCCACCCCCCACTGACCCCCCAGTTCCAAATATGTGCTTTAAACACATCAGGCTCTTTGGGCTTATCCCAAATCACCTGTATTAATTTGGTTGCGAGTGACATAAATCCAACTTGAGCTAACTTAGGTTATAAGAAGACTTACTGGCTCAAGAAATCTAAGGATTGTTTCAGGGAGAGCAGGGCAAGAGTTCCTAAACAGCTAGACCACATTGTCAAGCAACACCTCCAATCTCTCCATCTATTCTAACACATCAGCGTCATCCTTTCTCACCACATAAGGGCTTTCCTGATGCTCTGTTTAACTACCGTTGCATAACAAACCATCTTAATCTTAGCAGCATGAAACAACAACATTTATTACCATCTCTCATTGTTCTAATAGTTAACTTGACCCAACTGGTTGGTTCATGTCCAGGTTCTTTCGTGTGGTTGCAGTCCGATGTCAGTTGAGGTTGAAGTCATCTTCCTTACTCACATATCTGACTCCTGGGCTGGGGGCTTGGATAGCTGGTGCTCCTACAGCATTTTTCTCTACCACTCTATGGTCTCTCTTTGTGGTCTTTCTAGTATAGCAACCTTAGAGTAGCCAGAATTCTTACATGGCAGCTCAGAGCTCCAAAGGCTGGTGTCCCAAAAGAGATTGGTAGAAGATGCATGGCCTTTTCTAACAGAACCTTGGAAGCTGCTTCTGCCACAGTCTGTGCATCAATTTAGTAAAAAAGACTCCTCCAGGTTCAAGGGGAGGGACCACAGATCCATCTCTTGATAAGAGGAACATCATGTTTGAAAATCACCATATTTTGCTGCTGGAAACCTGATTTGTGACAATTCTTGGGTTTGTCATCTTACAGTTTCAGCCACGCTTTGGCCTCAAGTTAAAATCCCTCGGGGTAGGGGTGGGGGTCCCTGGGCCCATTTTATGTCATGTGACCCAAGCCCAGTGAACTCAGACTAAGGGACTAGTGTGTCCTAGAAACATGGCTGCTCCCTTGTGTGGATGTGTGTGGCAGGTCTCAGAATGGGAGTGGTGCCAGGCAGACAGTTGACTGACTGCTTGTGGCTCCAAGATCGGTACATAGTACCTCCACACATTTGCTCACACTGTGCCTTCTCCCTGGGGCACCTTTTCATGCTCCTCTCTAGCCTGTTCATTCTGCTTTGTCTTTCACCCTTGCCTCAGGAAACACTTCCTCCAGGAAGCCTTCTCTTCCTTTACCCCCGCTGCAAGGCTGGGTTCAGTGTGTACTTCTCCCATTCCCAAAGACCTCTATGCGTACCTTAATTCCAGTACTAATTACACTAGCTCATAATTCCTTTCTTCCTTTTCTTCTTTTAAAACCTGCTAAGATGGGCTCTTCAATCTTTTTTTTTTTAATTGATCTATAGTTGACGTACAGTATTATCTTTCTTTTTCTTTTTAAAAAAATCTATCCCTACTACAAAACTGTGATCTTCTTTAGGGCAAAACTTGTATTCCTAGTGCCTAGTTCAGGATCTGGCACTTAGGAGGTTCTTGATAATTACATGTGGAATGAGTGAATTAGCTGGAGCACAGGGGAGGTTGCCCTCAGAATGAACTGCTGTGTCCCTGGTGTGAGAAGATAGCTCAGCTGCTGTGTGCCGGGGCAGAGAGAGGCCAGCTTCCACTACAGCAGCCCAGGGGTGGAGGATCTTTGAGCTGCTCTGGGAGTACTAAGCCGGCCTGGCAGATGGAGGGGGCTGAAGACCGCCCCGGTCCACGAGCCCCACAGTTCTTCTGAGTCTCGCTGCTGCTGAGGGGCCACAGGAAGCCATGGAAACATTCTGGGGGAAAGCATCCATGCCAGATGTTGATCTTCATCCAGATGACATAGCCAGTCCTGGGCTGGGATTTCCGACATCTGCTTGTGTGAAGGCCCTCTGAGAAGGCACGGAGAGTTGGCGTGATTGTTTGAATTAAGCCAGCCAAACCAGAGATTTAGGGACCAGGCAGACAAAAGAACAACTAGGGCTGCCATTTATTGAATCCTTACTATGTGCCAAGCTCTATGCTAAGCTCTGTGCTGGTGTGTTAACTGCTTTTACCCCTATAAGGCAGGAACTCCTATTATCTTAAAAGAGAACAAGGTTCAGAGAGGTGAAGTAACTTATCCAAAGCTTCACAGCTCATAAAAATCAGAGCTGGGATTTAAACCCATGTGTCTGACTCTAAGGGTTCAGCTAACCTACAGGATTCTGAGTAGAAGGGTCCAGGCCCCCAGTGGGGATGCTGGGATGTGACTGCTCCAGATATAGGTTCGGGGAGAATATTGGCTAAGGCCTGGGGTCTTTGTGTTTCTGGGTAGTGGGGCCTGGTAGACTTCAGCTACAGAATGGTGACTTTAGTAAGCTTTGCCTTGGATTCTTTTCCTTTTATTGCCACTTTCACACTGCCTAACCTCCGACATCACACTCTCCACCTCCACTGCATGATAAGGCCATGGTGTTGTGGGAAAAGTCAGGTACGTGGAGTACGAGAGCCTGGGTTTGGACTGTGGGGCTGTCTCTTCCTTGTGATTTGGCTTTGGTCATTTGGTTTTTGTTGTTTGTATAGCCTGTATCCCTCTACACAAAGCTGGCTTGTAGACAGCTGCCTCTTACTGTGTCTTCACATGGTGGAGAAAAAGACCGTTGGTCTTCTCCTTTTCTTGTAAGGACACCTATCACATCATGGGGTCCCTATCCTCATGACCTCATTTAAACCTAGTTATCTCCCCAAAGCCCCACTTCCAAATACCATTACATTGGGGCTGGGGCTTCGACATATGAATTTTGGGGAGATACTTAGGGGTCTATGTGGTGAGAAACGAAGGGATTCTGCTACCACCCAGCATAAATGCGACAGCCATATGAGTGAGACATCTTGGAATTGTATCTTCTAGATTCAGTGAAGCCTTCATATAACTGTAGTCTTATCCAATATTTGACTGAGACCTCAGAAGAGACCCTGAGCTAGAACCACCCAGCTAAACCACTCCTGAATTCCTGGTGCACAGAAACTGTGTGAGATAATACAGGCGTATTGAGTTAAGTCACTAAGTTTTTGATTGCTTTGTTATGCAGCAATAGATGACTAGCACAGGTTTTTTGTACCTGGAAGTAGGTGCTTCTATAACCCATCTATGGGAGTGACTTTGGAAATTGTTAGTGGCAGAAGATGTTGGGACTTTGAGGAGAGTGTGAGTATAAAACTAAAGTGCCTTGAACAGACTGTTAACAGAAGGCTGATGGGCTCAGAGGAGGATGTTGATGAAACTTAAATGAAACTGAGGAAATGTTACTTGAAACTGAAAGAAAGGGGATCCTTTTTAGTGGCAGGGCTGGAGTTTAGCAACATTGTTGCCTACAGAAATGTGAGAAGTAGAAAAGGTACCTACTGAATTGGGTGTTCTAGCTAAGGAGATATCCAGAGGGTTGAAGGAGCCACCTGGTTTCTTCTTGTTCCTTTTAGTGTAATGTGAGAGGAGAGAGATAAGCTAAAGGAAGGACTGTCAAATAAGAAGGAACCAGGGCTATGTAGTTTTGAAAGTTTCCAGCCTCTTTGGGTGGCAAATGATGGTAAAATTAAGGAATAGACAAATATAAAATTTGAGGCACTTCCAGGAAAACATGGTCTAAAGACGAAATTCATGGTGTGGCGATTAAGTCTTTTGCAAAGACCTCAGGAGATTCTAACGTGGCACTTAAGAGAACTATTTAGTAAATAAAAAGTGCTAATAAGAAGCTTAAGAGTGTTGTCTCTTAAGTCTCAGCAGAAACTCAAAATAGACAAAGGCTTATCTTTTTACTTATTCAAAAAAAATTTTTTTAATTTAGTGAATTTATTTATTTTACTGGAGTATAGTTGCTTTACAGTGTTGTGTTAGTTTCTGCTGTACAGTGAAGTGAATCAGCTCTATGTATACATATCCCCTCCCTCTTGGACCTCCCTCCCTGCCCCATCCCACCCATTTAGTTCTTCACAGAGCATGTAGCTGAGCTTAACTTGATGAAGTTTGTAAGTGTGCCTTTTGTCTAAGGGTGTTAACTTCAATTAGTTTCACAGGAGAACCACAAAATAAGAGAAATGTACTGACGGAAACATTGCTGGCTGGAACTGAAGGGGACAGACGTAGTACAAAGTGAAAGGAGGGCTTTGGACACTGAAGCTTCTACAGGTAGGACACAGGATGAGAAAATTATGCAGTTTCAAACGTGGGCTACATTTTATAGTAAAGGAAGGATACTTAGATGATCAAGAGCCCAGAGGGTGAAGCCAAGAGCTTCCAGGAATTTTTCCTAGGCCTTGATTCTTTTTTTTTTTTTTTTTTTTTGCTGTACGTGGGCCTCTCACTGTCGTGGCCTCTCCCGTTACGGAGCACAGGCTCCGGACGCGCAGGCTCAGCGGCCATGGCTCACGGGCCCAGCCGCTCTGCGGCATGTGGGATCTTCCCGGACCGGGGCACGAACCTGTGTCCCCTGCATTGGCAGGCGGACTCTCAACCACTGCGCCACCAGGGAAGCCCTAGGCCTTGATTCTTAATCAGAGAACTGGCAACATGTGCCCTGTTGGATTTTAGAACCAAAATGGACAAGTGACTCATGTTTAAGTTCTATTTTTGTCCTTTTATTTCACAGATCTTCAGACTGAGAACTGTAATGAATCAGACCTGAAGAAACCTGCACCTTGATCTCATTTACATGAAGATGTCCTAGATTTCTAGCTGATATTGTAATGGAATAAAACTGTTTAGGGGCTTCTGGAAGGGGAGAATGCATTTTGCATGTGGGGAGCTACCTGAAAGTAGCATAAGTACTATAAATCATTGGGGAGCAGAGGGTGGATTGTGGCAGCCAGGCTCCAAGAGGGTCTTTTATGACTCTTACTTGTTGATATTCATTGTGTAACCCCCTTGTGGGAAGAAATTCCTTGTTCAGTCCCCTCTCAAATTGAATAAGCCTGGCCAGTAATAAACAGGTATTTCAGAAATGATGGAGTGTGACTTTTGAGGCCACGTCCAAAAGATACGAGAGTCATCATCTTGCTCTCTCTGGGATTACTCATGCTGGTGGAAGCCAGCTGTCATGTCATGATGACACTCAACCAGGCCTATGGAGAGGTCTGTAAGGCAAGGATGTGGCAAAGCCAGCATGGCTTTCCAGTTATGTTAGTGAGCTGTTTTGGAAGTGGATCCTCCATCCCAGTCAAGTCTGCTTTCCTGGCCCACATCTTGACTGCCATCTCGTGAAACATTTTGAGCCATAACCACTTAGCTAAGCTGCTACCAAACTCCTGAGCCATAGAAACTACATGAGATAATAAATGTTTATTGCTGTTTTAAATTGAAAAGTTTTAGGGCAATTTATGACATAGCAATAGATGATTTATATAGAGTAGAAAGTGGTAAATACTGTGCAAAGTCCTTGAGATCTCAGATGTGAAGAAAGCGGCCGACTGGGGTTTGGAAATGTGCCTCAGATGTAGTAATCAGGAATCCCAGGTCCTTGGAAGACCAAGAGTATGTAGGAAACATGGCCTAGGATGACTTCTCAAGAGGACAAATTTATCTATTGTGATGTAAAATGCTTTATTTTGGTATCTAATTTGCCTTCTTTATGGTCTCATAAAAGTCTCATTAGAGTCTAGAACAGGAGTCAGAGTCACATTTTTCTTCATTGAGGTTTCTTTTAAACCTGACTTAAGTTTTTTGTATAATTGCACAAATTGTTTGCATTTTCTCTGTGTAGAAGTTTACAATTTGTGCTTGGTTTGCAGTGTGAGTCCAGTAAAGTGATATCTCAGTAATTAACCCAAACTGCTAAACAGGAGAAATATAACATGAAAGTCTTTTTTTTTCTCTGTAGAAAACAGACTCAAACAGATTAATTCTGCTTTTGCATGATGCAGTCTTGAATAAACCATATATCTGGGTCATCCAAATCTCTTTCAGAAGTGGTCCCAGTTGGTGGAATTTCTTGTTCAAGCATGGACATATAGTTCAGTGCTAGCCCAGAAGGAGGTCCTCAGTGGAGGCCCATCAGGCTTTGAGTCTTGTCTTGTTCAGTATTTTTATTGTTTTTGGAAGATTAGTAATAATTATGGTAATTCACATTTATTGAAAATTGACTAAGCACCAGGCATTATACAGAACACTTTACATAGATTATCTTGTGATCCCAGCAACAACCTAATTTTACAGAATAAGAAACTTGAGGCCTAAAGAAGTTGAACAACTTTCCCCAGATAGCTATCTAGAGGTTGAAAATATAGAACTGGGGTGCAAAAGAGTAATCGTAGCTAGAGCTACTGATGTAGGAGTGTTATGCACAAACATGATAAAAATTGATAACATGCTATGCTTATATTTCTTTTTAAATTTTACATATCTTTAAAAATGTTTCATATTATTTTTCTTCAGATATGAATTCTCCCATTGTTTTATTTATTGGATCCCTATCAAGATGTTAATTTCTCTAATTTGATTTGTAATTTTTGTTTGTGTGTCTGTCTTGATTGTGAGCTCCTACGCTGCTTTCCCTTCACTCACCATGGAATCATGGTTGTCTCTGCCTGGCCTCAACTGCCCACAATTCAGAAACTGGTCTTACACTAGCAGATCAGAGCTCTCACTCCCTGGGGATAGAACAGCTCCAGCCCCTGAGTCAGAGAATACATGTACCAGGTTCATCAATACTTACATGTCCTGCTTTCTCCTTCCACCATGTGTCCACATCTCAGTTATAGCTTCAAATTCTTGGGTAAATGACGGAAAATTTCAACCTCTGTTTGCAGGGCAGGGGGAGGCACAGTCATAGTCCCTGGCCTCATTTGTGAAACTCTCTCTTTTTCCCTGCCATGCACGAAGAATGTTCAGTCCCATTCTTCTGTGGGAATTGGGCTCTTCAGCCTCACTACCTGATTCTAGCTTCAGTGCCTGGTGAACCCTCAACCTCCCTTTCCCCATTCCCCACCGAACTGTGGAATTTCATCCCATTCCTAGTCCAAAGAGATTTGAATATTGTTTCTGAGCATGATTATACATATGTTTTTAACACTTTAAAATACTTCATATGCCGTTTATATGAGTTTGGAGAAGGATGGGTCACTCTGTGACCTGGACGAAGGTCCATTAGTACTTCATTTTCATTATTTCCTTTAATCCCCACAATAACCCTGTGAAGGTACTCTCATTACCTTCAGTTTTCAAGTGAGAACACTGAGGCTCAAATAGATGAAGGATCTGTCAAAGCCACTCACCTAGTAAGCAGTAGTAGACCCAGGATTCGAATCCGGGCAATTCCAGAGCTCATATTTTTAACCACTACCATACACTGCAGGACTTCTCAGGGCCTTTAATATGCTGATGGGCATCGTGAATCTCCAAGAGTGGTTATGCAAGATTTTATCCTACTCCCGTTACGCCTCTTTCATGACTATGGCTCTGAAGATATACTTTGGGAAATGCTCTTGCAGGGACTGAGCAGGATAAAAATTGAGGAGGAGTCATTGAAGTGGGCTGTGTAATAATCAGATTTCAATTGGTGTGGTAACGAACAGTCCCTCGAATATCTGTACTTTATAACAACACAAATTTATTTCTCTCTTATACTACATTTTAGCAGCTGCAGTTTTGCTGAAGCTCTGTTCAGTGACTTTCATTTTGGGATTCAGGCTGAGGGAGTCAAGGAGACATCCTAATCTAGGACACTCTATTCTTACGACAGAAGGGAAGATTAAGAGATTTTAAGAGGTAGAAACTTGGAATGCCTCTTAACTTCTGCATGGACATAGCATATGTCACATCTGTTCACTGGCCACTGGTCAAAGCATGTCACATGGTCAAGCCCCAAGTCAATGAGAATGTATGTTCTCTTTACAGGTCATGAAGGAGTAAATAATTCCAACAATATGGACAATGGAGCCATTGAGAGCCCTCAAGCAGGCATCTTCAGTAGTAGAAGGGAGGGAAATTGGAAGTTGTACTATAAAGGCTTTAGGGAAAACATGGGAGATGTGAAAGTGGCAGAAAACATGTGGGCTGAAGGTTTCTATGGTTTTACATTGCCTCATGGGTCAGTAACAGAGGCCACCCAGCCTAGGACATGATGCTGGAGGCATCAAGTGGAGTGTGGTGGTACCTGGATATCCTCTTTGATATCAGCCCCTGATGTCAGAAATGTGCTGCTGTCTTGCTCATTTCCACATGCCTGACACATTCAGAGAGCCCTCTGCACAAACTTTTCTGAATCTACTTATGTATCTTCATTTACTTTCCTCCCCTTTTCAATTGCTCCCTAATCGGCAGCTGATGGTACCCACCTTATAACCTGAATGTGATGTCATCCTTGGTATTGTCCAAGAAATAGCGTTGAACAGTTGTTAAACAGGGGAGTTCATTTTTAGAACGCTGCCTGTTTATCTTCTCCTTCTTTACAAAGGTGATTAAGATTTATTTTTACTTGGATGAAAACAGCTTTCATTGATTTCTGCCCCATAGAGAGCTAGGAGGACAGTCGCTTTAGCCAGAGAGGAGGTTAACCCTTTTCTTCCTGTCACTGAGGAAGGCTACACAAATGCCTCCCGGGTCATGGTTAATGGGTAAACAGAGTCGAAATTGTCTTGCTTTGTACGGAAGTAGAAAACCCTGAAATCAGAGATTGTGAACCCTCTGTGCTCAGTAGAGAGGCTATTTTGAGGATTCTTAGGACAAAGCTCTTAGGAAGCTTTGTCCTGGATGACTACCAGGGGTGAGTGTAACTTGCTCCAAACCAGCTCTAACTGTGGCCTTCCAGTCTCTCATGCTGGGATCTGTACTTCCTTTCCCTCACCCTCTACACCTCCGTGTCCTCAAACTCTGTATCCTTCTCTTGGAAGAGATACTTCTACATTTTAAGGTACCTGTTAGAGCAACATCCGAATTCTAGGTATCAAAATCTGCATGAGTTTCCCATTTGCTGCTGTAACACATTGCCACACACTTAGTTGCTGAAAACAGTACGGATTTATTACCTTATAGTTCTAGAAGTCAGAGTCTGAAATGGGTCTTATGGGGCCAAAAGCAAGGTGTCGACAAGGTTGAATTCCTTCTAGAGGCTCTAAAGGAGGACACATTTCTGGGCTTTTCCTGCTTCTAGAAGCTGTCCACATTCCTTGACTCATGGCCTCCTTCCATCATCAAAACCATGATGTCATTTCTTTGGTGCCGACTCTTCTGGCTCCTTTCCCCGATTTAAGGACCCTTGTGATTACATTGAGCCCATCTGGATAATCCAGGATAATCTCTTTATCTTGAGGTAAGCTGATTAGCAACCTCAATTCCATCTGCAACCCTTGACATGTACCCCTAACACATTCACAGTTTCCGAGAATTAGAGCATAGACATTTTTTTGTGGAGGGGCAGGCATTATTCTCTCTACCATAACAGCTAAATCTTTTGCCCTCGTCAAATGTGTCAATGGAGATGATTTTATTTTACCTGCATTGGTGAGGGTGTCTATTTTTTTTTTTTGCGGTACGTGGGCCTCTCACTGTTGTGGCCTCTCCCGTTGCGGAGCACAGGCTCCGGACGCTCAGGCTCAGTGGCCATGGCTCACTGGCCCAGCCGCTCCACGGCATGTGGGATCTTCCCGGACCGGGGCACAAACCCGTGTCCCCTGCATCGGCAGGTGGACTCTCAACCACTGCGCCACCAGGGAAGCCCGGTGAGGGTGTTTTTTTACTCAGACTACTGATTGAAATGCTAATCCTTTCTGGAGACACCCTCACAGACACATCCAGAAATAATGTTTTACCAGCTATCTGGGCATCTCTTAGCCCAGTCAAGTTGACACATAAAATTAACCATCACTTGATCAGAGCTGAAGCTGAGGGGAGTCAGCAGGGGGGCAGACCATGTAGGGCATTAGAAAACATGATAAGAATTTTGGCATTTATTCTGAGATCCATGAGATGTCATTGGTCCCCATCTCCTCATCCTCTTTGGGGAGAATGAAATATTTGTATATTTCCAGCTCTTGGTACAGTAAAATTTCCAGCACAGCTATTAAATGAATAAGTGATTGAGGGACTACATATGTTCCATGCATGTTTAATACCTGCATATAAATATACATACATACACATATGACCTTTGGTTTCCGCCTTCCCATGTGGCATTTATTAACATGGAAGAATAACTGGAGTTTGACGGAAGCCAAGTTATATTGCAAGTAAAGCCGTTAGAGCACGTTTTACCTTCTGGAAACATGCCATGCTAGCTTCATAGGGGATGGGCCTGTTCCTAGAGAAGCATTTAGCTGTTAAAAGAACCTGCCATTAGATTTAAATTGACTGATGAAATGGCACCTAATTTGCTTGCAGCCAGAGGGTCCTGGATAACTTTTAGAAAGACCTAAATTTCTTATTGTGCAGGGAGAGCTTGAGAACTGTTAATAGGCAAATCAGTGGATTAAGAAAGGGTTTCTGGGAGTCCTAAACCCAGAAGCATGAAATGTTCTTCAATTCTACAGCTTCCCAGTAGAATGCTTGTAATAAATGATAACGGTGGTCAGGAAGACTATACAGTTACATGAAAAAATCCTAATTATCAAATCCCAAGTGGAAATCAAAGCAATATATGGA
Organism: Monodon monoceros; assembly: GCF_005190385.1. NCBI lineage: Eukaryota > Metazoa > Chordata > Mammalia > Artiodactyla > Monodontidae > Monodon > Monodon monoceros. The sequence goes on along the minus strand of NW_021703769.1, from coordinate 20,224,121 downwards.
ATAGTGTAAATGATTTTTTATGTTTATGTAAAAATCTGCCTAGGAAAAATATGGATGGTGGTCATGTTAGCATAGCAGGATCATGGTTAATGTGTTTGATAATAAAAAGAAAAAGAGCTAAACTTTGATCATTTAGCATGTGCCTGGCATTGTATTCCGCATTTTATGGGGATTATCTTGTTTAAACTTCATAATAACCCTATGAGGTAGGTGCTCAGTGGGGAACGAGGATGAAGAAATTGCCTGAAAGAGGTTCCCTGGTTTCCTCAAAGCCACACAGTTGATGTATTAGTCAGTATCAGGAAAGGTATGCCGTGGTAACAGAATCCCAAGTCTCAGTGATCTTACAAAGTGAAAGCTTACCTCTCACTCATGTCACGGTCTGATGTGGCTCAGATGGCTCTTCTTGATGGTTCTACTTGAAAGGTGACTCAGGGACCCTGGATGTTCCCATCTTGTAACTCTGTCTTCTCAAGGTTCTTATGTCCAGCCATGAAGATCAGACAGAGAGAGTGTGGAGAACTCCCACCTGTGAGTTAAGAACAGCCTTGGACTGGAAGTGACACTTCACTTCAGCTCACATTCCCATTGGTAAGAACTTTGTCAACATGCCCCCATCCTGAACATGAGGGAGTCTGGAAGAAGTAGTTTTTCTGTGTTCAGAGGGAGAGGAAATAGTGTGATAGACACGTAACACTGCTTCTGGTAGGTGTCCCTAGGAAGTGGCTGAGCTTGAACTCAAACTAGGGATTCTGACTCCAAGTTCTGAGAGGAGCTGTCTGAGGACAGTGCTTTATCTCTGTTCCTCTGCTGATATCCATTTAGAGCTGTCCAAGTGGTTTTGTGTGGTAAATAGAATTTTAAAAGTAATACATATAGAGTAGAATAGTAATTTGATTATGGGGTTTTTATTGTGGTAAAATACACAAGACATAATTTAACATATTTGCCATTTAAAAAAATGTGTACATTTAAAAAGTGTACAATTTAGATAAACAACAAGGATTTACTGTATAACACAGGGAACTATATTCAGTACCTTGTAATAACCTTTAATGGAAAAGAATAAAAAAAAGAATACAGATATATACATATCTATGTATAACTGAACCACTTTGCTGTATATCTGAAACTAACACAATATTGTAAAGCAACTATACTTCAATAAAAAAAAAATAAAAGTGTGCAATCTAGTGGCATTTAGTACATTCACGTTGTGCAACCATCACTGCTATCTAGTTCCAGAACATTTCTGTCACTCCAAAAAGGAGACTCCATACCCATTATCAATCATTCCTCACTCCTCCCTCACATCCAGCCCCTGACAACTATTAATATGCTTTCTGTTTCCTATTCTGGACTTTTCATATAAATGGAATCATATAATATGTGGCCTTTGGTGTATGGCTTCTTTCGCTCAGCAGAATGTTTTCAAGGTTCATCCATGTTGTAGCATGTGTCAGCACCTCATTATTTTTAATGGTTAAATAATAGTCTGTTCTTTGGATATACCACATTTTGCTTGTCCATTCGTCAGCTGATGGACATTTGTATTGTTTCACCTTTTGGCTCTTACAAGTAGTGCTGCTATGAACATTTTTGTACAAGTTTTTATTTGAACACCTGTTTTGCATTTCCCTAATGACTAATGACATGTGCTTGTTGGCCATTTGTATATCTTCATTGGAAAAGTGTTTATTCAAGTCCTTTGCTCATTTTTAAATTGGACTGTTGGTCTTTCTGTTGTCGAGTTGTAAGAATTCTTATATATTCTGGATACTAGACTCTTACCAGATATATGTTTTTTTTTCCCCTAGTTGTGTGTGTGTGTGTGTGTGTGTGTGTGTGTGTTAAATTCTTTTCTGCTTTCTTTTCCTGCTCCTTTACATGCTGTCACTGTGAACTACCATGGGGAGTACAGAGAAGGAACGGTACAGAAAAACAAGGTTTGTTTGAGCTAACATGCATTTGCAGGTCTATAGCAAAGGCCATAGTACTGGTCATAGCTTTCAATTGCAAGGGCCAGGAACTTAAAAAAGAAAAGAATTTTTTGAATCCCCAACAGCCAAGGTCTGAAGAACTTACAACATAGACTTTATGCCTTGAAACAAGGAGAAGGGAAGACTGGTGATGGCACAAAAGTCATTCTTCTACCCAAAGGAGATCAAAGTTTCACCTGTGTCCAAGAAAGAGTGGATCTCAATGGTGAGATCAGGGGTTTCTATACTGGTAGGTCCCTGAGAAGGTGCCTAATACTGTACTTCATGGAATGAGTTTTGGGAAAACTTGCCAGAATGATCAAATTCCTCATAGAGTACCCAAATGAAATGTGGAGAGTTTCAGCATAGCAGAGACCTCTTTCAGGTTTTCTGGGATGTACCTTGGGAAGTGACAAATTTCAGGAAGCAGCCCTGTGGCCAAGAGGCCTTTTGGAAGTAAAGTGGCAATGTGTATGGGAGGTTCTAGGTGGAGGCACCTGAGGGCAGCATCACCTATTTCGCACATTGACGTGAGGTGGGAAACCATCCTGAAGTCCTCCGGGGTCTAGAGGGTATGGGAGTGGGTGAGCTTGGGTCACTGTTGTGGAGACAACGTGAAGTTAGGGTGAGAAGGGCATGAATGATCCTCTTGGATGTGAGCACAGAAGAAGGACATGGACTTGCACCTCCCTGCTTCCCTCCTACACCATGTTGCCAGGTGAGCCCCCCATGCCCAGGTCCAATCAGGGAGAAGGCAACAAGGCAATGGAGTAGTTGCTCCAGAGAGGCTAAGTTTTGAACCAGTAAGAACAGATTTTTCTACTAAGAAAGGAGACATTAGCAAACCAATGTCATTTAAGTAAGTGTTCTTGGACTTCAGGTGCATCAGAATGACCTGGAGGTCTGATTAAAACACAAATAGCTGAACCCCATCCTCAGAGTTTCTGATTCCCTAGGTCTATGGCAGAGCCTGGAAATCTGCATTTCTAACAAGTTCCCACAGGATGATGAGGCTGGTGGTTTGAGGGCCACACTTGGAGAACTACTGATTTATAGAGAATAAAGATTACCAAATGTTGACATTTATGAAACTTGTAACTGTGATATAAATATTCAGGGCACACACTCATGGTAAAAAATTCAGAGTACGTAAAAGTGAATGTCCCTTCACTTCCTCGACCTGCCCCACCCTGTCTTCATCATTCTTGTCAGAGGCAGCCTCTGGTACCAGGTTCTTGTGTGTTACTCAAGTCACATTCTATGCACTTAGAAAGATGTATCTGTAAATACGAGGGTATACTGTGTCATATATCAGTTTTACACAAAAGTGAGCTTACTATACTCTCTTCTGCAACTGGTTTTTCCCCCTCATTCAGTGTCTCAGAGATTGTTCCAAAAGATTAAAATGTAGATTGACATCATGCTTTTTAATACATCTTAGAGTTCCCACTTTCTTAAATTTTCCTACTCATTTGTAATGAAGTCATATTTCTGCTATAGTAGTAATAATGGAATACTTAAAATAGTAGTGGAAAGAAGAGTCACAATAGCAATTTACCGAGGGACAGCACTATGTAAGTCTTTGTGCATTACCTTTTTTAATCCTCTCGGTAACTGTGTGGGATAGGACTTACTGTACTTTACAGATGAGGAAATCGAGGCTTAGATGGATTAAGGAACTTGGCTCAATATATTATATTCAGTAGGTGGTAGAGCCGGGATTTGAATATAGATTTAACTTCCTTCAAAGACTATTCTTTTAATCATTACTCCTTAATGTTTGTAAGTATTTACTAAGACCTATTCTTTTTTGTTGTTGTTCCCTGTGCTGTACAGTAGGTCCCTGTGGTTTATCTATTTTATATATAGCAGTGTATATCTGATAATCCCAAATTTACTCCTGTTTATCCCTCCCCCGCCTTCCCCTTTGGTAACCATAAGTTTGTTTTCTATGTCTGTGAGTCTGTTTCAGTTTTGTAAATAAGTTCATTTATATAATTTTTTAAGATTCCACAAATAAGTGATATCGTATGATATTTGTCTTTCTCTGTCTGACATACTTCACTTATTATGATAGCCTCTAGGTCCATCCATGATGCTGCACATGACATTATTTCATTCCTTTTTAAGGTTGAGTAATATTCCATTGTGTATATATATATATATATATATATATATATATATATATATACACCACATCTTCTTTATCCATTCGTCTGTCTATGGACATTTAGTTGCTTCCATGTCTTGGCTATTGTAAATAGTGCTGCTATGAATATTGGGGTGCATGTATCTTTTTGAATTAGAGTTTTCATATTTTCTGGATATATGCCCAGGAGCGGGATTGCTAGATCATATGGTAGTTCTATTTTTAGTCTTTTGAGTAACCTCCATATTGTTCTCCGTATTGGCTGCACCAATTTACATTCCCACCAACAGTGTGGGAGGGTTCCCTTTTCTCCACATCCTCTTCAGCATTTATTATTTGTAGACTTTTTGATGATGGCCATTCTGACTGGAGTGAGGTGATACCTCATTGTAGTTTTGATTTGCATTTCTCTAATAACTAGTGATGTTGAGCGTCTTTTCACATGCATGTCTTCTTTGGAGAATTGTCTGTTTAGGTCTTCTGCCCATTTTTTGATTGGGTTGTTTGTTTTTTTGATATTGAACTGTATGAGCTGTTTGTATATTTTGGAAATTCAGCCCTTATCAGTCACAGCATTTGCAAATATTTTGTCCCATTCTGTAGGTTGTCTTTTTCTTTTGTTTATGGTTTCCTTTGCTGTGCAAAAGCTTATAAGTTTGATTAGGTCCCATTTGTTTATTTTCGCTTTTATTTATTTTACCTTGGGAGACCGAACTAAGAAAACATTGCTACGATTTATGTCAGAGAATGGTTTGCCTATGTTCTCTTCTAGGAGAGACCAATTTTTAATTTTAATTTTTAGGAGAGACCTATTCTCTATCTGAGTCAGTAGAAGCCACTGAGTCACATTCAGTGATGAGAGTGACAAGAGCCTGATGTGAAAAGTTAAATGATGATGAACCACTTTAACAACCACAGAGAACAGAGTTACAAGAAATGATGTGGAGGAGAGTCCTGAGTGCCCCAGGAGTGGATCATATAATATTTGTTCCTTGCTCCAAAGTTTGGGGTTAGCTCTTTGGACTGGAGCACTTAGTGTCAGACTACAAGTTTCCTTTAAGTTTCTCCAGGACAGGATTCTTTAGCCCAGCTTAGTACAGTAAGAGCTAACTCAGTCTTTCTTATTCTGTACTCCTTTTCCTTCTTTGGGATATTTAGACTCCACATTCTTCTTCCTGGCCCAGGGTTGGACCCTGATATTATTCCCTGGCTATAACAGTTATGATACTTTTGGTCTGGAAATTTTAAAAGAGCCAGTTTACACTAGCTTAAATGACAGAGGAAATTTGTTGGCTGTAATTGACTAGTTCAGAGAATCCAGGCTTTAGGCCTGGTTTGATCAGGGTGTTGGCTATGTCTCACTGGGTTGGTTTTATCTGGGTTTGTTTTATGATGTGTCAACTTGGCTAAGTTAAACTGCATTGTCTAGAATTCCCTTTCCTGTATGTTTCCTGTTAGGGTGGATCACAAAGTACAGCTTCAGGCAAGATTTAGAGGGTGGAAATGAAGCAGCATCCATTTTTGTTTTTCTCACTCAGAAGCTCAGAGAGTTGGGGCAGGCACATGGAGTTGAGGAAGGCATTGGATACCCTATTTCACAGTCACATGTTCTATCACTGGTTCTGAAGCTGGGTCAGGGTGGCTGGACTCAGAGGAGTTACAGCCTTGGTTACATGTCCCAGAGCTGCAAAACCTACAGCCTGGTGGCAGACATGGGCTACCAGGCCAGGCTCCCTCTTCCTTCTGGTCAATCTTCTATTGGAACCCTTATTGTCCTTTTGTTCTGAAAATGGGCAGACCATCCAATCAACTTAAAGATGTTCCAATCATGTTGCACTACATGCCTGGGCTCAGGTTTGGGATTTCAATCCTTTCCTTCCCAGGAAATTCTTGGCTCCTAGAAAGATTGACTCACTTCTTCCAAGACATTTCTGCATCCCTAGGTACATTGGGAGAAGTACCCTGTGTCAGGTGAGGAAGGTCCTCATTATACTTTTCCCCTGGGTGAAATGTCTCCTCCTACATAATTTGCATAACTGAGAGAGTCCTCTAAGTGGCTCTTCTCAGAGCTTAGAAGGCAGAGTGGCTTGCTGGTTCACTTTGAACCAGATGAGTCCCTAGCCGCTCTTGTGAAAGAATTAAATTTCTGCCTTACCAAGCAACCCCTTATACCTGAACAGACTGTATGTCTTTATGAGATGATTATGTTATTGATCACCCTGTGGATGCCCATGAAGCTGCTCCTGGGATCTCAGACACAGCCTAGAGCTATTTCCTGTCCAAGTGAATAAGTGGAGTGATGTTTATTCAATAAATACAAGTTTCTACTGAGTCCACGTGTACCGAGGAAGGCATAGGGAAGAGGTGAGCTTGGGAGGACGGACAGGATTTTTGAGGGGGGATAAGAGCCTGGGAAGGGAGGGATGCCATACATAAAGGCATGGGGGTGAGACCACAGAGGATTGCAGTCCTAGGGGAGGTGATGAATCTGGGAGTGGAGGCCTGAGCTCTGGCCCGGCTACTGTCTGTATGGCCTCAGTCGTGGGCACCATTGCGCCCTGTCCAATACAAAATAAATCTGAATTTGCAAGTAAGGAGAAACTTTATACAACTAATCATTTATGAGGCAAAGAATAGGAATGTGGAAGGTCTGTGTCTGGCTTGTCAAAGGTAAAACAAGGCGGGTACCTGTGACTCTTCCCTAAGTCACATGGGGACATGTTGTTCTTTGCAGTACTCTGTTTCCTGGGACACAAAAGGCTGAGGGGGGTTTCTTAACCTTCACTGTTTTCCAAGATCGCAGGGCTCAGGTAAAGTTCAGCATTGTCACCAGATTCCGATGGATCCCTTTCACCGACTCTGTGTGCTTCTGAGGGCTTTGCTGATGACTGCTCACACCTGCGACCTTTTTCAGAGGATTGCCTAGGGTGCAGAAGCCCATGGGGTGTGGGGTGGTGTTCCATCCTACAGCCAGAAATGCCTGGAGGTGTATGTCCCCTGCCCCTCATTGTGGCCCATAGTAGGTGACTGAATGGCATGCAAGTACAAAAGCCCAGCTCCTATACGCGAAGCTGGATGTGATCTAGGTGTAACTTATGCCCCAGAATTCCCTGCAGGATCAAGTGGAGGCTGAGACTTCACCAGAAATTGTACTTTTGTTTTTTCCTCTTCTATCCTTCTTGTCCCATGCCCTTACCGGTTTTTCTCAGAGCACCTTTTTTTTTTATTGCATTTTTTTTTGATGTGGTTTATAGTATGAGAGGTTTTTTTTTGTATTTTTCATACATTTATTTATACTTTAAAATAATGAGTGACAGTGATTATATATACAGTGAATAAAATTTCTACTTTAGGGTGATACTGAACATTTCAGAGGTTTTCTGTAACACAAGAGATTTAAGAATAAAGGCATGGGTTATTATTATTATCAAACAATATATTGTGACAAGATTGCATATTTCAATAACATGTAAAAATGATCTGTACCTCATATGGACATCTAATAATAGAAAACATTGAATTAAGTGAACATTAATATAAATGTCCGATAAAAATCATTTAAAAATGGAAAGATAATGCCACAAATAGTTGATATATAAAAATCATCATTTTTTTATTATATAAGTTTCAGGTGTACAGCATTATAGTTCAACATGTGTATACACAACAGAGTCATCACCGTCACAAATCTAGTTACCATCCATCACCATACAGTTGATCCCCAACATCCTTCCCCTCTGGTAACCCTTTAACTGCTCTCTGTATCTATGAATTTGTTTTTGTCTTATGTTGTTTGTTCATTGTTATCTTTTGCTTGTTTCTGTTTTTAGATTCCATGTATGACAAAATCATTTGGTATTTGTCTTTCTCTGTCTGACTTATTTCACTTAGCATAATGCCCTCAAGGTCCATCTAAGTTGTTGCAAATGGCGAGGTTTCATTCTTTTCTGTGGCTTACAAAAAAGACTCACACACACATATATACCGCATCTTCTTCATCCGTTCATTCATCGATGGGCCCTTACATGGTTTCCATACCCTGGCTATTATAAATAATGCTGTTATGGACATAGGGGTGCATATATCTTTTTGAATTAGTGTTTTCATTTTCTTCAGATAAATATCCACAAGTAGAACAGCTGGGTCATGTGGTATTTGCATACTTAATTTTTTGAGGAGCCTCCATACCATATTCCAATGTGGCTGCACCATTTTACATTTGCACTAACAGCGCATGAGGGATCCCTTTTCCCCACATCCTATCCAACGTTTGTTATCCCTTGTCTTTTGGATGATAGCCATCCTGAGAGGTGTGAGGTGGTATCTCATTGTGTTTTTAACTTACATTTCCCTGATAATTAGTGATGTTGAGCATCTTTTCGTGTACCTGTTGGCCAGGTACATGTCTTCTTTGGTAAAATGTCTATTTAGATCCTCTGCCCATTTTTCAGTTTGTTTATTTTTTGCTGTTGTTGAGTTGTATGAGTTCTTTATATATTTTGGATATTTACCCCTTATCAAATACCTGATTTGCAAATATCTTCTCCTATTCAGTAAGTTGCATTTTTACTTTGATGATTGTTTCCTTTGCTGTGCAGAAACTTTTTTGTTTGATGTAGTCCCACTTGTTTATTTTTGCTTTTGTTTCTCTTGCCTTTGGAGTCAGATCCACACAAACATCACTAAGACGATGTCAATGAAGTTACCGCCTATGTTTCCTTCTAGGAATTTTATGGCTTCAGGCCCTACATTCAAATCTTTAATCCATTTTGAGTTAATTTTTGTGTATGGTCTAAGATAGTGATCTAGCTTCATTCTTTTGCATGTGGCCCTCCAGTTTTCCCATTACCATTTATTGAAGAGATTGTCCTTTCTCCATTGTATGTTCTTTGCTCCTTTGTCATAGATTAATTGTCCATATATGGGTGGGTTTATTTCTGGGCTCTCAGTTCTGTTGTATTGATCTATGTGTCTGTTTCTGTACCAGTACCATACTGCTTTGATTACTATAGCTTCATAGTATAGTTTGAAATCAAGGTGTGTGAAACCTCCTGGTTTGTTCTTATTTCTCAAGATTATTTTGGCTATTTGGGGTCTTTTGTGGTTCCTTACAGGTTTTAGAATTATTTGTTCTAGTTCTGTGAAATATGCCATTGGCCTTTTTGATAGGGATTGCATTGAATCTGTAGATTGCTTTGGTCAGAGCATCTTTTAAACAAACCCCCTCCATGCAAATCCTTAGCTCAAGCTCTGCTTCCAGAAGAACCCCACCTAAGACAGCCACAGTTTTCCATCTGTGCCTTCGCATAGATCATTTCTTTTAACACTTTGCTTTGACCACAGATCCCTTTCTATGCATTAAGTTCTATGAGGAATCCAGAAGGCCTAACAGACAGAAGTGGAGCTGCTGAAGTCAGAATGGGGTAGAGGCTCTTTGGCTTCTCCCACTATTCCCATCTGCCTTCTCGACTTTGCAAGCAGCCCCTGAACTGCCCTGTGGATGCTGCACCCCATTCCCATCCCCTTGGGGTTCCATGGATGCAGTGTGAGACCTCTGGCCTGGACCGTATTGCCCCTCAGCTCTGGTTCCATGATTTTCCTGGCATCAGTGCTGGTAATTGTTACAGCAGTTCCAGGCTGGGAGTGTCCCCATGCTCCCAAGCCCAGGGTGCCTCTGATGGGGTTACCACTGTCCTCATTGGGGCTTTTCCATACCCTGGCTATTATAAATAATGTGTTGGGGCAGTGTCCTCCTGGAAGGCAAAGCTTCTGGTCAATCCTACAGCCCCACATTCTTCTCTGAGATCCCAAGTGTGAAGGAGGTTTCCACAAACTGGGACCCCACAGAGTTTCTGATTATTGTTTCAAATTTGTGCCCCCAGATTTATGTCCATGGATTTAACTCCTGATAATCCAAAGACAAGCATCTTTGGAGTGGACCTTCAGGATCTGGGTCCCTGGATGTGAAACAGTTGGGGCATCCCAAGGAGGCATATGAGGGGTCTACTCAGCCGGCCGGAGTGAGCACATGTCTCACTCAGTCAAGATATTGGTTGTGGGAGAAATGGAAGGGAAGGAGCAGGGGCTGAGTTTGTTTGGCATTAAGATGATCCACATTCTTCTCCTGATGATGATAATGACCATATTATTGATCCCTTTTACATTTATTGGGGGCCTTATTATGTGCCAGGCATTGTGCTGAAAGCATCTAATCTTCACAACTGCCCTGGGAAGTAGATTCTATTCTCATTCCCATTTTACAGATGAAGAAACAGAGACTTAACAGTTTGTGCAAGACCTCATAGCTAATATATTGGAGGCAGTTAAAACCCAGCGGTCTGACTCCAGACCACCTCCTTCTGCGGGAAGCATGCTCTGATGTCTTCCCAGACACACTCAGGAGATGGCCTGCATGCACGTGTGTGGACAGGTATGTGTGTGCGTACATGCATGTGTGCAGAATCGAGGATGAAGGGGGGTTGGAGCACAAGCAGGGGAGAGGAAATATGATCTCTTTGCTGTGTGTGGGCCCCGTGACCGCAGTCAGGCAAAGCACTGGCCTGCTCTAGCTCACTTTTATGTTTTTATTTAGAAGCTTCAATACCAGAGCTGATGGCAGAAAATGTGCAGTAAAACGCGGGGAGGCCGCTGGGTAATGGCCCCTGTAAAGTGTTAATTGCCTATTGAGACTGCAGACTTTGTCGATGCGTGGGGATCTGAGCTATCGACAGGCCCTTATTTATTTCAGGCACGCAAAGCGGGCTCCTCCTCCGAACAGGCTTCCAATCAGTCACGCTTCCCTGGGCCCCGCCAAGAAGCGCCAGTCGATAAGTCTGCCTGCTGCCTTAACCCTTTGAAGCTGGTTGTGGGTGTAGGGCTGGCTTATCCAAATGCCTCTTCACAGGGCAGCCTCCACCCACAGTGGTCTTGAAGGAAAATCTTGGAGGATCAATGCTGACCCCACGCCGGGCAGGGAGCTGTGAGCTTTCTGGGAGTTTTCTCTGATGCTTGCGACGTGGAGAGGTGGGTAGTGCCCATCTGTATGGAGGGGACAGCCTAGGCTCAAGGAGCTGAGTGAAAGTCTAGTTATCACAACTAGCACGTTGCCAACTGTTATGGGCTGAATTGTGTCCTCCACCCTCATTCATATATTGAAATCCTAACCTCCAATGCTTTAGAATGGAGAAAGCGTCTTTAAAGAGGTGATTAAGGTTAAATGAGGTCATTAGGAGAGGTCCTAATCCAATATGACAGTGTCCTTATAAGAGGAGGAGGTTAGGACACAGACACACACAGAGGGAAGACACAGGGAGAAGGTAGCCACCTACACACCAAGGAGAGTGGTGACAGAAGAAATCAACTCCGTTGACACTTTGATCTGAGACTCCTGGCTTCCTGAAGTGTGAGAAAATCAATTTCCTTTGTCTAAGCCACCCAATGTGTGGTACTTTATGGCAGCCTGAGCCAACTAATACAAATTCCAAACAGTTGGCCAAGAGTACAGGTTGAGAGTATCACAGAGGAAGGGCTCTGAGAGTGGCAAAGCCTGGACCCAAAGCAACAGTTATTGGAGGAGGTGTCGGCATGCTATTCCTCTGACATGATCAGATTTGCCCTCTGAAGGAAAAGACCACTCAGGTTACTGTGCGGGGAGAATGGGTGGTAGGATGGAAGAGCAGAGCAAGGAGACAGAGGGGGCTCTGCACACCAGGCAAGATGGCGCTTGACCAAGAGTGGTGGCAATGGAGAATGAAAGGGGTGGACCGATCTGAAATAGATTTTGAGATGGAATTGATAGAATTTGCTGATGGATTGGGAGTGGAGGTGAGAGGGTAGGAGTTGACAAGGATGGTGCTCTGGTTTCTGGCTTGAGCAAGTGAGTCTTTGCAGGAGCTATTTACCAGGAGGGAAAGCAAGAAGAGAAATCAACTGGGTGGCAGATGGTCACTTGCTTTAAGTGAGTTCTCCTTTGGAAAGTGTAAATTTATGGAATGAAGGTTGTAGGAATCTATTCAGTCCTTTCCCCACACCTCTTGCCCACAGATGACTTTTGTATGAACCAGAAATGATGTGGTTGCTTTTTCTACATCAGAACTAGACTGTAGTTTGTCAAGGATGACATCAAATTTCCCAAGTCCTCTTCAAAGCCCTATCACTATTTCTCCCCCTCAACGTATGCCTTTGAAATCTACATTTGGTCTTGTAACTTCTGTATAAGGCATATATTTTCTCGTATAATATTTATAACATAAAATTTATCATTTAAACCCTTTTAAGGTGTACAATGCAGTGGCATTAAGTACATTCATAATGTTGTACAACTATGAACATCTAGTTTCAGAACTTTTTTTGGGGGGGTGACGCTGCACGGCTTGTGGGATCTTAGTTCCCCCACCAAGGACTGAACCCGGGCCCCTGGCAGTGAGAGCACAGAGTCCTGACCACTGGACAGCCAGGAAATTCCCCTAGTTTCAGAACTTTCAATCACCCCAAAAGGAAACCCTACCCATTAAGCAGTCACTCCCCACTCCCCGTAACATCTGGCAACCACGAATATGCTTTCTGTCTCTATAGACTTACCTATTCTGGACATTTCATACAAATAGAATCAAATACTATGTGGCCTTTTGTGTCTGACTTTTTCACTTACCTTAATGTTTTCAAGGCTCATCAAGATGTATCATCCACTGATCCATGTTGTGGCATGTATCAATACTTCATTCCTTTTTATAGCTGAATAATATTCCATTGTATGTAGATACCACATTTTGTTTATCCATTCATCAGTTTTTGATCATTTGGATTGTTTTTCCTTTGGGTTGTTATGAATAGAGCTTCTGTGGTTGTTTGTGTACAAATTTTGGTTTGGATATCTGTTTTCAGTTCTTTTGGTATGTACCTAAGCGTGGAAACACTGGATCATATGGTAATTCTATGCTTAACTTATTGAGGAATCTGTACAAGGCATTTTGAAGATAACTGTTAGCTCCCATTTTAGAGAGGAGGAAAGGAGGCCCAGAATGACCTTAACTATCATTTGTACATTGTCAATTCTCAGCTCTTTAACTCCTGCCTAAGTATCCTCCATGGTCTTTACACTCATACATATGATGCCTGGTGGACGTTTCTACCTGGATATCTCACAGCGCCTCAAGTGCAGTGTGTCTGAAATGGAACACACCATCTCCTTTTCTTCATCCCCAGAACAGCTCAATTTCCTATTTCCCATCTCAGTGAGTGACACCCCCATCCCATCACTTGGCCATCACCTTTGGCCTTGTAAGGGATGGGATGATTATTAACATAGACATGGACAAGTTATCAATCTCGCTATGCTTGGTTTCTTTGTCCAGAAAGTGGGAGGTAATCTCATTGTGCTGTGTGAGAATCAAGTAGGACCTCTCTGTGTTTGTCTCTGTTTCTGTCTCTGTCTCTCTCTCAGCAAGGTGTCTGGCACACACTGTGAGCTCAACACAAGTTATTATGACTTTGAACACTTTTTGGGTGAGATGTGTTAGCATCCTGTGGAAATGGTGTCTAAAGGAATGCAGTTGAGGGAAACGGTGAACTTTAACAATGCAGCATCAGCAATACCTCAGTTCTATGGAATCAGAATACTGAGGGGTGAAGCCCAGGAATCGGTGCAGTTAACGAATGCCCCAGGTAATTTTGATGCTTGGCCAAGTTTGGAAACCCATGCATTCAGCTAATTATATTCTGTTAGTAGCAAATGCCTTAAAAACAGATTCATTTCAATCAAACATAAATTTCACTGTTTCCCTCCCTGAATCTAATAAAAGCATCAATCCATGAACCTTCAGATAGGTCTCAGTTTCTTCTTGCTGCTTCTGTTGATCTTGGGCAGCCTTCCCTACCTGTCCCCCACTAGAGTTGTCTTTTATCAAGTTGTGTCTTTGCTGTCAGGGCTGAAAGTGTCTGGATGCCATTGGCTATAATGCTGAGTACTTTGTGACTCACCTTGCGCTGTCCTTTGGAAAGCGCTGCTGGTCCTGACCCATCATAGGTTTTATTGTGCAGAGCCTAGGTTCAGAAAACATTAGGGACAGAGGGAGATGTTAACTAGAGTTTCAAGGGGAAAAAAAAGTGTTTCGTGTGCAAATGAGCTTGGAGAACACAAGGTTAAACATAGTGACCCAGGTTCCTTTACTGCAGGACTTCTCAGAGCCTTGAATATGGTAATGAGTGCTGGGTATCCTAATGTGCAAATTGATCTACAACTTCAAGTGACCCAGGCTGGACAGGAGAGAGGCTTCCCAAATGGAAGAGTTTCTGGGTGGTTAGTTTCAACAGCCTGATCTCTTTTGTCAGGGGCAGAAGCAAAACTTAGAGGAAGCTTTCCTGAGGCTCTGTGATGAGGAAGGGGTCAACATGGGGAAGTGGTGGTGGTGGTGAGGGGATATTGGGCACTGAGCATGGAGATCTATCCATTGATCCATTTTGATCAATATCCATCAATATCCTTATGCCCTGACTATATGTCTCATTCTCTGGCTCTGAAAACAGCTACTTTGGCTTCTAGTGAAGGCATGCTAGACCTTCTAATGACCTGGGCACTGGGGCTGCCACCATGCCACCTGCCTCCAGTGCCACATAGATGACTGAGCCCCACTTCCCACCATGTTGAATTGTGTGTACATCTTTCTCTTCCATTATGAACCACTTGAGGGCAGGTCCTGTATCTTATTTTTCTTTCTTCCAACCCGCTATCACAGTGCCAGGCACACAGCTTGTGTCTGTCAGTGTTTCCTTGCCTGTGCCTTTTGTAGGCAGGGAAGAGAAAGGAAGCAGGCAGGGAAGAAAGAACTCTTGAGAGGCAAAGCAGCTGGTAAATTCTCAGGGGCTGGAGGGAATCAGGAGAGGGTTCAAAGCTCTTGGGGCCGCACAGCCGTTTCTCTCCAGATGGTCACTGCTAGAGAGCACAGCGCACGTAGGCAGAGGGTCAGCTGAGCCCTGGCGCTGGCCCAGCCCAGTTCTGCTCAGCCCTCCCGCCCCCGCCCACTTCTCCTAGCAGCACCCCAGTGGGCAGTGGGGATTTGGATGAGGCTCAGCCCTGCCTCAGACACTTTGTAATCTTAGGCCTAATTAAAACACCACGGACGGTTTGAACCCCGCATTAAAATTTGATGAGGAATTGATCAGCCAAGCAAACAGGAAATTTAGCCGTGAGTGAAGGTAATGTTTGCTCAAATGTGTAATGAGGCCCATGGGGAATATTTGTGGGGAACTCAGTCATGTCTGGAGCTATTCCTGCTCTTCAATTTCATCTTCCCCATGTGCCTCTCCCCTCAAAACGTACCAGGATGCTTCTGGAGGGAACAGGAAACCAGAAAAGTTTTGATTTGACTTAGAAGTTCCCTTTGAAAACCTGAGAAAAGCCTCAGCAGTGTGCTGTAACAGTAGCATAGGTAGAGCAGAGCTGGGTGGGAGTCTTGGCTTTGTCATTTGTCAGTTGGTGTTCGTATTTTGTGATAATTGATTTTGTAATTAGTCACGGACCACCTACTGTGTGTCAGCTCCATGCTAAACCCTGCAGATAGACTGGTATGCAAAATAGTCATGGTCTTTGCCTCCATGGGGTATGTAGTTGAGTAAGAGAGGCTATGAACCTCAATTTCCCCACCTGTAAAATGGGGGTGGTGGTATCTTATCATGTGGGGTTATGGGATGAATTAAATGAGAGAATATACACAAAACACAAAGGACAAGGCCTGCATATCTTAAGTGTCAAATGAAGATTCCTCTACACCCTCCCTCCCCATGGCCTGCATGTCAAGTCTTCCAGGGCTTTTTTTTTTTTTTGCGGTACGCAGGCCTCTCACTGTTGTGGCCTCTCCCGTTGCGGAGCACAGGCTCCGGACGCGCAGGCTCAGCGGCCATGGCTCACGGGCCCAGCCGCTCCGCGGCATGCGGGATCTTCCCGAACCGGGGCATGAACCCATGTCCCCTGCATCGGCAGGCGGGCTCCCAACCACTGCGCCACCAGGGAAGCCCTTCCAGGGCTTTTAACCTTTTCTCCTATTCAGTTTTCTGCAGGTGACCTGACTTGATATTCACTTACTTATATGTTCATCGCTGGGAAATGTAACTGAGATTGAGCATAAAGCAAGTACAAGACTGATCTACTTACCAGACCTGGGGACTGGTTCAGAAGTTCTACTAGAAAGATCAGATAGAAGGAATTCTTGAGTCATCTGGGATAAGGGGAGTCTCTGATGGAGAAAGTTGCTCCAAAGGTTAGGCAGACAGTCTGGAAGCTTAACACATTCTTTGGACATGCCAAAATACCTTCACCAGGAGAAGAGAGGAGTCTGGAGTGATTTCCCTTCTTTTCAGGCTTTCATGAGGACACTTTACCCTAAGTGTCAGGTCTTTTCCTCTTCACATACAATATGTGTAAATACAGCTTTATTTTTACACAGTTGGGATCATATTACATATTGTTTTGTAAATTGTTTTGTTCACTATGTTATTTAATGACTTCCTAATATTCTACAATATGGATGAACCATATGTTATTTACTCACTTCCCTGTTGTTTTATAGTCAGGTTGTTCCATTTGTTTGCCACCAGAAGTAATTTTATGATGAATGTTTTTGTAAATAAATATTTGTTCACATTTCCAATTATTTCCTTGGGACGAAATCATTAAGTGGGTATAAATAATTTCAGCATCCTTGATACATATTGCCAAATTACCCTTTAGGAATTTGAACAGATTTATACTCCCACCTGCAGTCTGTGAGAGCCTAATGTGCTCCACTGTCACCAACGTTGAGTTTTCTTTAATCTTTGCAAATGTAATAGATTACAAATGAAATCACATTATGTCTTAATTTGCATTTCTTTGATTATGGGTAGGCTGAACCTTTTAAGTCTTTATTTGCCATTTATAGTTCTTCTTACGTGAACTTTCTCTGTCTGTCCTTGGACTCTGTTTCCCCTGTCTCAGAATTTGTTTTTTTTTTTTTTTTTTTTTGTGGTATGTGGGCCTCTCACTGTTGTGGCCTCTCCCATTGCGGAGCTCAGGCTCTGGATGCTCAGGCCCAGCGGCCATGGCTCATGGGCCCAGCCGCTCCGTGGCATGTGGGATCTTCCCAGACCGGGGCACAAACCCATGTCCCCTGCATCGGCAGGCGGACTCTCAACCACTGCGCCACCAGGGAAGCCCAGCATTTGTCTTCTTATTGCTCTTAAGTGTGTTCCAACCTTTAAGAAACTTAAGGGTATTAACTGTTTGTCACTTACGTTGGAAATGTTTTTCTCAATTTGCTGTTGATTTTTAAATTTCTCTAGTTAGGTCTATCAATTTTTTGGAGATTTATTTATCTGCATTTATTCCTAGTGAATTCTGGGATCAGATAAATACTGATTTCAGTTTTCTCCTACAGGTTGAATTTAGGGCTTTGACACAGAGCTCCTCACCTACCTTCAAGGAAAGAAGAGGCCTCATTTATTGGAACAGGGCATCCTCTTTGGATGAGGCCACAACTTAGGGAAGGAGGGAATTGAGCAGCAATGGAGGATAGTTAATTGTCAAGCTCATCCAGTCATCTGGCTCAGTCTGGTGATCTTGGGGTGGTGTGTGTCATACTCTGTCCTTCTGAGCTTATAGTTTCATCAATTTAAATGTTCATAGCAGCACTATGTACAATAGCCAAGATACAGAAGCAACCTAAATGTCCACTGGCAGATGAATGGATAAGGAAGCTGTGGTGTATATTTATACAATGGAATATTACTCAGCCATACAAAAGAATGAAATAATGCCATTTGCTGCAACATGGATGGACCTAGAGATTGTCATACTAAGTGAAGTGAGTCAGACAGAGAAAGACAAATATCATATGATATCACTTATATGTGGAATCTCAAAAAATGATACAGGTGAACTTATTTACAAAACAGAAATAGGCTTGCAGATGTAGAAAACAAACTTATGATTACCAAAGGGGAAAGGGAGGAGGAAGGGGTAAATTAGGAGTTTGAGATTAACAGAAATACACCACTAACATATAAACTAGATAAACAACAAGGACCTACTGTATAGCACAGGGAACTGCATGCAATATCTTGTAATAACCTATAATGGAAAAGATTCTAAAATATATATATATATTTGTATAACTGAATCACTTTGCTGTATACCTGAAACTAATACAACATTGTAAATCAAGTGTACTTCAATAAAAATGTAAATCTTTAATCTATTTAAGAGTTCAGTTCATATTTGCAATGAAGCTCTAAAAATATGTGTGCCAGACAATTACCACTGGCTTTACACATAGGTTATATAAGTAACACACACATATATAATGTAACGTAACGTAACGTAACATAACATAACATATATTTTGTCTACTTTAAGCCTTACAATAGCCTAATGAGGCAGATAGTGAAATAATTTATAGAACAGGAAACTGAAGCTCAGAGGGGCAAAGGTAATTTACTCAAGCTTCACCTTGCTCTGTGTACACCTGAAATTAACACAGCATTGTAAATCAACTATACTCCAATAAAAATTTAAAAAAAAAGAACTCTGACTTTGGGATTGCCCCAGAATGCTTCTGCATTTGCTAGTCTACTGGGTACAGTCTCAGTAAGGATCTGAGACGCTCCAAACCCCCGCCTGCTTGATTGTGGGGAGGTCAGTCTCTTTTGTGCTCCAGTTTTCCAAATGGCTTGGGGAATTTCTAGAGACACTTACATGGGTTCATAAATCATTTCTGTAGCCATTCTCTCTGTTGCCAGACAAACTGACAAACCTTGACTTTAGAGCATCTTGTCCTATCTCCCTGAGGGTGCCACCATCAATGGCATTCCCCCGAGTAGCTGTTCCATGCTTGGACTCTAACACTGGATTCTTTTACCTAGTTGTGATGGTATTGCCACTCCTCTGAAATGAGGAGAAGGACATTCTTGCGCTCTGTGAACCCCAGCTGGATGCTTTGGTTCGTTGTACCAGGACTGCAATCTAATTGCTCTATTGGACCTACCTGTTCCTACTGACTTAGGGTGCATTTTCTTTAACTGCCTAGGTAATAATGGTTCCAAGAGGTGAAAGGGGCAAAAGAGCACTTCCTCTTGCTCATTTATGCTCATCCAATGGGTATTGCAAAGCAAAACTGCCTGGGATCCAAATAGTTTATAGTTCTTAGATGTAGAACTTTTTCAGTGGTATTCCTCCTTTTCTTCCTCTCTCTCTCTCTTTCTCTCTCTCCCTCTCTCTCTCACACACAGTTCCCAACCAAGGTGCTCATACGTTGCAAACAACAATTAAGATTTCAAGTTTTGGGCTTCCCTGGTGGCGCAGTGGTTGAGAGTCCGCCTGCCGATGCAGGGGACACGGGTTCGTACCCCAGTCCGCGAAGATCCCACATGCCACGGGAGTGGCTGGGCCCGTGAGCCATGGCTGCTGAGCCTGTGCGTCCGGAGCCTGTGCTCGGCAACGGGAGAGGCCACAATGGTGAGAGGCCCGTGTTACACAAAAAAAATAAAAAAGATTTCAAGTTTTTATTTTACCTTTAAAGTCTTTATTATACCTAAGAAAGTCAACAATAAATCTCTAATATCATCTAATATTTAAATTCCCCAAAAGGTCTTTTATAGCCGTTTTTCTAGACTAGGATTCAATCTACATATTGCACATATTTGGCTGAGGGTTCCAGGTTTTAAACAACATAAATCGATTTTGCCTCAATTCAGGCAATAGGAAATCTGATGGAGGGATATTTGGGACCTCAGGATTGTTAGAGTCCAGCCGACCAGACTGGACAAGTGCTCTGTGGATAAATGAATCAGGAAGCTCGGCAGCTATCTTATGGCAAGAACGCCGGTCTGGAGCCCACGTGCTCTGCAGTACTGAGTGGATTCTATTTATTTCCTTCCACCTCTTCCTTCTTCTCCCAAGACTTGAAGTCCTCAGAGAGGGTGTCAGACTTGTAACCTTAAGTCACTAGCCTGCCCCGACTCCTGACCATACAGGGGCCAGAAGAAATAGGATCATTGCTTTTTGCTTCCCACATGGAAAGTGTTCACCTCTAACCACCCTTCCACCAAGAATGTACACAGTGAGAGGCAGTTCCCTCAAAGGGAACTAGAAGAGGGTAATAAGCACTGGGCAGGTACTGCTCTAGTCGAGGGAGAAGGTGGAATCAGCCTCATACCGGTACATGGAACCAGACTTTCCCCAACCCTTAGACCTTCAAGGCTGCATTGACCTCCTTACCCTAGTGTTCTGCTTCCTTCCCAGCATTCACTCTCCAACTCACAGTTTCTCCCTGCCATCTGACTTTATTCTCATTCACCCTTGTCCATGTTTTTTTTTTTTTTTTTTTTGCGGTACGCGGGCCTCTCACTGTTGTGGCCTCTCCCATTGCGGAGCACAGGCTCCGGACGCGCAGGCCCAGCGGCCATGGCTCACGGGCCCAGCCGCTCCACGGCATGTGGGATCTTCCAGGACCGGGGCACGAACCCGTGTCCCCTGCATCGGCAGGCGGACTCTCAACCACTGCGCCACCAGGGAAGCCCCTGTCCATGTTTTTATATCCTTGAGCCTCAAGGAGGGTTGGAGTCTTGGTTCTGATTTTGCTGGAGGGTAGGATTCTAGTTCACGTCCTCCTGAGACAAGGACTTGGATGTGGGCTCCTTCATTTATCTGGATCATGATCCCGGAAAGCACAAGTGAAGAAGTAGGGGAAGCAGGACAGGGAAGGAAGAAAAGCCAAATAAATGGCATGCTAGTGAGTGTAAGGTGAGAGCTGTGGGCAACTGGGGCTCAACCTACTGGGGACCTGCTGAGATACTGTGTGGTATGTACCTTAAAATCCTCCCACTGGACGGTGGGGGGCTGGGACATTTATCCACTGACTTCTATACCCCATCGGTTGAAGGTTGTACATGGGGGCATTTGTGCTTGCAAGAGGTGAATGAGTTCAAGGACTGTTAGATAAAGTCCTTGGGCAGCAGAGAAAAGAGATGCAGGAACAGGCACTGCAGGTGAGGAGTGTCAGGGTCCTGGAAACATCTCCATCTGCTACTGTAGGTAAGCCAGGTAGGTCGAGGGGATGTGGTGCAGGGCATCAACAGTATCTGTTAAAGAGGAGGCTCTTCATCCACTATGCAAATTAGTGGCTTCATCACTGCGGGAAGCTGCCTAAATACTGTTACAGAAAATTGATGGAAGACCCCGATGTCTTATCAATATCAATATATTTTAGTTCCAATGGACTCTGCCCACTCCACCTTTTCCCTTTTTTATTACCTGTGTCAAAATCTCTGTCAGAAGTCAAGGTCGGAAATGGGTAGCTTAAAAAGTTCACAGATATTCCTGGAGTCACATATATGCCATGCATTTCTCACTCAATTCTTTTTTTCAGTATTATTAACTATAGTTATCATATTATACATTAGATCCTCAGACCTTATTCATCTTATAACTGGAAGTTTGTACCCTTTTACCAACCTCCCCCATTTCCCCTATCCCCCACCACTGGCAACCATCATTCCACTCTCTGTTTCTATGAGTTTGATTTTTTTTTTTTTTAGATTTCACATATAAGTGATAACATGCAGTATTTGTCTTTCTCTGTCTGGCTTACTTCACTCAGCATAGTGTCCTCCAGTTCCATCCATGTTGTCTCAAATGGCAGGATTTCCTTCTTTTTAAGGCTGAATAATATGTCAGTATATTTATAGATATGTTGAATCTATATCTATACCTATATCTGTATCTATCACATTTTCTTTATCCATTCATCCATCCACAGACACTTAACTTGTTTCCATATCTTGGCTATTATAAATAATGCTTCAATAAACATAGGACTGCAGGTATCTCTCTTTCTTTTTTTTAACATTTCTATTGGAGTATAATTGCTTTACAATGGTGTGTTAGTTTCTGCTTTATAACAAAGTGAATCAGTTATACATATACATATATCCCCATATCTCTTCCCTCTTGCGTCTCCCTCCCTCCCACCCTCTCTATCCCAACCCTCTAGCTGGTCACAAAGCACTGAGCTGATCTCCCTGTGCTATGTGGCTGCTTCCCACTAGCTATCTATTTTACATTTGGTAGTGTATATAAGTCCATGCCACTCTCTCACTTCGTCTCAGCTTACCCTTCCCCCTCCCCGTGTCCTCAAGTCCATTCTCTAGTAGGTCTGCATCTTTATTCCCTAGGTTCTTGCCGCTAGGTTCTTCATGACCATTTTTTTTTTTTTAGATTC
Source organism: Monodon monoceros (assembly GCF_005190385.1). Classification (NCBI taxonomy): domain Eukaryota; kingdom Metazoa; phylum Chordata; class Mammalia; order Artiodactyla; family Monodontidae; genus Monodon; species Monodon monoceros. Next base: position 20,201,745 of record NW_021703769.1, on the reverse strand, counting down.
CATATATATGTGTTAGCATACGGTATTTGTTTTGCTCTTTCTGACTTACTTCACTCTGTATGACAGACTCTAGGTCCATTCACCTCACTACAAATAACTCAATTTCATTTCTTTTTATGGCTGAGTAATATTCCATTGTATATATGTGCCACATCTTCTTTATCCATTCATCTGTCAATGGACACTTAGGTTGCTTCCATGTCCTGGCTATTGTAAATAGAGCTGCAGTGAACATTGTGGTACATGACTCTTTTTGAATTATGGTTTTCTCAGGGTATATGCCCAGTAGTGGGTTTGCTGGGTCGTATGGTAGTTCTACTTTTAGTTTTTTAAGGAACCTCCATAGTGTTCTCCATAGTGGCTGTATAAATTGACATTCCCACCCACAGTGTATGAGGGTTCCGTTTTCTCCACACCCTGTCCAGCATTTATTGTTTGTAGATTTTTAAATGATGGCCATTGTGACCAGTGTGAGATGATATCGCATTGTAGTTTTTTTTTTTTTTTGCGGAACGCGGGCCTCTCATTGTTGTGGTCTCTCCCGTTGCGGAGCACAGGCTCCGGACACGCAGGCTCAGCGGCCACTCACGAGCCCAGCTGCTCCGCGGCATGTGGGATCTTCCCGGACGGGGGAAGGAACCCGTGTCCCCTGCAACGGCAGGCGGACTCTCAACCACTGTGCCACCAGGGAAGCCCTCGCATTGTAGTTTTGATTTGCATTTCTCTAATGATTAATGATGTTGAGCATTCTTTCATGTGTTTGTTGGCAATCTGTATATCTTCTTTGGAGAAATGTCTGTTTAGGTCTTTTGCCCATTTTTGGATTGGGTTGTTTGTTTATTTGATATTGAGCTGCATGAGCTGCTTGTATATTTTGGAGATTAATCCTTTGTCAGTTACTTCATTTGCAAATATTTTCTCCCATTCTGAGGGTTGTCTTTCATCTTGTTTATGGTTTCCTTTGCTATACAAAAGTTTTTAAGTTTCATTAGGTCCCATTTGTTTATTTTTGTTTTTATTTCCATTTCTCTAGGAGGTGGGTCAAAAAGGATCTTGATGTGGTATATGTCATAGAGTGTTCTGCCTATGTTTTCCTCTAAGAGTTTGATAGTTTCTGGCCTTACATTTAGGTCTTTAATCCCTTTTGAGTTTATTTTTGTGTATGGTGTTAGGGAGTGTTCTAATTTCATTCTTTTACATGTAGCTGTCCAGTTTTCCCCGCACCACTTATTGAAGAGGCTGTTTTTTCTCCATTGTATATTCTTGCCTCCTTTATCAAAGATAAGGTGACCATATGTGTATGGGTTTATCTCTGGGCTTTGTATCCTGTTCCATTGATCTATATTTCTGTTTTTGTGCCAGTACCATACTGTCTTGATTACTGTAGCTTTGTAGTGTAGTCTGAAGTCTGGGAGAAGATTGCAGGTATCTCTTTAAGATAATGATTTTGTTACCTTTGGATATATACTCAGAAGTGAGACTGCTGGATCATATAATAGTTCTATTCTGAATTTTTAAGGAGCCTTTATACTGTTTTCCATACTTGCTCAATTCTTTATTTTAGCTCTGTCAGATTAATATATTGCCATAAAAGCTGCTTTCAAATGCAATAATAATCATAAAATAACTGCAACATATAATAGATAATTATATTGATGAAAAATTATTTTTAGCTATATACCAACATAAGAATACTTATTGATTTCTGTCTACTGTTACTATTAACGTTTCACATCTCCTACCAGCATTCAGGCTGTGGCTAATTGTCAGGATTAGTAGTTAGAAGTCTTTGGATAGTCTTGGAGAGTTTGCCTGAGGCTTGGCGATGGGTGGGCACAGATGAGTAATATGAATAGAGTTTAGTTTTGTATTCTCTATATATGCATTAAGGGATTTTGATAGGAACTGCACATGTTTTTGTCAGTGAGGAATTGTTTGACTTGCACTGGTGTTTTTGGATAACTGTTTTCCCATAGTCGACATGCCTTTGCCTTTTTCTTTGTTAGCCTTTGTTGATTAGCCTCTTGCAACAAAAACCTCTTGCATCACTGGAATGCTCCAGTAGAGAGCATTCAGCATCGTGGCTTGGCTAATTGGTAGGACGGTAGATGATTTTCCACCAAGAATCCCCGCCATGGTTCTGCTCCCCTTCTCAGCAAAGATTTAAGAGGTCATTGGTTTAGAGACTTCTCCAAGGCATTGTTACTTTGACAAGATATACCAGGGTAATTGACTAGTCTGCACTTGGTATCATTATAAATAATTAAAAGAAAGCTACATTTATCAAAACAAATGCACCAAGCAGTGTGCCTGTTTTGCTGAACCCCATGTTCAAAGGGATTAGAAAGATTTAGAAATTAACCAAATCTGTCTTTAGACACTGCCCCTGAATGAGTGACTGAATATTGATCTATGTCCTGGAGGAAGTGACATTGTAAACAGCCATGGTTTAACGAACCATGGTGGAGAAGTGGGGCAGCAAAACTGGGTTAGAATTCTAATCCTCTCTTTATAAATGTGCCTTCAAGTAAGCTTGTGCACTTGGGTTTCTGTGTTGATGAGATGGGATAGTAATACCCATCCTTCAGGAGAACTGTAAAGGTGAAATGAGATAATGTATGAGCAAACATTTTGTAAATTCAATAATGGTATGTAGATGTTACATACTTTTGTTGTTAAATATGATCTATAGCCTACTACCCCACTCCCTCTTCCCAGTTTTTCTCTAAGGCAGGATTTCTCAACCTCAGCACTATTGACATTTGGAGATGGATAACTTTGTTGTGAAAGGTGTCCTGTGAATTTCAGGATGTTCAGCAGCATCCCTGGTCTCTATCCACTAGATTCCAGTAGCGTCATCTTGGTCATGACAACCAAAAATTTCTCTAGACATTGCCATATGTCCGAGGGGGACAAAATAGGCCTTGGTTGAGGACCGCTGCTCTGAGAGTAGAGGAATTGCTGTACAGTTCCTGGAAATTCTTTCGACCTTGCTTCTTTACTAGTTGGTGGCATCTCTATACGTTAAAAATGCTTGCAGTCATTCTTTTCAATTCTCTTTTACTCCATGCTGCTGGGTGGATGTATGTCAGCTCAGTATAAATTACACTGTGGTAACAAATACTCCCCACAATCTCAGTAGCTTAAAATAGCAACTCTTTATTTCTTTTTCACCTTGAATGTACATTTCATGTTAGATATGGTTCTCTTCCACATTGTCTACACTTTGGGATCCAGGCTGATGAAGAAGCCATCACAGGGGAATGTGACATTGTCAGTCTGTGCCAGAGGGAAAGGAAAAACATGGTGGATCATGAACTGGCTCCTACAGATTCTATTCAGAAGTGACACTGATTACTCCTGCCCATATTTCATTGGCCAAGGCAAGTCAAATGGCCAGTCTTGATTTCAACAACAGGGTTAAATAATCTCCTCCCAGGGAGGGGCAGCACAGGTTACATGACCAAATACAATCACAGTGGGAGGGGGATATATACTTCTCCCCTAGGAAGGGCAGTGCATATTTTGAAGAAGTATATAATCTACCACATTGGGATTTAGGCATGTGTGCAGCTGATAACCAAGGGTTACTTTGAATCCTCTTTGCTTTTGCTCACATTTATGGCTCCTGTGGGAACTTCACTGAGGAAGCCTTCTAAGGATTTCAGGTACAGAGGGGGCTAAAGCGATCTGCAGAGTGTTACAGCATGCCTGGTTGAAAAGTCAAGCAGTAGGCTAGTCATTTACTTGGTGTGTTAATATAATGACAGTCACCTGGGTGGGCTGATTTTGTCACTTAACTGATGGAGACTGTCTACTGCTTAACCATCCAGCATTACCTGTCTCCCCAGTGGCACAGATGGAATGTGCAAGACATCGCATCCCCCTCGTAGTGGGACTACAGAAATGAACCTCACAGTGGGGCTGAGTGTCACATTACATGGGAACTGAGGGTTTCCAAACCTGGATGCATGAGCTAAATTGGCCTCTTCATGACATGGCGTTGGTCAGATATTGGGGCAAACACAGTCACATTTTATGATTTACAAAGCATTTAGTTGTCTACAGTCTTCCCTGGAAGTGCTGCTTCCTCTCTGTCCACCTAGAGAACTCCTATTCATCCTTCAAGAGCCCATTCAGATGTGAACTCTGTGGTCTTTCCCTGACTGCCTCTCTACAATATAGAACTGTTTGCTCCATCCTCTGTGTTCTTCCCATAACACCCTCTTCTAATGGTCTGTGAATTCACAAGGCAAAGGGATTGCTTTGCTAGTCTTTGTATCCCAGGAACTCGCCATGTTGCCTGGCACTGGGTATGCACATAAGAATGTGGCTGGTTTACTGGACAGCTTACTTTAATTCTTATGAGTATACAAGGAAATGGGGATTTAGAGAAACTTATTCACTTGCGGCAAGTCTCACAGCTGCCGAGAGATGTCAAGGACATAAACTCATCTATCCTCATGACCACTTCTTTCCTCTGCATCAATGTCTGCGGGACTGACTATCAGTGTGTGGGGTGATGGTGGATATGGAATCTCAGGGCACTTGGTTTTCCTTTTGCTTTTCTAGGTAAGCTTGAGTCATTTAGGGGGTGATTTTAGCCTTTTACAGGAGACAGTGGCTGGATGCAGTTTTAGTTGTTGTAAAGCACTGGGTGATACAACTGTGAACAAGAGCTCAGTTTCTGGTGTCAGAAAGACCAAGGTTTGAATCCCAGTTCTTCCATATTAACTGTGTGGCTTTAGGTGAGTTACTTAACCACTTTGTGCCCCAGTTTCTTCATTTGTGAAAATAGAAATCATAATAGTACCCAACTCGTTAGGTTATTTTTAAGGATTACATGAAATAATGCATGTAAAAGATTTTAGCACATTGCCAGGCATGTAGTAAACACTAAATAATTGTTATTTCTACTTCTCAAAGATAGTATATTCTATTTTGTCTTGATGTGTCAGGTCCTTCCTTTATTCAACAAACTTGTCTACCATGTGCTGATGTCACAAAGAATCCTTAAAATGACAGTAACAACTGCATGATTAATATCACTTCTGGAGTGCCTGGTTCATTTCAGGCATCATCCATTGGTCAGCATCAATAAAGCATCAAACAGTAATCAATTACAAACATTGTGTCACTTAATCTTTATCACAGCTGTGTTAGGCGAACCTCTTTCTCCCCATTTTACAGAAGAGAAAACTGAGACTCAGAGTGGCTAATTAACTGAGGGATTTAGGGAAAGCAGGGGGGTATGCTCAGATATCTGTGGGTGGAAGCAGAGAACCCCAGTGCAGCCTGTCCTTTCTGTGTCATCCTCAGAAGAGGAAGGAAGAGGGCCATCCCCCTGGGTACCAGGGGCTGGTGTTTTCTTTACTCTATTTTAGCTGTTTAAGGAAAAGAACAAGATATTTTCCCAAGTGACTCTCCAGGGAAGTGGGGAGTTCCTGAGGGTCAGGGGACCAAGGTCAAGAAGCTTTGGGAACTGGTCTGCAGAGTGTGACATGACTCCTGAGCATCAATCCCCTTCTGGGAAGGGGGAGGGCAATTCTAAGGGGCAAAGAAGTTTAGGAGCCACCAGAGGGAGCAGAATCTTGTTCTGCTTCCTCAATCAACCAGACAACTGACTGGTAATTAACAAAGCCCAGAGCCAGACTGAGTCTTCATGCTGGCAAAGCAGGAGCAGAAAAGTAAAAAAAATTCACTCAGTTGTCCATGTGGGTCCACCCAATACAGAAATAAAGCAAAGGCCCATATTTAGTGTCCATTATGTGCCTTGCTTTTTCTTGACCCAATTTCCTGAATTTTCTCAATAACCCAATAACCCTAGGAGCTAGGAACTGTGGTGAACATGACAGCCAGGGCCTTGAGATTCTGAGAGGTGAAGTCACTTGCTAAGATCACACAGCTTAGTAAGTAGTAGAAGTGGTCTGTGACCCTCTGGAGTCTGAGATCTCACCCACCATGCATCAGAGGTGGTCTAATGGGGCTCCCTGTCCTTTCTCCACTCCAGATTCCACAGGTAGACACCAGCAGAGCCTTTGGAGGCCAAGTGACAAATCTGAGATGCCTGAGGGGGTTTGAGAAGGCTGATGACCTTGATTCAGCTTTTCTGGTGCTGGTGGAAGTGTTCCTGGCTCTTGGCTTTGCAAAATGCCAAAAGACCACTGGGTTTCCATCATTTCTACTTGTTTCAAGAGAGGTCACTGCACACCTGATTTTAAAAATGTCTTCTGAGGGACTTCCCTGATGGTCCAGTGGGTATGATTCCGTGCTCTCAAAGCAGGGGACCCGGGTTTGATCCCTGGTCGGGGAACTAGATCCCACATGCATGCTGCAACTGTGAGTCCGCCTGCTGCAACTAAGACCTGGTACAGCCTAAATTAAAAGAAAAAGAAATGTCTTCTGAGTTTATGCCACTGTGAGTGAATGCTTAGCTGACAAATAGCCCCAGAGCCAGATGAGACTGGAGAGTCTCTGGGTCGCCAGTGCAGGCCATGGGCAGAATTACAAGCAGAAGCCCTTCATCACCAGGCATATCTCAGTTTGTCCTACATGGTCTTCTTTCTCTGGTGAATCACTTACACAGGGCCTCTTCATACTTCACTGTGCATAAATCACCAGGATCTTGTTACAATGCAGATTCTGATTCAGTTGATCTGGCTTGCTAACAAGCTCTCCAGTGATACTGATGCTGGGTGCATGTACCACACTTTGCATAACAAGGTTTAGGCCAGCATTTCCATATTGATCTCCACTGAACACTAGTGTCCAGCGAGATGCCGTTTTACCAAGCCAAGTAAGTTTGGGAAATGTTAGGTTAAACAAATTTAAATGAGCTTCTTGGCTGCAGGACTTGTCAGAACCTTTATTACGTTAATATGTACCTGTCTCTCCAAGACGTGGATTTGCATATGCATTTTCCCAACCTTATTCTACCAAGAAACCCTCATCTTCACCCAAAACCCCCAGCCAGGAGTACCTATTTATTAGCATTCTTTTTTTTTAAAAAAAATCTTTATTGGAGTATAATTGCTTTACAATGGTGTGTTAGTTTCTGCTTTATAACAGAGTGAATCAGCCATTCGTATACATATATCCCCAGCATTCTTTATAGCACAGTTTAGACATCACGGCTCCGGGCTTCCTCATTCTGGAAGCTTTTTGCTCTCCACACCAATGTATTTTCTTCTGTGCTTCCTTTTCCTCTAGCCTCTGCGTGTGTTTCCTTTCCTAGGCTGGAGATAATTCATGAAAGCAAATCTCCCACTCCCTGTCTCGCTCTTCTGATACACCTTTCCACCTCCTGACACCCTGACTAAAAGACACCATCAATATTTCATAAACTCACAGTGACACATTTATTTTAATGTGGTCCACTGAGAGCCAGAGATTGATTGGTCCCTCAGAAGCGTGACACGTTTCAATGCAGGATATTCATGGTGTGTTTTAGTGCCTACATTAGTCAGAGAGGAGCAGAGCCCGGATTTATCATCGTTAGGACTTTCTCCGTATCTGTTCTCTTCTAGCCACTGGCAGCAACCCTCTGAAAGCTCACTATTGATGGGTTTTGTGTCTTTAAATGTGCTGGCCAGGGAGGTGGGAGGCTTGGGTTTCCATCAAATTGAGCCTAGCTTGCTGGGTTTTTGCATATTTGTAACCTGTATTTGGTAACCGACTCGCATTCTTTGGGTTTTCACTCACGAGGACATTGGAGGAAGAGGGCTAATCTCCTTGATTCCTGAAGGGTACTCGTGATTGGACGATGGGGCAGTGAGGTATGGGGGCTATTCTGCCAGCTGTCACTTTGCAATCCTGCTCCCCTGGCTGGGAAGGTCATAATAGGACACCCCGGGGTGGAGACCTCCACATCCAGGATCCTGATGCTGGAAGACTTCTTGAGGCCTAAAGAATTTTTTCTCTGTAGTTCAGGACAGGCCCAGTGCAGAGCCAAGACTGTCTTCAAATTTAGGAAACCCCTTGCTCCCAGATTAAATAATAATTTTCATAATGGCAGGCAACATTTATTGAGCACTTACAATGTGCCAGGTACAATGGGATATGCATGACAGATGCAGTCTTTTCTCACAAAAACCCTGGGAGGAAGATATTATTGTTATTATTATTCCCATTTTACAGACAAGGAAACTGAGGAAACTTAGAGAGTTTAAGCAACTGGCTAAAGTCACTGCATCTGGTAAGCAGTGCAGTAAAAATAAAGCCCAGGACTACCTGACTTCAGATCTTGACTCTTAGCCACTTAGCTTTTTAGATACAGCAACCCAGGAAACCTACTGCTATTGGATTGATATGCTCTGTTCAAGGTAGTCTTGCTTAATCATTAAAGCAGAAGACAAGGCCTCTCTTCAGCAATATTCTTGGACTAATTTGATTTTCCACATGACTTTCAGAGTAACTAAGGTATTGTTCTTTTAAATTACCCCTGTTTCTCATTAAGTCAGATCTCCCCAAATTAATATGAATTAATAGGATCCTACTGTATTGCCACATCACCAAAAGTTGCGTAAACTCATATACAGCAAACTTGCCTTCCACAAACATTTCCTTGGCACCTACCTGGTCACGGGCCCTACCCGGAAGGAGTTTCTGTTCTAGCAAAGGAGAGAGGTGTGTACACAGCTGGCCACGCACAAAGGCAGACAGTGATGAGATGGAAGGATGGCTTGTGATGGGAAAGCTGGCAAGAGACCAGTTAACTCTCACTGGATACTTTTTCTGGGAACTTCTTCTGGTCAGGCATCAATTGTTATGGGCTTGGAAAGATAAAAAAGATATTTCGAGACGCAGAGATGGGTCCGAGGACGTTCTATTCAGGGGTGTTGTAAACAGAGACATAGTGATATGGAAGTGGTATGGAAACATACCGTGTATGTAAGGGACATATAACTTGAATGACTGGAAAATTAGAGAGAAACCCTTTGAGTTTATCCTTCCTTCTTGTAGGGATAAACGTAATGATGCAGTTTCTTCCCCTGTGTGGATAAGAATGCATTAAGCAAAATGACTGTGAAAAAATTTTTAGTTGCACTTGGCTTCCATTAGATATAAAGTCAAAGATACATATATCCGGGGGAGAGGGAGAAATTCCTCCAGCATATGATATTGAAGTATATGTACGAGAAAGAAGTAGAGGAAGCAAGCAGTTAATCCTGGCGATTGGAAAGAGCAACCATCTCCGCTCACTGGGATGGGTGGGTCCCTTAACTGTCACCTTCCCGTGGTATCATTTTATAGGGATTTTGCCAACTCTAGGGTTTTTCCTGAGCAAATGTCACCACCTATTGCCCTGGACAATAGTTTCATTGATATTCAGGAAACTTTTGACTTCATATTTGCAAGACCCAGAAATTAGTTTCATCTTTTGCCAGGATATTGCCCTGAAAGCCAGCTCACTACAACTCTGAATACCCGAGAATTCTTTCTGTTCTCTCTTTTTTGGAGGAAGGAATGAAGGTCAAGAGTACCAGTTTCTGTCCAGACTTTACTATAAAAGCCAAAAAATTATGGCCATTTCTAAGGGAGGGTTTCTTATTGGGTGGTCTGCAGGTGACCTGCGTCATAGTCACCTGGGGTATTTATGGAAATAGATTCCTAGGCCCCTCTTAAGAACAATAGAATTCAAATCTCCGAGAATGGGGCCCAGAAATCTGTATTAACAAAAAATACAACAAAACTACTCAGAAATTCTAAAGCCCAGGAATGCCATGCATGATTGGGCAGGTTTGCCTTGCATAGCACTGGGGGTGCCATCCACATAAGAGTCAGTGGGACAGGCACTCCCTAGATTTGTGCAGTGCAGAAACTGCACAGCCGTTCAAGGCACATTACACTGCAGAATCGCTCTGGTAGGGGTTGGCACGTATCAAGTCCAGACCAACTGATTCTCCCTCTCCATCTATACGCCAGGTGAGCGATCTCTGCGCCCAGAGTAGAGCGGCCCCTGAGACCTTGCACAAGCCTCATTCTCCAAAGGAAGACCCAGCCAGAGTCTTCATCTGCGGCAAATGGTCAGGTAGGTTTATGCGTTTTGGTAATGAAATGGTAAATGAAATGCATTAATGCTTATCAAATCCTGTTGCCCAGGGCCTGGCACATATTAGATATTTAATAAATGTTAGTTTCAATCTCTTTCCCCCTTGCCTAGGATTTCTGTTAATTGGATTTTAGCCTATAAATCCTGACTCATAGACTGGCCTTCAATGTCATAATCTATAGTCACAGCCAGACTCTGACCCATAATCTCCCAAGACCTCAGTTTCTAGAAAATGAGTGAATTAACCCATTTTGATTATGGAGAATTTTGAATTTTATTTTAACATAGCATTAGACACACGTAGAGCTATGGGAACAAAATTCCAAATTGAAGTTAAACTTCTCCCAGCAGTGACTTCCTCAGCCATATGGAGTTCTGGGGTATTATGTTAGCTACTGGTGCTGTGGACTTCCTCTGTGTTTTGAGCTCTCTGGCATCCTGGCCCTGAGTCACTGCTGGGCTCGCAGTTTGAATTCAGCAACTCATGGAAGATTTGTATTCTACTATCTGTCTCTGAAACTGCTAATAAGCCTGAGAATCCTCAATGCCAAGTTTGGAAGTTTTGCCCAATTCTCTGTTTTGTCTGGTTGACAAAACTCAGCCAGAAGCAATGTGGAAGAGGGACTGTAGGGCCAGAAGACCTGTATTTGAATCATGGCCCATCACTTACTGGCTGTGCAATCTTGGATAAGTTACTTAAACTCTCTGAGGCTTGGTTTTTTCATCTGAAATGGGGATAAGCACGTTCACATCTGATGGATGGGATGCAATGTGCTAACATATATGGAACGAACAGCACAGTGATCAACATGGTCATTCATTTATTTAAAAAATGTGAGGGACTACAATGGGTCAGTCTTGTATTAAACATGGAAAATATAATGGGAGCAAGGTCCACAGGGCTGCTATAGTCACAGATCTTAGAGTTCACTAGGGGAGACCGAAAATAAAAAGTCAGCAAATAGTCTCAGAGTAATATATGCCAAGAGGGAAGTTGGGGCTATCCTAGACTGGATTATCAGGAAAGCTTCTGGGAGGAGGTAGCATTTGATCTGAGACCCAGATGATGAGAATACATGAAGAAGACAGACAGGCACAAAGCAGAGGACGAGCATTTCAGATGGTGAGAGCAGCATGTGCAAAGGCCCTGAGGCAGGGACAAGTATGGTGTATTGGAAGATATGAAAGAATGCTATGACATAAGATGAAGTCAGTAGATAAGGAAAGGGGTTTATATTCTATTCTTAGTGCAGTTGAAAGTTGGATCAGAGTTAATTCTACTTTTCCTCTTCCATTCTATGAACCCAGCTGCTTGATTCATACTTTTACCAGTTAAGAATGTGTGTAGCTGCAAGTAATGGAAGTATAACTAACTTGTCTTCAAAAAGCAAGAGTATGATTTTCTCACATAATATCTTTAGAGATATGAAGATGCTGGTCAACAATGTCGTGTCCTCCCTGTGATTTTCTTGGCTTTTGCCTCATGGTCACACAGTGGTTGCCACAGCTCCAAGCATTACATCCTCACACTATGTTTAGAGGCAAGAAGCAGGGGGAAGTGTGAGAGCAGACAGCTCCTCTTCAAACACCTCTTTTTCACAAGGTCAGAGAAAGCTTTCCCCAGCAGAGTTCCCTATGTCATATTGGTTAGTGTGGAGTGATATCCTGGGGTCAAAGGACCTTCACCTGGTATTTGAACAAAGTTGGGTGTTTTTTTTGCAGGAAAGAAGTGTGGGGTTGGGAACTATAGTGATTGCCACATGCCACATATACCCACCTACCTCCCTGAGTGAAGGCCACAGAATTTTAAATTTTGACTCCAACTAGGGTCAGCAGCTCTCAAAGATGTCTTCAGTCTCCTTGGAAGCTTCTTTTGGATTTTCACATTTTCCTCTGGCACCATCGCAGGCCACTTGTCCCCTGCTGCTCTTTAGCAAGTCGAAGGCATGGGATTTAATTAAAAGCAAAACTTGACATAAGTGTTTTTAATTTTAATAGAAAAATGCTGCCTGCTTTATAAAGGTGACAGTTTGCAAACATAAGTGTGAACGTCTTCCTACTTCACTTGTCAGCGGCCCCATCATGGAGTGGCAGGGTGGTGCCAGGAGATGGATCTGGTGTGAATGACTTGTCCTGACAGTGAAGGATGCAGCCTGAGATTCTCCTGAGACGTGCCAGCCGACACCTGTCATCAGGTACACTTAGCTAATGAGATTCAGGGGGCAGCTTCCGGTACCACCCTTCCACCTGCTTTCAGGCTTGCCTGGAAGAGAGATGTAGTTCTCGGCTCATCCTGGAGAACTGGGGCACCCAGGACACACTGCGGAGGCCAGACTATCTTTCCTCCAGGCCTGAGTCTTGTTGTGAGGCAAACTGTTCATTCAGTTGCCAGGATGTTTTACAACATCTGTGTATTTAAAGGTCGATCAGCTGGCTGGGGACTGTATTTGCATTTTTTTCTTGGACGTTGGACCAGTGTAGATTCAGCCGCGGTGTACTCATGGGCGGCCACTGGATCTTCTAGAGAGGAGGTTGTGTCTCTCTCAATCTCGTTTTGAAGAGAGAAGTTTAGAGTGCCAGGTGTGGGCAGATGTCCAGCTGCACATGGGCCTCTGCTGATGGGTGGCTGTACTGAAAGGAACAAAGAATCTTTGATATTTTTTCAAGATTTCTTTTTTACTGAAATGAGATGATGGCATTAGTACTCCAACACAAATGGTAGTGATAGACACAAAATGTGGCAAAGACTGTCCAAGTTTCTCAAAGGTTTGAGGCCAACGCTTTGATCATACACTTAGAAGTGTGATAAGAGCAGGTTGTAAAGGCGTCTTTCATCTGTTGGCTTACCCATCATTGATGGAGGAGGGGCTAGTCCTGACCTAGTGACAGGCATAGGGAGGCTTAGGGGGTCCATGGTGACAGCCTTACTGGGACGCACAGAGCCCCCCGCTCCTTGAAGAAGTTCATTAACAGTGCCAGACAGTCCCCATATTTAGGTCCACAGATGATGAGCTGTCCGGGTGTTCCACGGCTGGCTGGCTCAAGCCAGGAGCTGCAGGAAGGCTGTATAGAGAGGGTGAAGAGCAAACATTCAAGGTTCTGAGGGCTGTGGGAGGCCTGGCTAGCAGGGTCCATCTCTAGCAGCCTGAGCCTGACTCCTTGCTTTATTCTGTCCACTTCTGTTCTCTGTAGCTGGGAAAAGGAGGGCTTCCTTGGTCCACGTAGTTCTCCCGACGTGCTACCAGCTTATAGGCTGGGTTGTATTTCAGAAGAGTTGCTACAAGGGAAACTCAGCCTGTAAGTCAAGCACTTTAGTTCTCCAGGCGTGAAAAACAACACTCTTTATCTCTGGCCGTGCCCGGCTTTGTGAGCTGTGTCTAATGGCCGCAGGAGAAAATATACCATGGTACTGTCAGAGTGGTCCCCAGACTGTTGTAAGTGGGAGGCCCCCTGTCTGGAAATGCAGAAAAGGCTGGAGTCAATCTTGACCTGTGATATGTTAGTCTTGACCTGTGATATGTTTGCCTTGAAATAAATGTCTTAAAATAATCATTCAATATTAAACAGAACAAAACAAAACAAATCCCAGAAAGGAAAAACCCAAAAAAACCAAAATCCCTACCAGATTTTGAGAGTGTTAAATCAAACACTGCATGAACAGAACTTACTTAGCCTAGTGCTCATTCCACATTAAGGACTCAACGAACATTAGATGTTATTCCTAGTAAATCATTTTGCCATATATATTTCAGGCACAGTGCCATCATTCTTCCCATCCCATGCCAGCCTAAATCCATATTGCTGGCATCTGCCCTGGTCCATTTTTCTTTGCTGTCTTTCACAGCAGCTCAGGAATCATCCATCCGCACATACTCCTTCCCCTGCCTGTATTTAGGGTAGGTATCCCACCTGTGCCCCTATGGGGAAGGTTTGAATATCACCAAAGAATGCATTTGCCTGGCTGATTCTCATTTATTCTTTTAGCCTCAGCTTAAGCTTCACCTCTTCCAGGAAACATTCCTGAGAAGCATCCTCCTTTCTGCTTCAAGCCATTTTTCAAAAGCCCTGGTATATGAAATATTTTATTTGCCAAAGGGGACAGCAACAATATTTCCCATCCCTAATGTTCCTTTACAATGTGGCTTTGTCACTCTTCCTAGTGGTGGGGTTTGTGTCCTCTCTTCTTGAACCTGGGTGGACCTTTGTGATGATCTTGGCCAAGAAAATAGTGAGGAAGTGGTGCTGTGTGGCTTCTGAGACTGAACTATAAAGATGCCATGAAGCTTCTGCCTCGCTCTCTTGGGACGCTCACTCTAAGAACCCAGCTGTTATGCTGAGAGGGAGCCCAAAGGAGTGTCATGGTGAGAGGCCACATGGAGAGGTTCCAGACAATAGCCCAGCTGGGGTCCGAAGGGACAGTAAATATCAACAACCAGTCATGTGAAGGAAATGCCTCCAAATGAGAGGTCAGCAAAGGCTTCCTGTAAAAGGCTGGATAATAAATATTTTTGGCTTTGAGGGCCATACAGTTTCTGTTTCACCTACTTAATTTTTCTGCTGCCATTCAAAAACAGCTATAGACAATACATAAATAGATGGACAGGGCCAGATCTGGCTCGTGGACTATAACTTGCCAACCCAGCTCTAGATGAGTTTTACCCCAGACATTGATTCACTCTCATCCTTTTAGCTATCCCAGCTGAGCTCCTGCTGGAATTCCTGACCCACAGAATCCACAAGCATAATGAAATTGTTGCTTTGTGTTGCAACGTTTTTGGGATGGTTTGTACATAGCAATAGTACCTGGATCAGTGCACATCTACGTTATTTTATAATTATCTGTTACTGTGTCTGTGTCTCCTTCTAGCTTCTGAGCCCCTCAAAGGTAGATACCCAATCTTATTACTCTTCTTCCTTCTTCTCTTCTTCAGCAGATCTAGTACTGAGTGCCAGAAGTTGTGTCAAATACTTTACCGGAATTGTCATCTTTGGTTTTCCCAATAGTATTGCATCTTTGTTTTACAGATAAACAAAATGAGTCTCCATTACGTTAGTAAATTGTCCAAGGTCACTTGGAACCACGGTCGTCTCAATTCCAGGGTCCAGGATTTTAACCATAATGTAATTTCACCTTAATATTTGTTGTATGAAGTAGAAGTAAAAATGCTTGAGAAGCATCCACTAGATCGTAAAGACACTTGATCTGGAGGTCACAATTTTCCTGTCCTCACTCCACTCCCAGTGCTTTGCAGAGGTCTTGGGGCACAGTGGTCACACAATAATTTTTGGTTGGGTGAATGAATGAGTGGGTAACTAGCACACATTAGCTTTCTCTTTTGGTTGATGTCAGATCCAGCTGGTCTGAGTGGAGGACGTCTTCTGGTAGACCGTTTACTCCAGTGAATGAATGTTGTATAGAGATGGTTGGTGTCCTGTTCCTATCCCCTTTGTCTACTCCAGCCTCCTGTTTCTCTCTGCCTGAAGTAGTGACTTGGCTTGAAATTGGGGCTGGTCAGAAGTGCAGGGGAGTCAATGACCCAGGAACAACCCTCAACCAATGAGGGATGGGAGTTGGTGGATAAATACCCCACCCTAGTAGGACAGCCCTGAGGTGTGCTCACAGCAGTCTCTCCTAGGGCCCCCAATGGGATAAGCCTCATTTGCATTGTTTGTCAGCACAATCTTTGTTGCCTTCCCTCTCTTTTTAATCTTACTTTCCCAACTCTCACATTATTTTTGGAAATCATCTCCCAAATTGCTAACTTGCACACAAGTCCTAGGCTTAAGATTTGCTTAAAACACTATTTACAATAGCCAGGACATGGAAGCAACCTAAGTGTCCACCAACAGATGAATAGATAAAGAAGATGTGGCACATATATACAATGGAATATTACTCAGCCATAAAAAGAAATGAAATTGAGTTATTTGTAATGAGGTGGATGGACCTAGAGACTGTCATACGGAGTGAATTAAGTCAGAAAGAGAAAAACAAATACTGTATGCTAACACATATATGTGGAATCTAAAAAAGAAATGGTTCTGAAGAACTTAGGGGCAGGACAAGAATAAAGACGCAGATGTAGAGAATGGACTTGAGGACACGGGGAGGGGGAAGGGTAAGCTGGGACGAAGTGAGAGATTGACATGGGCATATATACACTTCCAAATGTAAAATAGATAGCTAGTGGGAAGCAGCCGCATGGCACAGGAGATCAGCTCGGTGCTTTGTGTCCACCTGGAGGGGTGGGATAGGTAGGGTGGGAGGGAGATGCAAGAAGGAGGAGAAATGGGGATATATGTATATGTATAGCTGATTCACTTTGTTATCCAGCAGAAACTAACACACCATTGTAAAGCAATTATACTCCAATAAAGATATTAAAAAAAAAAAAGAACCAAGTGAGGAAAATAAAAGTCTCTGTGAAGGAAAATGATTCAGCTTTCTTATCATTAATACTGGTCCCTAGCAGACTGGGGAAGCACTGCAGAACCTTGCAAGCATCAATGATTTTGTAGCCGTAGTTCAAGATCTACCCAGAGTATCAATCGTTCATGAGGCCAAAATAATATTTGTACATGAAAGGACTTACAAAGTTTAATACCCACAGACCCCTGAGATTGATTTTTATCAGAAAACAGTAACTAGAGTATTAAATATCGATTAAATGCATTAATATGTAAAATATTTTATCTAGCATTTGTAGAACGTGCCCTGAGATGTGAGTATTGTACATTCTTATAGCAATAAAATATAATTTTGCTAAAAAAAAAAGGAAAAAACATTTGCTTGAAAGCAAACCTAAGGTATTTTCATAGAGGGAAAGTGAAACTAGGACAGGTGTCTATTGTGGATGGTGTAAAACGTGGTACATATTCTAGGACACGTGCGCATAAGACAGATTTGCATCAAAAAGTCTGACAGTGCAGAAACATAATTATTGGTGATATTTTCATGGATATAGTTTCCTTACCTTTGAGTATATATAGTAACTGGAACTAGGTTAACCAAGATTTGCTTATTATTTTAATCAATAAATAAGAACGATTTGTAATCAGCATATCAATTGTGTTTAAGTAATTGGTGCTTCTGAAATCCTTGAGGGAGGTTCGGAATGGTGCTATCTTGGGTGGTTTTAATCATCTCCCCCCAGTCTTGCTGCCACCATAACTTTCTATCAAACCTCTTCTTCATGGATCAAACCAGGATGCACTGGAGTCCAGCCCCAGCCTGGTTCTGTTGACTCCACGTTAGCCGGAGGGGGAGGAGGGACACATTCCAGATCTTGGGGATTAGTTGGAGCTCTTGGCCTAGCATGTGAGGAGTCCAAGTGTTGTCCTAGGTATTCTGTTGGAAATTATTTTTGGAGAATATTCGTGGCCTAGGCTGTAGGTGCATTCCTCCAGAGAATATCTGTGTATGATTCTGCCATGTCCCTGGAGACACTACCAGTTTGGGGTCACTGTGCTCTAAGTGTATGGCTTATAGCTTTTTTTTGACTACTGCAAGATTTACTTTGAGTTGCAAAATCACTGGGAGGCTGGCTCATGGTACCACTTTCCCAGAACTCTTTAACCACTCCTGCTCTGCTCAGTGCTGATCGACTTTTTATTCAGGTCTTCTGGGGGTAGTGGGGGTTGGCAGAGGGGAGAGTTTTCTTTTGCTTCACCCTTTCGTGGACAGTGTAGACCTTTGGGGTCTCAAAGTGATGGAGGAGGGTCTCCTAATAGACTCACAACTTTGAGTGAACTTTGGGCTTTGTATTCTGCCTCATATATTCCATGAGGCTGTGAAAATGGAAGCTCGAATTGTCCAGGTTTGGCACTTACACTCAGGGCAAAAGCCTCTTAGGTATTCCACACCAGTATGCAGCCCAACCTTCCCTTAGATTTCTGCCTGATAGTTCCTTCCACAATTTTAGGAAGATTTACAAAATATATTATATTATATACTAGGCCAAAATATATTGACACAGTTATTGTTAGTAGGGAGGCCAATTCCAATACTCAGCTATATTACAAGAAATTGATTTTTGTCCCAAGGATTTTCCGTGGAGCTGCTCTCAGGAAGCATTACTTGGAGAAGATTCTCGAGTGTAAGGGTATGGGGTCTCTAAACCTACCTCACCCATCACAGCTTTGGACATTAGTCTGCTGGTGACCCCATTACATGAAACCAAAGAAAGATCAGCCGATCAGGGGGTCACATACCCTTGTCCTGTGGATAAACAGGGATTGGAACAAGTTTGATTTGTCTTAGAAAAGTGGGCTGAAGTCCTGATTTAGTGAAAATATTCTGTGATGGCTCACTATTTGTTAGCTCTGCATTCCTTACTCTGGGAACAAAAGAGTTTCCAATTCTTTCTTAATGAGAGATAGGGTTGGTATGGAAAGTTCTACCCTATCTCCCAGGGGTTGACTGGACCTTTTCTATTCTACTTTCATTTAGGAGGATTCCCATGGACAACTCAGCCACCCCCAATTCATTCATTCACCCATCCATCCATCCATATGACAAATGGGGCCATAGTAGAAGCCCTTTTTGAGACAAACTCAAAGAGGAAACTAAAAGGGGACAGCTCACATATTAATAAGTCTCCCCTGAAGGATTCAAGGTATCAGTATGTCCCTTCACAAACTTCTCCCTGGGCCAAGTGTTGAATCCAACATACTGTCATTATCATAAGCAAATTATTGAGAAAATATATTTTGTATAAACATGACAGTGAAAGACAAGATTGTGTGAGATGAGTGGATAGATGCTTAAATAAGGTAATTTGACCACTGCTAATTTTATAGGATTCCAATGGGGAAAGACATTTTTCTCCCCTTCCATGTTTCATTGCATCTCCCACTGGAGGAAGGGAGGTACTAGAATAATGCCTTTCATGAGTGAGGCCCTATATGAGAGTAGTCTAGGCTGTACCTCAATGATAAGTAAAACCCCAGATCTCAATGTAATGTAATAAAGGTTTATTTCTGATTTATGCAAAGTCCAGTGATGGAGTTCCTGGTCTGTGTATTTCCTAAGCAGCTTTCTTTGAAGTATGACTCAGGGACTCAGGATCCTGCTATTTTCAGATGCTACCATTCTAAACATTATCAACCAATTTGAACTAATTGACATTTATTTATAGAACACTCTATCCAATAATAGCAGTAATCACATTCTTTTCAAGTACACATGGAATATTTACCAAGATAGACTATATTTTGAGCCATTAAACTCATCTAAAAATCTCAATAAATTTAAAAGAATTCAAGTCATACATAATATTGTCTCTGACCACAATGGAATTAATTAGAAATCTCTAACAGAAAGATCTTTGCAAAATCCCCAAATATTTATAGTAAATACTGTACTTCTTAAACCATGGATTGAAGAATGAAGTAAGAAAATATTTTTAACAAAATGAAAATTAAAACACAACACAACACATAGAAACTTGAGCAACGAGGTTAAAGCTGTATTTGGGGGGGGGGCATTTACAGTACTAAAAATGTATATTAGGAAAGAAGAAGCAACTCAAATCAATGACCTCGGTTTCTACCTTAAGAAACTAGAAAAGAAAGAGCAAATTTAACCCAAAGTAAGCAGATGAAAGGAAATAATAAAGTTCAGAGTGGGCATGAATTAAATAGAAAACAGAAAAACAAACAGGAGAACGCTGAAACCTGAATAGCCCTATATTTATTAAAGAAATTGAATTTGTATTTAAAAACTTTTCTATAAAGAAAACTCCAGGCCCAGATGGCTTCACTGGTAAATTTTATTGAGCATTTAAAGAAGAAATAATGCCAATTCTACACAAACTTTTCCAGAAAATTGAAGGACTTGTATATTTTCCTCAAGATACCTGCTCTCACCACTTAACATTGTACTGAGGGTTCTGGCCAGTGCAATTAGGCAAGAAGGAATATAAGGCATCTGAATTGGAAAGGAAGGTATAAAATGGTCTTTATTCACAGATGACATGTTGTTTATATAGAAAATATCATGAAATCTGAAAACTATTAGAACTAACATGTGCATTTAGTAAGTTTTCAGGATACAAGATCAATATATAAAAATCAATTGTATTTGTATATATTAGCAATGAATAATTGTAAATTGAAAAACAGTATCATCTACAAAAGGCTGAAAATATGAAATATTTATTGATAAATCTGATAAAATATGTGGAGGATCTATATATTGAACTACAAAATATTGCTCAGAGAAATAAAATCTAAATAAAAGGAGTGATATAACTTGTTCATGGGTCAGAAGGCTCAATATTATTAAAAAGTCAATTTCCCCCAAATTAATCTATAGACTTGACACAATTCTGATCAAAATGGACATAATGACTCTAAAATTTACATGGAAATGCTAAGGATATAGTATAGCCAAAATAACTTTGAAAAAGAAGAACAAAATTTGAGGGCTTACAACTACCTGATTTCAAGATTTATTATAGTGCTATAGTAATCAAACTAGTAAGTCCTGACACCAAGATAGATAAATACATAAAGGTAACACAATGTGAGAGTCCAGAAGTACACACATGTACATATATGGACAAGTGATGTTTGACAAAGGTGTAGGTAATTCAATGGAGAAAGGATAGTCTTTTAAACAAATGGTGATAAGGCATATCCATATGCAAAAATTATAAACCTTGATCCATATCTCTATCATACACAAAATTTTTATCAAAGTGGATTATGTATCTAAATATAAAACGTGAAACACTAAAACTTCTAGAGGGAAACAGGAGAAAATCTTTGTGACTATGAGTTAGGCAAAGATTTCTTAGATAAGACACCAAAAACATGGTCCGTAGAAGAGCAAATGGATACATGGCACTTCCTCAAAATTAAAAACATCTAATCTTCAAAAGACACTGTCAAGGGAATGAAAAGACAAGCCACAAATGAAGATAAAAGCTTTGCAAACCATGTAAATGCTAAAGGACTTGCATGCAGAATATATAAAGAACTCTCTAAGCTTTACATTAAGAACACGAACACCCAACAAAAAATGAGCAAAAGGCTTGAATAGAGACTTCACCAAGGAAGATACATGGATGGCAAATAAGCACATGAAAAGGTGCTCAACATCATCAGTCATTAGGACAATGCAATTTAAAACCATAAGAGGATACAGCTACATACCAATGAGAGTGTTTAAAATTAAAAAGACTGATAACATGAGTGTTGGTAGGGATGCAGAGCAACTGGAACTCTCATACACTGCCTGTGTTAGTGAAAATGGTGCATCCGCTTTAAATAACTGTTTGGCAGTTTCTTAAAAAATTAAACAAACACCTACCATATGATCTAGACATTCTATTCCTAGGTATTTAACCAAGACCTGTACAGAAATATTCATACCTACTTTATTCATAGAAGTCTCAAACCAGAAGCAATTCAAGTGTTCATCAACAGGTGAATGAATAACAAATCATGGTATAGCCGTATGTGGAATACTGCTCAGCAATAAAAAGGAATGAATTATTGTTATGTATAACAACAAAAATGAATCTCAAAATATTTAGGAGTTAAAGAAGCCAGACCCCAAAAGAGTCACACAGTATAATTCCATTTATATAAAATTCTAAAAAATGCAAACTAGCCTATAGAAAGGAAAGTATATCTGTGGTTGCCTAGTGATAGAAGCAGAAGAGATGCAGAAAGAGGCAAGAGGAAGGATTACAAAGGGGCATAAAGAAACGTTTTGGGGTGATGGATATGTTCATTTGATTGAGGTGATGCTTTCACAGGTGTATACAGATATCAAAACTTACCAAATTGTACGTTTTAAATATGAATATATGCAGTTTATTGTACGCCAATTATATGTTAGTAAAGCCATTAAGCATAGGAACTCTGGCTGCTTGTTTGGGAAGAGACTATAGGTGACAACCATCAAAGAAACCTATTAGGAGGCCACTGCAGTAGTCCAGGTGAGAGATGATGGTGGTTTGGACCAGGCTTTTAGTGGGGAATGTGGTTATTTGAGCAGAGATAAAATTCCAGATTTGTTGGATGTGAGCTGCCACGGTAAAAGATATCAAAGCTTGGGTTGACATTTCCTGTGATGAAGATGGCTTTGGGAGCTGAAATAAATTTCCCTGTTATGCTGCCAACAGGGGACTGTGCCAGGAATGAAGCCCACATTGACCAAGCTCCATGGAGGTCCTGGAGAGTGAGGGTTCCCTCCCTTTTCTCTATCTGTGATTCCTGGGGTGAGGAGGGACAGAGAGTGGGGTTCACACCTTGACTGAATTCTATGGGAGAAGTATGTGGGGTGCGTGTGTGTCTGTGTGGGTGTGATGGGCAGAAGCACATCTTTCTAGGACCAGGCAGGGGTCTGGGAGTTTCATCCTGTGTCTTGCTCTCAGCTATGAGTGAATCTGGCACTGAAGGCTCCTGCTTTCTTGAAAGGTGTGGGCCCTGTGGCCCTGATTCATACGGAGCTTCCTTGGATCCTTGGGAGAAGGCAAGACAGGCTGGGGAAGGCGAGGAGGGGGACTGAGCAGATGAACCAAGTAGATAAACTCATTGCAGGCCTGAAATGTTGAAGGTAGAGTCTTAAGGACCCTCTTCCCCTCCCCAACCTCAAACCCTGCTCCACCCACCACACCCTGAACTTTATGAGTGTGAGCACTTGGGGGTGTGGGTGTGGTACCCAGGAGTGTCCCTGTGTGTGCCCGTGTAGGCTAACCGACTCATTCAGGTTTGCCTGGGGCCAGCCGGGTTTTATTCCAGGAAACCTCTCAGCCCTGGAAAATGTGGAAGGTTTTCACCCTTCCTGTGCGCATGGATGTGTGTGTGTGTGTGTGTGTGTGTGTGTGTGTGTGTGAGTTCTTGCATCTGTGCAAGTGGGTAGAGCTACCTGAAGCAGGATCTGTCAAGTGTGTGAATCCACAGGTGAAGTGTCTCTGGGACTCTGTGGATATCTAAATACAGATTGATTTGTCCCTTCCCCCATTCCCTTCTGCACTTCCAGAAAGGATCTGAGGAGGCTCTGCATGATGGTCTCTCTGCTAAGAGGCAGTGTTTCAGTGGTTTACAGCATGGATGCATCTAGGCTCAAATGCCACTTCTGCCACTATTGGCTGTGTGACCTTGGACAAGAAACTTGGCCAAGGTCTTTCTGGATCATTTTTCTTAACGTCAAATGGATATAAGGACCCTTTAACAGGAGCATAAATGAGACATCTAGAGGGACTGCCACATGGTAAGCTCTCAGTCAGTGGTGTCATTGCTATCATTGTTCTTGTTGGTTTGGTGCGTGTGGTTGAGTGCACTCTTATGAAGTGTGTGTACAAGTGTGTGAATGTGGGCGTACACTCATGTGCTTGAGCATGTATGTGAGTGTGTGTATATAAATGTGCATGCGTGTGACTGTATGCATGTGATTGCATGAGTGCTTGTGCATGCGTGTGTGGATATGTGTATGTAATTCTGTGCATGCATGTGAGTCAGTGTGCACGCACACGTGTGTGAGAGGGCATGTATGTGAGTGTGTATCTTCTTGTGCACAGCATGAGGGAACTTTCAGGGTGGCCCCTGAGTCAAGAGGGTGAGCTGGGGAGAGGTGGGGGGGTGAGGAGAGGAGGCTCCTGAAACCACCACATCCCGTTGCACCGGCCGTGATGCCCTCAAAAACCAGAGGCGCTTTGGCTCCAGTTCTCAGCGATGTGCTTTGCGTTGCGTTGGATTCTGTGTTGTACAACCTGCCTTATTAGATATATACTGTGCCTCTATGAATCTTTAATGTGAAGCACTTAGTGAGGAGTCCATAATCCTCTCAATTGAGCTGTGTAAAGGAGGCGGCTGGAGAGATGAACGCTTTCCTCAGAGGCTGCAGCAAGGAGGGGTTACTGGGGGGCTGGAGTGGAAGGTTCCCACAGACAGAGGGAGGAGGTTCCCAGGGTTGGAGGGAGGAGGTTCCCACAGACAGAGGGAGGAGGTTCCCAGGGATGGAGGGAGGAGGTTCCCACAGACGGAGGGAGGAGGTTCCCAGGGATGGAGAGAGGAGGTTCCCACAGACAGAGGGAGGAGGTTCCCAGGGATGGAGGGAGGAGGTTTCCACAGATGGAGGGAGGGAGGTTCCCACAGACAGAGGGAGGAGGTTCCCAGGGATGGAGGGAGGAGGTTCCCACAGACGGAGGGAGGAGGTTCCCAGGGATGGAGGGAGGAGGTTCCCACAGATGGAGGGAGGGTGGTTCCCACAGACAGAGGGAGGAGGTTTCCACAGATGGAGGGAGGAGGGTCCCACAGGTGGAGGGCTGCAGTTTCCACAGAACCATGGGGAGTGGGTGGTTAAAAGCTATCAAGGCTGCAGGGTCTGGTTTAGGTGTTACTCTTGTGAAGAGATTGACACTGAAAAGAGGGAGGATCCTTGTGCTTTACTGGCATCTGGTCAGGTTGACATGACGAGGTGGGAGGCCCTGGGAGGTATGGCACATAGTTGGACTGGAATGGTTTTCTTGGAGCCAAAGCCCCGTGGCTCCCTTAGCTCAAGTTGTAGACTGGCTGCACTTGCTGGCTGCCTGCAAGCTGTCACTGGAGAATCTCCCCGCACTGGCTGCCCAAGGTTCCCATGTCTGTTTTTCTTGCTGCCATATTGATTGGATCAGGGAGCACCTGCTAAGGCTTGCTCCTTGGTTGCAGATAAGACGACCAGTTGTGTCCTCTCTGAAAAATTTAACTTAGAGATGTAGACGCAGGTTTTGGTGGTGCCAGGCATTTGAGTTGAAAGTTCACGTCCAGTTGGGGCGGGAGTCAGTGTCTTGGCAACCTAACTTATTCGAATTACTAGGTGGTAGGTGGGGGCTGTGGCAGAAGACATACAGTGGGAGAAGCCAGTCTGAAAGAGGAGGATAAAGCAGACTGTAGAGAAAAGTGGAGCTTGAGGTCAGAGACAGAAAGAGACAGAGAAATAGAGAAAAGGGATAAACATTTCCCTCCTCTGTTACCTGGAGCTGGTTTGATGTTCAGGGTCCTTCCAGTGCTGAGATTCTGGCTCTTGGGCACCCAGTCTTTGCTGAGACAGGCACAGGACAGACATTCTCTCTTTGGATCCTCTCCACAGTCCTGTGTTATGGTTTCTGTTTCATAGTTGAGGAAACTGAGGCTCCCATGGGTGACAAGTGCCCAGGCACACACTTGGAAGGATACAGAGGCAAGGCTGAACTCCACTTTCCTGGCTCCCCACTCTGTAACCACATTGGCCTGTGACAGCCCAGTCCTGCCTTGGAATCCTTGGACTTGCCGTCCCAATGCTTTGTCCCTTTGTCAAAACCCTTTTTCTTAACGTCCGCATGGCTGGCTGCTTCTGATCCTTTAGCTCTCAGCTTAGTGCCACTTCCTTAAGAAAGCTCTCCTGGCCACCCAGTCTAAAGTAGCCGCTCCACCCTATTATCCTGTAGTTGAGCCCCTTGGAGTCGCCGTGGCTGGTGTTTATTTGTTTGTTAATTTTGTCCACATCGCATTTATCACAACTTGTAATTTTCTAATTTGTGCAATGATTCTATCATTCATGTCTTCCTTCTCTTCTCAACTGTAAGCTCTATGAAGACAGGAGTGACCTGCATTTTCACTGTGAAATGCCCATGCCTGGCTCAGAACTTGGCATAGAGGTAGTGTTTGATAAGTAGTTGTTGAATGCCTGCTGGAGTCTTCATTTATCCTATGAAGAAATGGAAGTATGAAAAGATTAAGAAATTTGCCAAGGTTTCTGAGAAGACAAATAGTTGGGGCAAGGGTCGAACCAGGTTCTTATCCAAATTAAGTCCATGCTTTTCCTTAACTATCATGCTACAAAACTGATTACTCCTTTGTGAAACATGTCTTTTCTCTGGGCTGGAAGCTGTGGCAGAAAAGGTTGCCTCTTGTCGGCTTGAGCTGTGAGCCTGTCCCTGCCCTTTACCCTCTGCCACGAGCCACAGTGGTGAGAAGCAAGACCAGGGGTCAGGACAACTGGAATCAAGACCCAGCCCTGCACTAATTTGCCGTGGGAACTTAGGTAGGTCAATTTCCTGTGTGATCTTGCTTCCTTGTGCAATGATTAATTTTATGTGTTGACTTGAAGTGTGTTTTACATGAGATTAATGTTTAGATAGGGGAATTTTGGGTAAAGCAGATTGCCCTCCATACTATGGGTGGGTCTCATCTAATCAGTTGAAGGCCTGACTAGAACAAAAGGAGATGCTTTCCTGAGCAAGGGGGAATTCTCCAGCAGACAGCCTGTGGACTTCATCTGCGTCATCGGCTCTCCCAGGTCTTCAGCCTGCTGGCCCACCCACACTGCAGATTCAGACTTGCCAGGCTCCATGACTGCATGAGCCAATTCCTTATAATAAATCTCTTTCTGTATGTGTACACACATCCTATCGGCTGCATCTCTCTGGAGAACCCTGACTAATATACCCTGCCAGCCATGTGGCTGAGGCCCCAGAGCACTCTGTGTTAAGACAGAGACTCAGTGTCAGGGGCATCCAGGTGTCAAATGAGCTCCTCACCGCCTCCCCCTCAGCCACCATATTCCACTGTCATAACTATCAAGGTTCCCTGTTTGCAAAACACAGGTGGGTGTGAGCACCTGAGATGACGGGGAAGGATGTCAGAGGCCAGAGGTGAAGCATGATGAATAGGACACCACTGGCCTTATGCACTCAGGACATGTTCCTCTGGAAGTGGGCTGGGGGAAATTTCTATCCTTGGAGGCAAGAGATCAGGCACTGGATGGGTGTGGGAAGTGAGGGGTGGGAGGGTCTGGTGCCTTGGTACACTGGGCTGGAGCTTAGTGGCTCCTTGCTGTGTGGGCAATGGGGGGTATCCTTCCTTCCTGTCCCCACCACCTAAGGACAGTGGGGAGCATGGTGGCCACTCCTGGTCTGCCTCCCTGTACCCTGGCACAGCTATGGTGCAGGAGGCCCCAGGGAGGGGGGCAGGAGAGGCCACCAAAGAGGAGGTGCCTGGAGAGCCATCCTGCTGTGCTTCCCCCAAGCAGCCCAAGCACACGCAATTATAAGACAGTGGGCAGATGACAGAGTTAGTTAATGTAACAAGCCCTTTAAGCAGTTAGCCACATTCGAGTGTTTAATCAGCTGTGTAAAGTGCAATATCTATCTTTCAATTTTATGCCATTAGGGGAGACAAGATTTTGATTAGGTACTTAATCTGTGCATGGAAAAAACAGGCCTACAGCAAGCCTGTGATGGGGAGGGAAAGGGACATTGGGCGGGGGATTCGATAAAGGGGAAAGACAGAAATTTAACATAAAAGAGAATTAGTGCAGCTCCTTTCAATTTAGTGCCCAGGCTTTATGGCCTAATCAATTAGAGGCCTGGCTGGGGCTGCTGGGAAGTGGCTCGGCTGGGCTGCAGGCTCGGCCGTATTAATTCCCTTCATTACATGGAGGTCAGGCTGAGGGCTTTGCAGGGGCTTTGCAAGGCGTGGGTCACTTCTCGGGCATCAGCTCAGGAAACAGGGGGAAGAGGTGGAAGGGTGCCAGACTGGACAGGACAGTCTGGGCCCCTGGGAGGGTGGTGCTGGGTGGGCCCTGGGAGGTGTAGGGTGGTGGTCAGCCCTCCAGTCCTGGAGTGGGAGGGGTCTGGGTTTGCAAGCTGGCTTTGTGACCTGTGGGCTGTGTGATCTGGGGCACATTGCTTGCCCTCTCTGCTGCAATTTCCTGCAGAACCACAATTGTGGGCAACCCCAAGGGCTCCAAGAAGAGAAAAAGAGAAAATGGCAGGCTGAAGGTTTAGCATGGTGTGTGGTATAGTGTGGACATTCACTCAGGGTTAGCTACTGTTATTGTTATTATTACCTTTATTTCTAATATTGTTTAAATGTCACCAGAGGTAAAAATTTAACACTTTAGCCGCCACCTCCACCAAAACCTCTGTTTAGTCAGCGCTTACTTTATACACCAAGCAACATGCTAGGGCCCCTCTCTACTACTAAAAGTGGTTTTCCAAGACTGGTGCCACTGCCTGCAGGTAAAGAGGAGGACACAGAGGCACAGAGAGGTAAACAGCCTGACCAATGTCACATAGCATCAGAGGCTCCAGAATCAACACTTGGGCCTTTCCTGTCATGGGCACTCACTCTGACACGGCAGAGTTAAGTGGGACTGAATTCCACGAATGCTGAGGTCATGAGGAGAAGGGTGGCACCTCCAAATGTACCCAAAGGGCCCTTGATCTCAACAGAGTACATTCCAGTTACTGAGAAAATTGTAGAAATATGCCCAAGGGTAGGCCAGTGGTCTTTACAGAATGATGGAGACCGGGAGACTCCAGGGATGAGTTGGTATACTACAGGTTTTCTGAAAGGTGAAGAAGCCCATGGTCCCTGAGGGAGACAGGGGTAAAATGGAAACGAGCACTTGGGCGGCTTCTTTTTGGTCCCACAGTGTCCCCAGAGGCATCTGGGCAGGACCTGGGGGTCCCGAGAACCAAGCAGAAACCATTGGAGCTGGGAGTGAGCTGGGCATGGGGTCTGCTGAAGTTCTAGGGTGAACTGGAGGAACGGCACTGGAGGAAGCAGGGACCACTGGAACCAGTAGACAGGCTGGTTTACAGAACGTTCTTCTTCAACAGCTACGGGCAGGAGGAGGGGGCGTGAGGTAAGGTTTATCGGACACCTACTGGCTGACTGCTTACTCAGTAGCTGCGGGACTTTTAGGGTAGATTACTCAACCTTCCTCTGCCAGTCTCTTCGGTTGTAACACAGGGGTGTTCATGGCTCCTACCTCACAGGCTGGTGGTAAGCATAGCATGAGCTGACATATGTAAACTGCGAAGAATTGTGAGCGGCATGGACCAGGCCTTTGGGAAATATTGGCTATGATTATTACTGGCTCTTATCACTTTTTGAAAGTGATGTGGCACTGATTGAACAGGTGAAAAGTTGAAGTTCAGAGAGTTTCAATGACTTGTCCAAGACCACATAGCTGGGTATGATAGGGATGAGACTGTTGCCTTGATTTCTAAATAGTTGCTTCTAAAGGCCTTTCTTCCCACAGTGCTGACTTGACAGCAAATGGCCTAGTCAAGTAAATCTAAACTCCAGCAGGGCATTTGGGAAGTAAGTTCGTTCAACATATGTTTGTTCTGCACCTATTATGTGCCGTGTACTACAAGCCCTGTGAAGGCAGGAATCACATGCCACGGTCACTGACGCTGAGTAATCACTTAGCATCTATTTGTAGAATGAATGAATGAATGAATGAATGGTGTGCTGTGCCAGGTCCTCAGTACCCTTGAGGAGAGAGTGGAGAAATGTGAATTATATGATTTTCCTGTTAGCTGGAGTCCTAATCGGCAACACAATAGAGTTGGAAAGAGAAATGACAAACTCTGGGTTGGAATCCTGGCTGGTTGGAGTGAATTTTTTTTTTTTAATTTAATTTTATTTATTTTTTTATACAGCAGGTTCTTATTAGTTGTCCATTTTATACATATTAGTGTATATATGTCAATCCCAATCTACCAATTCATCCCACCTCACATCCGTCCCCCTGCCGCTTTCCCCCCTTTGTGTCCATATGTTTGTTCTCTACATCTGTGTCTCTATTTCTGGAGTCAGTTTTATTCACAGTAGTGTAATAGGTTCTCAGCAAACATTTGTCAGATGACTAAAGAAATGGATGGATGAGTGAAAGAGATGGCCTTGCGGTACCATTATGGATGGGCAGTGGAGAGCTTTTGCATGCTAGGACTTCAAAAGCTCTCTTCAAGGGGCAGTACAGGGTTGAGTCTTCCAAAATAAAATGTGACACATAAAAATGTCAGCCATGGCACTTGGGTTCTGAAAATTAGCTATACGAACACAAGCTTGGGTGAGGAAGACAACTTGTCCTTCTTGATTCCACAGTCACGTGGACTAAAGGTAGGTAACATTTTCAGTAAAGGGCCAGATGGTCAAAATTTTAGGCTTTGAGGACCCTACTGTCTCCATTGCAACTACCCAACTCTGCCACTGCAGTGTGAGGACAGCCGTAGATAATATATAAGCAAATGAACGTGGCTGTTTCCAATAAAACTCTATAAAATCAGCCAGCCAGTGGCTTTGGCCCACGGCAGTTGTTCACCCATGCCTGATTTAGAGGGTGTATCCCCAGGAAGTAATTTTTCTGTGTGCAGCTTCATGCCCAAATTAATGAACTTTGCTTCTCAGCCGCTGCAACCCCATTGTACAGAGGAGAAAACCGGTAGGTAGGCAGAGTCTGCTCTAGAGCTGGACTTTGGAGGCTGTTGTTCCAGATGTGGCGAAAAATATCAGTCACCACTTATGGGACACTTCGATGTCTCACACTTAACATGCATTATCCCATGGAGCATCCTCAGTGACCCAGGGATGCAGGGCCTATTACACTTCCCCACTTTACAAGTTGAATACACCGAGGCTCAAGGAGGTTCAGTGACTTACCTAAGGTCACCCAGCTAAGGAGTTAACATTTCTTTATTTAAGAAGATTTCTTGAGTATCCATTCTATTTCAGACTCTTCTGGAGCTGGGGATACAGCAGACTCCTGACCTCAGTGTGCTTCCTTTATACTTGAGAATGGTGGATAATACATGTACTAAGTGAATAAACACTACAGGAGATTAGAGGGGATAAGGACCTATCAGTCAGGACAGGCTCAAAGCTACAAAGCTTAATGGCTTCAAACAAAGTTTAGCAGACTATGGCCCATGGTCCAAAGGCTGCCCATTGTCTGTTTTTGTAGATCGGCTTTTACTGGATCACCGTCATGTCCATCTGTTTATGTATTGTCTGTGCTGCTTTCATGCTACAGTGGCTGAGTCGAGTAGCTGCAATAGGAACCATCTGGTTCTCAAAGCCCCAAAGGTTTGTGACCCCTGGCTTAAAACAACAAAGTTTTATTTCTTGCCCATGCTTCGTGTCCTTCAGGGTCAGCCTGGGAGCACTGCTTATCAGTCATTCAGGGACCCAGGGCAGGGGGTACCCACAATTTTGAGTGTACGTAAGGGAAGAGAGGGTTCTGGAGGGTCTTGTGTGAACAATTAAATGCCTGGCTCAGAAGTGACACTTGTTATTTCTGCTCAAAATGTATCGGCCCCACTCAACAGAAGGAGTCCAACTTGGGCATAGGCCCGGGAGGTGGAGAACTGGAGATGTTTGGTGGGTGAGCTGCTCTGACCACAAGTGCGATGGGAAATCAATGATCAGGGTAAGCTGGAGGGGAGTACCTGGGGCCTTTCACTTCTTTTTTTAAAAAAATTATTGAAGTATAGTTGATTTACAATGTTGTGTTAATTTCTTCTGTACAGCAAAGTAACTCAGTTAGATATATATATATATATTCTCTTTCATATTCTTTTCCATTATGGTCTGTCAGTCACAGGACATTGAATATAGTTCCCTGTGCTCTACAGTAGGACCTTGTTGTCTATCCATCCTATATATAATAGTTTGCCTTTGCTAATCCCAAACTCCCAATCCATCCCTCCTGCCCCAACCCTTGGCAACCACAAGTCTGTTCTCTATGTTTGTGAGTCACTTCTAAATAACACAACCTGGAGGGCATGGAAGAGAACTCAGCTGGCCTTTGAGCCCAGGTCTGTACATCTTGAGAGAAAGTTCTCTCAACCTCTATGCTCTGTGGCTGCATCCTCCATAGCCTGTGGAAAGTGGGTGCTGGGAAGGGCACTGGATAGTCAGATCAGGGAGTGTGTCCCCTTGTGAACTCCAGCCTCTTGACTCCATCTGGGGGTTTCATCTCAACCCCACAGTGCTCGTAGCTGGGCGGTCTTTGCTGGCCAGTCCTGGAAAAGATGGGCTGGGGAAGGAGGGTGAGAGGCTCTCTCCATGTGGCTGAGCTCCGTAACGCACTACATTAACGTTATTAATAACCCTCTCAGCCTTTATTGAAAAGATGCTCTCTGCGTCTGAATTTGCCACTATGGCAACCCATTTATTAAGGCTGTAAGAGCCGGAGTTGCTTCAGACCATATTTATTACCATGATTTGCAGAGGGAAGGCTCTGATCCTGGGGTTGGGGCAACTGGGGGAGAGGATGTGTTGTTGCTGAGAGGAAAGGTCTGGGCTCACCTCGCTGGGAGGTCAGCGGGGGATGTGCTTTCTCTCTCTCCCTATTAGAGTAGGACTCACAGGGCAGGCGGGGAGTTTGGGGCTGAACACAGCAGCCATCCCTTCTCTGTGTACGTGTAGGGTGCTGTCCACGGCACCTGGTGTCCTCTGGGGGTGCACCTCAGGGGGCAGGTGAGGCAGGCATCGTTGGTCTCAATATGCACACAAGGACAGCAAGAAGCCACGGGAGTCCCCAAGGTCACAGAGCTAGTGGTCAAGTGGGAGCAGTGGTGGCCCCAAAGTCATGGGCTCATTTTTCTATAAAAATCTGATCTAACTTTATTTGGGTCTCTCTTCCTCTTTTTTCCCAATACTATATAACAAACTGTTTAACATCAGAAAAAGAAATCCACAGTGATAGCGCCACCACCACCCCTACCTCAATAAGCTAAGAGATTTCTATTCATTAACATGAATAGACTGTTCCAGGGCTGTTGAATTCTCACAACATTCTCACGTGGATATTATTACTGTCCTCATGTTACAGATGAGGAAATTGAGAAATGGAGAGATGAGAGTACGTGTCTAAACCCACACAGGGAGGAAATGGGCCAGCTGGGACTTGAAGCCAGTTTTGTCTGATTCCAAAGTGTGTTCTTATTCCTGATAATACATCACCTTCTTTCATCCCGTTGTCCCCATTTTCAGAGGCCAGAGGAGGGTTGTGTTCACACACATGGACACTGTCTTCTCTAGTAACTGTTCCTTTGGGTCCAGGCTTTGTCTTTCTCAGAGTCCTTCCTCTGGAATATTCTCATTATGCACACCTGGCCAGCTGCTTGGGATTTATATTAGTTTACTCGGGCTGCCATGACAAATTACTAGAGACTGGGGGGCTTCAACAACAAATATTTATTTTCTCACAGTTCTAGAGACTAGAAGTCCAAGATCAAGGTGTTGGCAGGGCTGGTTTCTTCTGAGGCCTCTCACCTTGGCTTGTAGATGGCTGCCTTCTCCCTGTGTCCTCAGGTGGTCTTCCCATTGTGTGTCTGTGTCCTAACCTCCTCCTCTTATAAGGACACTGTCATATTGGATTAGGACCTCTCCTAATGACCTTATTCAACCTTAATCACCTCTTTAAGACCCTTTCTCCAAATAGGGCCACATTCTAAGGTACTGGGGGTTAGAATTTCAACATGTGAATTTTGAGGGAAACACAATTCAGCCCATAACAGGGTTCAAGGACAACTTCCTGGCATCTGAAGTTCTCTCGGGTCATCTCAGAGCATCTGTGTAGTTCTACAATGGAGGCACCACCAGCAGCTGGCTTCCATTTTCCCTGAGAGCTCCCCATCCCCCAGGCCTCCGCTGCTGGAACCAAGGTCATGTTGGTTCCACTTCAGAACTGCATTGTCAGAAGGGCAGGAACTATCTAGGATTTCCAAGGCAGGGCCTTCTCCTCTGCTCCAGGGCACTCTTACCCCCATGGTTACCCCTTCCTTCACACTCTTCCCGCTATTGACCCTTGAAGATGTGCTAGTAGGCGTAGCTGGAATCTTCTGGCCCGGGATGCTTCTGCTTCTCTAGTATGGTGTTTTGCTTTTTATCTCTGCCCCCTCCCCATGGCTGACTGTGCCCTTCCTTCACTCCCTCTTTCTTTCCTTTCATTATTTTTCTCTCTCTCTTTCCCTCCCTCCTTTTTTCTTCCTTTCTCTTGACCTTCCTCATCTGCCAGTCTCTGTACACCTGCTCCATGCTGGCCATGGTGCTAGGTGCTGGATTCTATGGTGAGCCCAAACCAAACACCTACAGCAGAGGTAGATGCAAAACTGGAACCTTCTGAGGTGGGCCATGTTCTCATACTGCGTCCCCCAATGATCTCATCTTATAAAGCTGTAGTCTAATCATCAAAGCCAGGTAACTGACACTGGTACCATACTATTAAGTAAACTACAGACCTTATTTGGATTTTACCAGTTTATATGCACGTACATGCATGTGTGTGTGCATGTATTTAGTTCCAAATGATTGACTTTTAAGTTTTGAAAGGTGTAAGACAAAAATGTTTAGGAAACGTCCTTGCCAAGCCAGTGCCTTCTATCCCAAATACACAAAGAGCTCCTGGGTTGGAGAGAAAATTAGAGAGAAATCGTGGGAGTTAGAGGTAAGGCTTTGCTCCAAAAAGGACAGTCTAGGGCACCCTTTAGTGTCTTTCCCTTGGATGATTGGGCATCTTTCTGATGAATCCCATCTCCATTCTTGCCCACGGCTCTTCAATCCATTCCCAGCTATAGCTGCCAGATTTGCTTATGGTCCATATTCAGTTGTTCTATGAGACTCTTGGTGTCCCGCTCCCCATCCCCCCTGGAAAAGTGAAGTGTAGACATCTCAGGTCAGGTGTCTAGTATGACCCCCAGCCAACCTGATCACCCACGTCATTCTTGTGTCTTCCTTTCCAGCTCCACTGTGACACATTCTACCACTGGTGCCTGTGTTCATCTGTTTCCCTCCATCTGGAAAACTCCTTTTTTCCAATTCTATATGTGCAAATCTTACCCACCTTCAGGGTCTCAGTACAGCCTCCCCCTTCTCCTAAAGTGTGAAATCATTCAGGTTGTAGCTCAATTGTTCCCCTAAGAGAAGTCTTCCTACTCCAACTCCACTCCTCTTTGTCCTTGCTTATTTCCTCATTACACTCTCAGTGTCTGGAAGGACTCTGTTGGTTTACTCGTTTTCTGTCTTCCCAGTGGCATGAGAGTTCTGAGAGACTGGGATCCCGTTTGTCTTGGTCTCTGCTGTCACCCCAGCACCTGGAACAGAGCGAGGCACTGAGTAAGCGGTATTTGTGACACACTGGTTCACACACACATGTAGTAGTTATTTTTAGTTAGAATCATGATAACAATAATGACAATAATAACAAAGTTTTCAACTGGGGTAGCCTCACTCTCCTTTGAACTCTACAACTCTTTGTCTTGGCTTTTGATGTAGATCACTCGATGTCATGGTCATGGTTACCTTTGTGTGGGTGTATCTTCATACGGAGGAATCCTTGACAACCTCATCTTACTCATCTCTGGATCTCCTTTAGCTCCTAGTCTAGGAGTTGGCATGTGGAAAGCTGTCACGGTGAATATTCTCAATGAACAGACGTTTGGATGCTTGGGAAAGGGCTGCTATGATTGCTCTTATTGCTTTGATTCAGTGCCCTGATCCACACCAGTAGCACGTGGATTGGGGAGTCAAGCATCCTCCCATCTCTGTTCCCCCACCCCACCCATGCACTCTTCGCCTCTCTGTCTCCAACTCTCCGGGCTCTTAGGACAATAAAACCCATAAAGCTCTCTCCCGTGTATCTTGCTTCCCTGTGCTTATCAGAATAAAGGAGAACTGAAAGGGCTTTCTAGAGAGCCATCTGTTAGTTTTCATAAAGACATTATCTGCTTCCCATCACAGGGCTTTTTCTGTCTCTGACATGTGTCTGCCCTCCCTCCACCGTCTGAAAGAGCAAGAGTGTGCTTTCCGCTCTCTGTCTGCTCCTGGCTGCTGGAGGTGGGCTGCAGACAGAGTATTTATCTAAAAGTGAAGAGATCTGACTTATAAGTAAGCCTGATATTAAATGTATAAATAATGCATCCTGTGTCATTATTTATAATGCAATAACATCCCTATAATGTAATAAGAGTATGCAGGTTCCCAGTGCTTTTTTTTAACCCCTTGATGTCTTGGAAGATGCAGTGGGCCTACCAGCTTCCTCTGTCCTTCAGGGCTTGGGAATGGTGCCATTTGCCAAGGGCTTGCCTGGGTCCTGGCTTCTGCACAGTTGAACCTCTTGACAGCCATCAACAGGACAAGGTTGGTCCTGGTATCTGGAGTAGTGATTTCCAAACTTTGGTATGAGTCCAGATGCAAGTTTCTCATCTTCAATCTACTGATTTGGAATCTCAAAGCACAGGGAGAGGAAATTTGCATGTTTAAACAGCTCTCTTGTAGATTCTAAGACAGGTAAATGAGTGCTCTTGGGTTAGTCTTGACTTGTAGCAGGAAGGGACTAGTAGGCATTGCCAGCTCATCTCCCTGGGACTCAGAGCAAGTCAACCTCGTGAGGACTGGGAGTTGGTCTTGTGCCTCAGTTCTAGGTCTTGCTCACCTGCCCAGCTCCCACATCCCTCCTGCCACTGAGTGCCAACTGTGTGTCAGGGCCCAGCTGACCCCCTTGGTGCCAACTGGCAAATACCTGATCTCTTGAGCCTTGCCTGCTCCCGTATCTCTCTTATCAGATGGCAGGAAATTATGGACAGACCACAGGAGACTGGTGTTTGCTTGGATGCTTGGATGCCTATGCCTGTGGTGCCTTGCAAATTCCTGGTCTCCAGCTTGACCCGGGGTCCCAGTGCTACCCAGAAATATGCCTCTCTTTTGGCTCCTTCTCCTGTTTCCAAAGTGTCTCATTGGTATCCAGGGTCTTCAGATCTCCAATCTCTCTCTTTTTTAAAAAATAAATTTGTTTATTTATTTATTGGCTACGTTGGGTCTTCGTTGCTGCATGTGGGCTTTCTCTAGTTGCAGAGAGCAGGGGCTGCTCTTCGTTGCGGTGCGTGGGCCTCTCATTGCGGTGGCTTCTCTTGTTGTGGAGCACGGGATCTAGGGTGCACGGGCTTCAGTAATTGCAGCACATGTGCTTAGCAGTTGTGGCTCATGGGTTTAGTTGCTCCACGGCATGTGGGATCTTCCCGGACCAGGGCTCGAACTCATGTCTCCTGCATTAGCAGGTGGATTCTTAACCACTGCGTCACCAGGGAAACCCTCTCCCCTCTTTTACAATAAAAAGGCAACCTCATATACTAGGCCACTGAAAAAATAGAAGCTGTCAGAGGGATGGACACTCTCCACTTTGTGTTCTCCACTCTGTCTGCCCACCTTCAACGATATCTCTGCCTGCATCCATCCTGTGTGTCTTCCTTCCTGCCATAGTAGACATCTACTGCCTCTGACATTACTGTGATTCCCCTACTTGGAGTCACTGGACCCAACCTCACGTAGCCCTCTCCATTAACCATCTCTTCTCTTTCTCCTGACTACCCAAATTCTTTTCATATCAATTTTCTATCAGCTTGTAAATATATTCAATATCTTTCACCCAGGGCTTTCCTGGTGGCGCAGTGGTTGAGGGTCCGCCTGCCGATGCAGGGGACGCGGGTTCGTGCCCCGGTCCAGGAAGACCCCACATGCCGCGGAGCGGCTGGGCCCGTGAGCCATGGCCGCTGAGCCTGCGCGTCCGGAGCCTGTGCTCCACAACGGGAGAGGCCACAGCAGTGAGAGGCCCGCGTACTGCAAAAAAAAAAAAAAAAAAATCTTTCACCCAAGCACTATCATTTTGGCCCAATGCTGCTCGTGGCTACTACTCTACCTTTTTCCCTATCCCAACCATATTTCATAGTGACGTGTATCTAGTGACTATTGTCAACATAGTGATGATATATAGTGAATGTGCTAACTCACCTAGTAGTAATTTATTTAATCCTCACAATAACTCTATGATAAATGAATACTAGGTGAGTTAACATGTAATTAAAGCATTAGGAGATTAGGTAACTTGCCCAGATGCACTCACTGCTGTGGGAGTGGATCCCAGGCAGTCTGACTTCAAAGCAAATGTCTACACCGGCTGATGAAGTTCTCTCTTCTTTAGTCTCTCCCCAGCAATTTGATTCCTACTCCCAGGTCAGCAATGGCCTCTGCATTGATACATCCAGTGAGAATTTTGGGACCTGATTTCTCATGACAGAGCACCAGGTAGCACTGACCTCTGCATTCAATTTTGGAACCCTCACTTTTTTTTGTTCTGGGGCCCCCCACCTTCTCTTTGTCTTCTTTTCTCCTCTTTGGTCACATCTCAGTCACATTTTCAAGCTTCTTCTTAGCCCACGATCTTACATTGTGGGGTGCTCCAGGGTTTCATTCTTTGCTCTCTTTCCACTCTGCACACTGTTCCAGGTCTTTGTTTGCCAACCATATTCTAAGTCCAACCTCCAAGTCTTGGTTCTGATCACTGGACCAGGGGACTATTTTTTTGCCTGATATCTCAAATCAGACATGTCCATAACTTAATTCATTATTTTGCCCAAATCATCTCCGCTTTGTCTCTTTCCTAACTCAGTCAACGGCTACCTACCGTGCCTTCATTCAACTGAGCTAGCGGAAATTTGCATGACAATTTTGAGTCTTCTCTCTCGCTTTCTTATCCACTCTATCTAATCAGTCATCAAGTTCTTTCAATTCTACCTATTGAATTGTCCCCACTCTTAGCTCCATCTACTTTTCACACTCCTCCTGAAACCACCCTGGTCCATGCTCCTGCCATCTCCTTCCTGCATTGTTGCTACAGATTTCTAACTGGTCTCCTGACCTCAGTCTTGTGGCCCCCCTATAATCTCTTTAAAATTGATTATGAACTATTTAAAGTATACAGAGAGTTATAGAGAATGACAGAACAGAGCCATTAGTCTACCACCTAGATTTGACAAACACTCGTGTTTTGCCATATTTGGATTAATTAGCTGAAAAATAAAATGTTACAGATATAGTTAAAGAAAAGGACACACAATTTCTTTCTCCACCACCTTCTACCCCAGAGGTAATTACCAACTAAGTTGGTGTATATTCTTTCTTTCCATGTTTTAAAAGTTAACATGTAAATATGTATCCACAAATGGCATATTGTCTTCATTATTTAAAATTTACACACATTGTATCATACTACGTGTACAATTCTGAAAATCTTAATAAATGTCATGTCTTTGAGATTTATCCACGTTGATACAGAGATGTGATTCATTCATTTGAACTGCTACATTGAACTTCAGCTACATGCTGTGCTTTCCTTATCCATTTCCTTATGTCTTTGGTTGTGTCCAGGGTTTCACTGTATAAAGAGTGCTACAGTGCATCCTTATTCATAGATCCCTGTACATTTTTGTTCGTCTCCCCTCCAAGGTGGAGATCTAAAATGAGAATAGGCAAGCGTTATGGTGTGAGCATCTTTACCAGATCCTGCCAGATTTTTTCCACAATGGTTGTATCAGTTTATATTTCCACCAAGAGTTTATCAGAATTTCCAATTCCACACATCCTCACTGCAATTCATAAACAAATAAAATATGAAGACTGAGAAATAGTACATCATTGTTTTGTGTTTCCCTCATTGCTACTGATTTTGAAATTTTTCACGTATTTGTCATTGGTGTTTTCTGTAAATTGTTCATATCTTCTGCATATTTTTATATTTTTTTTTTTTAAAAATTAATTTTAAAAGTTCTTTATACATTCCAGAAACCAAGCTTTTGTTGACTGTGTACTTGCTTTTTACTTTATAGTATCATATGTTCTTCCAAAATTTAAACTTTTTTTTTATTGAAGTATAGTTGATTTACAATATTATGTTAGT
The DNA here is from genome assembly GCF_005190385.1 of Monodon monoceros. Taxonomy (NCBI): domain Eukaryota; kingdom Metazoa; phylum Chordata; class Mammalia; order Artiodactyla; family Monodontidae; genus Monodon; species Monodon monoceros. Next base: position 20,162,191 of record NW_021703769.1, on the reverse strand, counting down.
TGGAGGTGTACAGCATACTGATTCAGTATTTTTGCAGATTATACTCCATTATAGGTTATTACAAGATAATGGGTATAATTCCCTGTGCTATACAGTAGATGATTGCTGCTTATCTATTTTATATATAGTAGTTTGTGTCTGTTAATCCCATACCCCTACTTTGTTCCTCCCCTTCCCTCTCCCCTTTGGTAACCACAAGTTTGTTTTCTCTATCTGTGAGTTTTATTCCATTATTAAAATCCATTATCCATTCAGAATTTTAAATTTTAATATAGAAAAATAACATATTTTTCATTTTGGTTTGTGCTTTGGTTTTGTTTAAAAATCTCACTCTCATGATGTCTTAAGGTTGTCTTACTATGTTTTCCTCTGAAAATTTTACAGTTTTTAATTTTTTTTTACACTTAGGTTCTTCAATTTATTTGCAATTCCTATGTGTGAGTGGCATGGCTGTGGGATTAAACTTTATTTTATTTTTCATATACATAGCTAGATGGACAACACCATTTATTGACTAAACCATTTCTCCACTAATCTATAATGTCAGTTCTGCCCATACTGAGTTCCTTTATGTGTGGGTAGGCTTTGGAGCTTTTTATTCTTTGTCTTTGATTTGCTTATACTTACATCAGCACTGCATACTTTAATTGCTACAGCTTTATAGTTACTGTTTTAAAAAATGAAGATATAATTTACATATCATAAAGTTCATTCTTTCAAAGTGTACTATTTGGTTTTTATTTTTTTTTAATATTCCCAGAGTTGTGCAACAATCACTCCAATCAATATTAGGACATTTCTATCACCCCCAAAAGAAACCCTGTACTCTTTAACTATCACTTCCAAATTCCCCATCCCCCCTCAGCCCTAGGCAACCACTAATCTATGTTTTATCTTTATAGATTTGTCTATTCTGGATATGTTATACATGTGGTGTAGTGTTTTCAAGGTTCCTCCATGTGTAGTATGTAAGAGTACCATTTTGATTTTTATGGCTGGATAATATTCCATTGTATATCTATATGATAATTTGTTTATACATCCATTAGTTGATGGGCACTTCGAATTTCCCCCTTTTTGGCTGTTAAGAATAATGCTGCTATGAATTTTCGTGTACAAGTTTTTGTATGAACATATGTTTTTAATTCTCTTGACTATATACTTAGGTGTGGAATTGCTGGGTCACATGGTAACTCTGTTTAACGTTTTGAGGAACCACTGCACTATTTTTTAAGTTGGCTGCACTATTTTATATTCCCACCAGCACTGTATGAGGATTCTAATTTTTCCACATCCTCCCCGATACTTGTTAATTTACAATTTTTTGATTATAGCCATCCTAATAGGTATGAAGTGCTATCTCATTGTGTATTTTTTGCATTTCGCTGATGACTAATGCTGTTGAGCATTTTTTTTCTTGTGCTCATTGGTTACTATGAATCATCTTTGGAGAAATATCTGTTTAGATCATTTACCCATTTTTAAATTGAGTCTTTTTATTGTTGAGTTGTAAGAATGATTACTGTTTATATCTAGTAAGGTAAGTTGTTCCTCTCACCCTCATCCTTTTCTTTCTTTTCTTCCTCCTCGTCTTTCAAAATTATCATGGTTGTCCTTTGCTCTCCACTCATCTTTATGAATCTTAGGATCAACTTGCTGTATGTCACTCTCTCTCTCTCTCTCTCTCTCTCTATATATATATATATATATATATTGTTTTGGCAGATTTTTCATTGAATTAAGAGATAGATTGCTTTGGGAGAGAACTGCCATCTTCAGATTATTGTTTCTGCATCTATGAACATGGTATATCTCTCCATTTGTTTGGATCTTCTTTATGTTGTATTCTGACAGTCTTCATCTGCACTCTCTTATGGAGAAATTCACTGCTGTTCAATTATGTGAATAACTTTGCAAACCCTTTCCTGAGGTTGAAGCACTGGGTCAATTTACCAGTATCCCCATTTTCCTTATGTTGGTTTAACAGTTACTTTTCCTTCTCATGTACTCTCTGATATCTTCATATTCACATTTCAGCATTTTAGGAAACTCCAAGTGCTCCCAGACCCCTGATCTTGGAAGAACATTCCATCAAAATGTTCCATATTTTCAGAAAAAAGCCTGGGTTGGAACTTAGAATATAGAAATTGATACGATGAATCTTGCCTTCAAAAACTCTTGACATGTCTTGAAGGATGCTAATGTATTAACAAATAATTATATGGTTAGTTTCCAGAGAAGTGAAGTATTTTGGTTTTGGTGAAAGAAGTTGCCTTTTAAAAGTTGACCAGTTCTTCTGTGTTATAGGGAGGGATAAGAAGTCATGGTGAAAAGTATCTCTGGGAACAGGGACATAAGGAAGATTAAAGTGTGGAGTCAACCAGTGGCTTTGGAAAGGTTGTAAGCAGAAAATTGTTATGGTTTACCAAGTCCCTACTTCTTGGTGTCTGGAACTAGAAAGCTATTAGGTAGAGGATGAACAATATTCACATGGGTCTATGGAGCATGAGAGAAGTAACACAATTGTTTGAGTTTCTAAGTTATGAGAACTTCTTTGATTGAACAAGATGGGCAGGGCAGAAGTCAGTAGAGCAGAAAGGGTGCAAAAGGAGAATATAGTAGGAAGAATGGGGGGAGCCTGGACTTTTGGCCAGGACTCAGAACGTGTGACAAAGACCGATTCTGGAAAGATCACTGAAGCTGAGACTGGGAGCCTCTTTTGACCCATCCTCAAATGTAAGTGTGTTGGGAATAATGATTAGGGTAACTGCATCCTGCTTTCCACCAAGAAGGCTTCTTCTGGGTCTTTCTTTTCTGAAGTGTTTCACCTTTCAGCCTCTAGGTGGTGCCCCTGAACCCTAGCAACTCTAGTTTGTGAAAAGAGCAGAATTGACTCCGAACTAGCTGTTATCAAAAAGCAGTGATCCTGGTGAGGCAAGAAGGACATCCTGAGAATACATGGGGGGAGAGGGGAAGCTCAATTCAGTGTTTAATCATAATTAAAAAACCCTAATCTCAAGGGGGTAAAGCAGATATATCAGTTGCAGTGATAATATGGAGGGTTGAGCAGTATAATAAAGATATTAATTAATTTTTCATTCAGCACGTTTTTATTAAATGTCTACTATGTGTCAGAAAGTGTTCTAGGTGCTAGACATGCACATAACAGTCAAAAAAAAAAAAAAAGCCCCTGCCTGCAGTCTAGCTGGGGAGATAGACTATAAACAGATAAACGGGTGCTTGGGTACAAAGCATAGAGGAGACAAGAGGAGTATTTAGGAAGAAGCCAGAGGCACCAGGGGATGGTTTCCCAGAACAGGAGTTTCCAAGAGGAATAGGAGCCCACCATGGAGATCCAGCCAGTGGAGAAGGAATCGAAAGGAGAGGGCACTGGGGATTGAGAAAAAATGTGTGCTTAGACCTGGAGGTCTCGACCAGATGGAGGATGGGCTCGGGAAACGGTCTGAGAGTCACTCCATCTTGCTGGATGCGAAGTGCTGGGAATGAGGCTGCAGAGGTATTTGGTGCCCCTGTAACGGTTGGACAAGCTCTGGGGTTGAGCTTTACTGGGTAGTGATGGGAAAGCAGTGGAGGATTTTAAGTGTGGGAGTGGGGTGGGCAGATTAGCCGGCAGCATCTTAGGGGATGGTTGGAGAGGATCCTGACTGAAGTCAGGGAGACCAGTTGGAAGCAGTATGGGCTGCTGTCCAGGGGCTGTCAGAGAAGAGAAGCAGCCACCTGAGCTAATGGTGTCAATGAAGATGGAGGAAAGGAGGTGGGTTCCACTGAATTTGGTGACTGATTGAACATGGGCCTCAGGAGGAACAGAGGAGTCAGCGTCAGTGCCCTGGCCCCTGGTCTGGGTCACCATTCGTATAGCCTGAGATGGTTTCCTCAGCCCCACGCAGGCGTCTTCCTGACCCAAAAGCCATTTTTTATTACTTTCCAGTGTGTAAAGTAACCCAAACTGAACTAATAAAGCACAGTGGTTTCACTGTAAAGAGCAGAAGAGAGTAATTTGTAATTAGCATGTACATTATTTGTACATGATGGCTGCTTCCAAAGTCCTTGGGAGGGCTGTTTGTCTTACTAAGTATTTAAACCCCTCCTCCTCCCAACCATCTTGTTTATGCTGTTTATTTGTACTCACGTTCATTCACCTGCAGCGGTCTGCCCAGGGTCTGCGGCCAGAGTGGCACACACAGGAGTGTGCAGTCACCTTGTTCAACCTTTCATAAATGGTACTCCATACTGGCATGACACAGGGACCCAAACACTCATGCCTACACATAAGTGTGTGCATACACGTATATCCACATGCACCCATTCCCTGTGCATACGTGCCCGGGAAGTACATGTACATAGAACATGTGTACTCATAAGAAGTCCACGGGGCAAGTGTGCATCCATAACTCTGCCCAAGCACACACGTGTGCGTACACACAGGTCTGTGTGCCCACATGTTTATGCGGGTACTCACATATGTGCTGGGAAAGGTCAGGGATTCAAGTGGTCCTTCTCTCCTTAAGTATTGATGCTATCAGACCTTCATCCTTTGGGTCTAGTCCAAAGATTTGAGATTTTGAGTCTTTACCTTCTTGCTCATGGCATCTTGCCCTTGCGAGGCTCAGCTACCATGGCAGCCAATAATGTTATCTCCTCGTTACGCTCCTGGCTACCTGGGCTTAGGAAAGCTGTGTGAAACAGAGATCCTACCTGTACCATAGCAACAGGTCAGAAAGTAGACTTTTGCCTTCTTGGGCCCAGGGCTCTGCTTGGGCAACAAGCAATAAACAGTCATACTTAATACCATGGTTTTTGGCTCTCAGGCAAAATCTCTGCACAATGATCAGGAAGGTACCAAACAGATACGTTCTGAGCACTAATTATGCACCAGGGCTTTCCATAAACTTTATCACACAGACTCTTTCTACCAGGATTTTGAGGGCGGCATTATTATTTTTGTTTTTGCAGACATGGAAACAGAAGCTCAAAGAAATGAAAGCATTTGCTCAAGGCTGCACAGAAGTGGGCTTGAGCCCAGATGAGTCTCTTACACTATTTAATCTCTGCTTCTCCTCAGTAAACCATCCTCTGCCCCTCTGGTCCCCCCAAAACAGGGCCTGCTGGAGCAAATATGAGAGGATGACAGAGCTGGCTATGGTCCTTGGTACCTCTGACCTCCCACAAAGCATCCCATTGATGAGCTAAAGAGCAAAGATGGGGTGTTGCATTCACCCAAGGGCCAGAGATGGTCCTTCCTGGGGAAAACTAACCTTTTCTGATTTTGAGGTTTGCTTTTGATGTGACCCCAGAGAAGCAGCTGGTAAAGTCTTCCTTTCCCTGAGGCTCTGAGTAGACGTCATTCCTCAGGTTCTCCCTGGGAGCTGTGCTCCTAAAATCAAGAAAATAGGGTTTGGGAGAGCAACACACAGCTCTACCCACCACCAGTCCCTCCCATCAGGAAGCTTGCACAAGCCTCTTAGATAGCCTCATCCACCAGAGGGCAGACAGCAGAAGCAAGAAGAACTACAATTCTGCAGCCTGTGGAAGGAAAACCACATTCACAGAGACAGACAAAATTAAAAGACAGAGGACTTTATACCAGATGAAGGAACAAGATAAAACCCCAGAAAAACAACTAAATGAAGTGGAGATAGGCAACCTTCCAGAAAAAGAATTCAGAATAATGATAGTGAAGATGATCCAGGACCTCAGAAAAAGAATGGAGGCAAAGATGGAGAAGATTCAAGAAATGTTTAACAAAGACCTAGGAGAATTAAAGAACAACACCTAGAAGAATTAAAGAAAAAACAGAGATGAACAATATAATAACTGAAATGAAAAATACACTAGAAGGAATCAATAGCAGATAACTGAGGCAGAAGAACGGATAAGTGACCTGGAAGACAGAATGGTGGAATTCACTGCCGTGGAACAGGATAAAGAAAAAAGAATGAAAACAAATGAAAACAGCCAAAGAGACCTCTGGGACAACATTAAATGCAACAACATTGGCATTATAGGGGTCCCAGAAGGAGAAGAGATGAAGAGATTATAGTCGAAAACTTCCCTAACATGGGAAAGGAAACAGCCACCCAAGTCCAGGAAGTACAGAGAGTCCCAGGAAAGGAAAAACCCAAGGAGAAACATGCTAAGACATGTAGTAATCAAATTGACAAAAATTAAAGACAAAAATTATTAAAAGCAGCAGGGGGAAAATGACAAATACCATACAAGGGAACTCCCATAAGGTTAACAGCTGATTTCTCATCAGAAACTCTACAAGCCAGAAGGGAGTGGCACAATATATTTAAAGTGATGAAAGGGAAGAACCTACAACCAAGATTACTCTACCCAGCAAGAATCTCATTCAGATTTGACGGAGAAATCAAAAGCTTTACAGACAAGCAAAAACTAAGAGAATTCAGCACCACCAAACTAGCTCTACAACAAATGCTAAAGGAACTTCTCTAAGTGGGAAACACAAGAGAAGAAAAGGACCTACAAACAGAAATCCATAGGGCTTCCCTGGTGGCACAGTGGTTAAGAACCCGCCTGCCAATGTAGGGGACATGGGTTCAAGCCCTGGTCCGGGAAGATCCCACATGCTGTGGAGCAACTAGGCCCGGGCACCACAACTACTGAGCCAGTGCTCTAGAGCCCATGAGCCATAACTACTGGAGTCTGCACCCCTAGACCCCGTGCTCTGCAACAAGAGAAGCCACTGCAAAGAAAAGCCCGTGCACTGCAATGAAAAGTAGCCCCCACTCGCCACAACTAGAGAAAACCCGCACGCAGCAACAAAGACCAAATGCAGCCAAAAATAAATAAATAAAATTAATTAATTAAAAAAAAGAAACCCATAACAATTAAGAAAATGGTAATAGGAACACACATATTGATAATTACCTTAAATGTGAATGGATTAATGCTCCAACCAAAAGACACAGGCTCGCTGAATGGATAAAAAAATAAGACCCATATATATGCTGTCTACAAGAGACCCACTTCAGACCTAGGGACACATACAGACTGAAAGTGAGGGGATGGGAAAAGATATTCCATGCAAATAGAAATCAAAAGAAAGCTGGAGTAGCAATACCCATATCAGATAAAATAGAATTTAAAATAAAGAACGTTACAAGAGACAAGGAAGGACACTCCATAATGATCAAGGGATCAATCCAAGAAGAAAATATAACAATTATAAATATATATGCACGCAACATAGGAGCACCTCAATACATAAGGCAACTGCTAACAGCTATAAAAGAGGAAATCGACAGTAACACAATAATAGTGGGGGACTTCACACCTCACTTACACCAATGGACAGGTCATTCAGACAGAAAATTAATAAGGAAACACAAGCTTTAAATGACACAATAGACCAGATAGATTTAATTAATATTTATAGTACATTCCATCCAAAAACAGCAGATTACACTTTCTTCTCAAGTGCTCGTGGAACATTCCCCAGGATAGATCACATCTTGGATCACAAATCAAGCCTCAATAAATTTAAGAAAATTGAAATCTTATCAAGCATCTTTTCCGACCACAGTGCTATGAGATTAGAAATCAATTACAGGGAAAAAAACGTAAAAACCACAAACACGTGAAGGCTAAACAATACATTATTAAATAACCAAGAGATCACTGAAGAAATCAAAAAGAAAATCAAAAAATACCTGGAGACAAATTACAATGAAAACACGATGATCCAAAACCTATGGGATGCAGCAAAAGCAATTCTAAGAGGGAAGTTTATAGCAATACAAGCCTACCTCAAGAAACAAGAAAAATCTCAAATAAACAATTTAACCTTACACCTAAAGGAGCTAGAGAAGAAGAACAAACAAAATACAAAGTTAGTAGAAGGAAAGAAATCATAAAGATCAGAGCAGAAATAAATGAATTAGAAACAAGGAAAACAATAGCAAAGATCAATAAAACTAAAAGCTGGTTCTTTGAGAAGATAAACAAAATTGATAAACCTTTAGAGAGACTCAACAAGAAAAAGAGGGAGAGGACTCAAATCAATAAAATTAGAAATGAAAAAGAAGTTACAATGGACATCACAGAAATACAAAACATTATAAGAGACTACTACAAGCAACTCTATGCCAATAAAATGGACAACCTGGAAGAAATGGACAAATTCTTAGAAAGGTCTAACCTTCCAAGACTGAACCAGGAAGAAATAGAAAATATGAGTAGACCAATCACAAGTAATGAAATTGAAACTGTGATTAAAAATCTTCCAACAAACAAAAGTCCAGGACCAGATGGCTTCACAGGTGAATTCTATCAAACATTTAGAGAGTAGCTAACACCAATCCTTCTCAAACTCTTTCAAAAAATTGCAGGGGCAGGAACACTCCCAAACTCATCCTATGAGGCCACCATCACCCTGATACCAAAACCAGGCAAATATACTACAAAAAAAGAAAATTACAGACCAATATCACTGATTAACATAGATGCAAAAATCCTCAACAAAATACTAGCAAACAGAATCCAACAACACAGTAAAAGGATCATACACCATGATCAAGTGGGATTTATCTCAGGGATGCAAGGATTCTTCAATATATGCAAATCAATCAATGTGATACACCATATTAACAAATTGAAGAATAAAAACCATGCGATCATCTCAATAGATGCAGAAAACTTTTGACAAAATTCAACACCCATTTATGATAAAACTGTCTAGAAAGTGGGCATAGAGGGAACCTACCTCAACATAATAAAGGCCATATATGACAAACCCACAGCAAACATCATTCTCAATGGTGAAAAAATTAAAGCATTTCCTCTAAGATAAGGAACAAGACAAGAATGTCCACTCTCGCCACTCTTATTCAACATAGTTTTGGAAGTCCTAGCCATGGCAATCAGAGGAGAAAAAGAAATGAAAGGAATACAAGTTGGCAAAGAAGAAGAAAAACTCACTGTTTGCAGATGACATGATATTATACATAGAGAATCCTAAAGATGCTACCAGAAAGCTACTAGAGCTAATCATTGAATTTGGTAAAGTAGCAGGATACAAAATTAGTGCACAGAAATTTCTTGCATTCCTATACACTAACAATGAAAGATCAGAAAGAGAAATTAAGGAAACAATCACATTCACCATCGCAACTAAAAGAATAAAATACCTAGGAATAAACCTACCTAAGGAGGTCAAAGACCTGTACTCAGAAAACTATAAGACACTGATGAAAAATATCAAAGATGATGCAAACTGATGGAGAGATATACCATGTTCTTGGATTGGAAGAATCAATATTGTGAAAATGACTATACTACCCAAAGCAATCTACAGATTCAATGGAATCCCTATCAAATAACCAGTGACATTTTTTTACAGAACTAGAACAAAAAAAATCTTAAAATTTGTATGGAGACACAAAAGACCCTGAAAAGCCAAAGCAGTCTTTAGGGAAAAAAATGGAGCTGGAGAAATCAGACTCCCTGACTTCAGACTGTACTACAAAGCTATAGTAATCAAGACCATATGGTACTGGCACAAAAACAGAAATATAGATCAATGGAACAGGATAGAAAGCCCAGAGATAAACCCACGCACCTATGGTCAACTAATCTATGGCAAAGGAGGCAAGGATATACAATGGAGAAAAGACAGCCTCTTCAATAAATGGTGCTGGGAAAACTGGACAGCTACGTGTAAAAGAATGAAATTAGAACACTCCCTAATACCATACAGAAAAATAAACTCAAGATGGATTAAGGACCTAAACGTAAGACTGGACACTATAAAACTGTTAGAGGAAAACATAGGAGGAACACTCTTTGACATAAATCACAGCAAGATCTATTTTGACTCACCTCCTAGAGTAATGGAAATAAAGACAAAAATAAACAATTGGGACCTAATGAAACTTAAAAGCTTTTGCACAGCAAAGGAAACTATAAAGAAGATGAAAAGACAACCCTCAGAATGTGAGAAAATATTTGCAAACAAATCAACGGACAAAGGATTAATCTCCAAAATATATAATCAGCTCATGCAGCTCAATATTAAAAAAACAAAGACCCCAATCAAAAAATAGGCAGAAGACCTAAATAGGCATTTCTCCAAAGAAGACATACAGATGGCCTAGAATCACAGGAAAAGCTGCTCAACTTTACTAATTATTAGAGAAATGCAAATCAAAACTACGATGAGGTATCACCTCACACCAGTTAGAATGGGCATCATCAGAACACCTACAAACAACAAACGCTGGAGAGGGTGTGGAGAAAAGGGAACCCTCTTGCACTGTTGGTGGGAATGTAAATTGATACAGCCACTATGGAGAACAGTATGGAGGTTCCTTAAAAACTAAAAATAGAACTACCATGTGACCCAGCAATCCCACTACTGGGCATATCCTGAGAAAACGATAATTCAAAAAGAGTCATGTACCACAATGTTCACTGCAGCACTATTTACAATAGCCATGGAAGCAACCTAAGTGTCCATCGATAGATGAATGGATAAAGAAGATGTGGCACATATGTACAATGGAATATTACTCAGCCATAAAAAGAAATGAAATTGGGTCATTTGTAGAGACGTGGATGGATCTAGAGACTGTCATACAGAGTGAAGTAAGTCAGAAAGAGAAAAACAAATATCGTATATTAACGCATACATGTGGAACCTAGAAAAATGGCACAGATGAACCTGTTTGCAGGGCAGAAATAGAGACACAGATGTAGAGAACAAACGTATGGACACCAAGTGGGGGGAAAGTGGCGGGGGGGATGTGGTGGGATGAATTGGGAGATTGGGATTTACATATATACACCAGTATGTATAAAATAGATAACTAATAAGAACCTGCTGCATAAAAAATAAATAAAATTAAAAAATTTTTTTAAAAAAGAAAGAAAACAGGGTTTAGAACACTAGGCAAAAGACGCGTATCCCAAGTGAGAAGGAAAATCAGCAGGACTCTTTCGTTGTGTTAGAAAAATGTCACTTTCCCTAAAAGTTACCAAGTTGTGTGGTTGGTCACCTGCCAGTCATTGGCTACTTAGTCTCAGCCAACCGTCATGCTTGGACCTGGGCACAGGCAAAGTGGAAGAAGGCACCAGGCCACTTTCGGTTTGTGTTATCGGAAGAATTTTAAAGAAAAAAAAGTAATACAAGTGTTTTTACAACTCTTCTTTTACTTTAGCCTAAAAATACCCGATGAGGGAAGTAATAATAGCAATCATGGTGATAACATGATGGTTATTACATAGTTACAACCAGCCAGTCCCACAATGGCCTCAAGGTGCTAAATGCTTCACATGCCACAGTATATTCAATTCTCACAGGAACCCTATAAAGTTCTGGTCCTAGAACGTGATATTATGGCTCCTATTTTACTGTTGAGAAATGAAGGATCAATGAGGTGAAGTGACATGAACAAGGCTGCAGGTAGGATCTAGTCTGACTTTGAAGACTGATTTCCTGTCCTCGTCCCATCCAAGGTTAGAGGTTGCAAAGATGAACGGTGTGGGGTTGAGGTGCCAGGAACTACACGTCCGGTGTGCACTCCAAGTCTGTGTGGCCCTAATGTTGTCCCAAGCAATACTTTCCAACCAAGTCGTCTGGGTGTGGAACTTCCAGCCAGGGAATGTGAAAGGGGCCCATGTCTCCCCTGATCATACTGTTTGTCTCATGGTGTTTGCCAGTTTCTGGGGTGTAAATAGTTACAATGTGGTCAATTTCAAGCTACCAACTGTTTAAGGACTGGGAGAGAAGGGGTTGGGGGAGAGACATATCTAACAATTGCATATTTAACACTTGGTTCTCTGGCTCCAGCCCACTGTGGAGCCTAAGGCCCCAGCAATTAACCTTTTGCTACTCCCGGGCTCAACGGAGGCCAGGCCGTGGGAACAGAGCACTAGAAGGCTATTTCGAGGCAGATTCTCCGTTGCCTCAGCCTGGATGAGGCTGATGGTGTTTTACTTCTTCCTTTGCCTCCCTCGGGGAGAAAACAAAGAGTGGATCCCAGAAAGGCCAGGACCTCTAAGCTCTCAGTAAAAGCCTTTGAAAGGAGAGGAAGGTGGTTGGGTCTACACAGGGAGTGGGCAAGGAGGGGTCTCCGGAGGCCAGGGCCAGGGGCTTCATGAGTGGAGTACGGAGAAGACCTGGCAGGCTGGGAGGAAACGGCTGGCGGAAGGCCTCCCAGACCCTCCATCCTGTCTCAGTCACTCCCACACAGATTAGTGAGCCCCAGGATGCCCTTGGTATTGGCCAGCTATGCTCGGGGCTGCCCCAAAATAGACAGGACGCCTGGTGCCTCTCACTGAGGTCCCAGCTATTGTCTTTATGAGCCTTGTGGGTTCAGGGATCACATCCTAACACTTCCTCTTGGTGCTTAATCACCATCCTGATGGATGGACACTTGTACAGATAGCCTGGGGGCTGTCGGGGTCTATGCAGACTCTGGGCAGCCAGGCCTCCATTGTGTGCATGGGGAGTGATCTGGCATCCCTGCGCCTCTGTCTGGGAAGGGGGAAATGGGGCTTTCGTGGAGTCTTTGCAAGGACTTAGAGGTCCTCTTTGGTTGAGGCCGGTGGAGGGGGGTGGACCAGGCTCAGAGTTGGTGCCAGGGGGTGGGGGCAGCATGTGGGCTGCAGCCAGCCACTAGGGGGCGGGCCCTGACAGCAGGTGGACCCGACTAAACTGTCAAAGCTCAAAACTGACTGTAAGATGATTGACCATCACACAAAATGGGTCATTCTGGGTCTTGGGGCCCTTCCAGAATCTGATCAGCTGCAGAGAGAACCAAGGCCCAGGGAAGTCTGGGATATAAGGATGACGGAGCTAGGAGGCCATTTGTAGATTCCTTTTATCTTCTTAGTCTGTGGAAATGGGATAACGGTGAGCTTCACCAGCATCTGGACGGGGATGCGGAAGTGGCTTCCCCTGCAGGTGTCCTGGGCAGGAAGGAAATCAGGGATAGGGAAGGACTCGCCTGGCATAGTCAGGAGTTGGTGGCTGCAGCCCAGGGACACAAGCCAGATATAGGAACCCTGGCTTGAGTGTGTACAAGCCCCGAAGGGCCCTTGTTGGCCCGTGTCCTCTTGGGCCTGTCTGGCCAGGCCAACTTCCTGTTAGCCCCGTGGTGCCGAGCTTAGCTTTTTTTCAGCTTCTCCAAAGGAGACCCTGCCCTTTCTGCTCTTAACTTTGGCTGAATCTGGCATCTTGGGGGCTTTCTGAGCCTTCTGCCTGCCCAGGATGGAGTTTTCCAAGGATGTGCTGTAGGACTGAAGCTGGAAGCCAGAGGGGTTGGGATTCACACTGAAGAGTGAAGACTGGGGAACCCACCCACTACTGATAGAGCCAGGGGCCTGCAGCCATCCATCCATCTATCCATCCATCCATCCATCCATCCATCGTCCATCCATCCATCTATCCATCTACTCATTCACCATCTATCCACTAATCCATTCGACGAGTATATGTCATTGAAGCTTACTCTGTGCCAGGCTCTCTTCTAAGTCCTAAGAATATGACCATGAACATGGCAGAAAAAGTCTCTGACCTCATGGGAACTGCATTTGAATGGCAGCATCCCAGAGCCAAGCCAGATCACTCATACGACACAAGGATGGAAAGAGATGGGTCTTCCCTTAAGCTACCAAAGCAGCAAGCTCCCTTCACCTCCTACCCTGATACATACAAGCACACTTACAATATATATGAAGGTACCTCAAGATGTGCATGTCCACGCATGCTCACAATGCACCCCCTTGGAAATCAACATATCTGCAAGGTCACGTGCACACACACACACACATATATACTGGAATGCACACCTATCTAGATACTTGTGTACACATGTCCACAAATGCACACATGCACACATACATGGACACATGAGGCATCTGCACATATTTTTACCTATATACATACATGCCCAGGAACAGACAAGCACATGCGCACACACACGTGTGCCCTGTCACTTAAGCACACGGGTGTATGCACATACCAAATACAGATATGAATACTTGGGTACACTTTGGCTCTGTATGAATGCTGGACATGTATACCCACATATACACTCATCTGTGCACACAGGCCACATGCACATGGGCCTTCACATGTACATACATGTGCATGTAAATACCCCCTCTGACTTTGACCTTTCCCCAAAGCCCCCATACTCTACCATTGCCCCATCCTATCCTGGGGAATTATCCATATCTCTGACAAGAGAATGGGTTACTAATGCAGCCACAGAGCTGTTTTGACACTTTTGATGAATAACATTCAATACTATTAATTGGAACAATTGCTTTTCATTTAACGAAATCACGGGAATTGCTAAACTAAATTGAAACGGAATGTAATTTTGCCGCGCACTGGTTTAATACGGGCCTCTAAACGTCTTCTCCCTGAAGGATTAGTAACTTAATCACCTACCAGTGATAACTGCTTCCCAGGCTTAGCTGGGAGGCTTGCTGCTCTGCGGCAGCCTGGCTGGGAAAAGGCTGGGTGCCCAGGGGCTTCTCCTCCCACCCTTGCCTCCTCGCCTTGCATTATTCATCTCTGGGAACACTGTTCCCTGCCTTCTCTGATTCCAGCAGGACCCTCAGAGACCCTCTCCTTTTTTCCTTGCTTCTGCTGCTCTGTTTGCACTCTGGGCGGGGGTCTGTCACCCCAGGAGTCTTAATATGTGGACCAGACTCTGACTCTGGCCCTCTCTGAGCCTTGCTGAACCCCTTCATCCTGAGAACGCTGGCCACTGAGACTTTAAGGGCAATCCGCACCTGGCCTTAGCTTCCAGAAGCAGGTTGACATGGACCAGATATTCCCCGTGTACTGCTTGGGGGAGCAAGGAAGGCCGAGCCAGGCATGTTGTTGGAGGGTGACCAACTGTCCCAGTTTGCCAGGGACAGAGGGATCTGCAGGACATGGAATTGCCAGTGCTAAAACTAAACAGTCTCTGGCAAATGAGGACAGAGCCTCACACTAACTGTGGGGCCATCTGTACCTCCAGATAGAAATCATCTGTAACATTTATTGAGTGCTTACTGTATGCTAGGAGCTTGACATACATGATCTCATTTAATTTTGAAACAATTTTATGGGGCTCAATATTATGAACATACTCCTTTAAAATGAGAAAACTGAGGCAGTTTTTTTTTACCTTATCTAAGATCTCACAGGTGTAAATATAACAACAAGGGTAATAGCAGCTAATATTTATAAGAGCTTGCTTTGCAATAAGCACTTATGTTAAAGGCTCAACATACATCCCCACAGCAACCTTGAAGATAGGCACTATTTTGGGGGGGTCATACATCATTTCCTTTACTTTTTTAAAATTTAATTTTACTTTTTTATTGAAGTATAGTTGTACAATGCTATATAAGTTACAGGTGTACAGTACAATTTTAGAGGTTATACTCCATTTATAGTTATTATAAAATGGCTATATTCCCTGTGTTGTACACTATTTCCTTGTAGCTTATTTTATACATACTAGTTTGTACCTCTTAATCCCCTACCCCAACATGCCCCTCCCGCCTTCTCTCTCCCCACTGGTAACCACTAGTTTGTTCTCTGTATCTGTGAGTCAGTTTCTTTTTGGTTTTATATATATATATATATATATATATATATATAAATTTATTTATTTAATTTATTTATTTGGCTGTGTTGGGTCTTTCTTGCTGTGGGCGGGCTTTCTCTAGTTGTGGCAAGCGGGGGCTACTCTTCGTTGCGGTGCACGGGCTTCTCATTGCGGTGGCTTCTCTTGTTGTGGAGCACGGGCTCTAGGTACGCGGGCTCCAGTAGTTGTGTGTGGCTCGCGGGCTCTAGAGCACAGGCTCAGTAGTTGTGGTGCATAGGCTTACTTGGTTCGCGGCGTGTGGGATCTTCCCGGACCAGGGGTCGAACTCGTGTCTCCTGCACTGGCAGGCAGATTCTTAACCACTGTCCCACCAGGGAAGTCCTCTTTTTTGTTATATTCACTAGTTTGTGGTATGTTTTAGATTCCACAAACAAGTGATATCATACAGTATTTGTCTTTCTCTGTCTGACTTATTTCACTTAGCATAATACCCTTCAAGTCATCCATGTTGTTGCAAATGGAAAAATTTCCTTCTTTTTTTATGGCTGAGTAACATTCTATTGTATACACATACCACATCTTCTTAATCCATTTGTCTGTTGATGGACACTTAGGTTGCTTCCATATCTTGGCAACTGTAAATAATGCTGCTATGAACTTTGGGGTGCATGTATCTTTTCAAATTCGTGTTTTTGTTTTTGTTTCAGATATATACCCAGGAGTGGAATTCCTGGGTCATATGGTAGTTCTATTTTTAGTTTTTTGAGGAACCTCCATACTGTTTTCCACAGTGGCTGCACAAATTTACATTCCCACCAACAGTGTACAAGTGTTCCCTTTTCTCCACATCCTCAGATAGGCATCATTTTTATCATTCCCACTTTTACAGATGAGAAAACTGAGGCTCACAGAAGTGAGGGTTATTGTGAGTTGGTGCTAGAGCTGTGATTCAGAATACAGGGGTGTCTCCCTGCCAGTGCCCACTGTTTTGGCCTGACAATGAGGGGGTCCCCAAGTTCTTTTCTTCTGGATGATCTGAGGAGACCTGAGCAGTGGGCTTCTGGGTATTAGAGTCACTGAGAGAAGCGTGGTATCCTCTCAATACAACTCCTGCCCTTGAGTGTACAACTTGGTATGGCCACTCGCTGAATAAGGGTTTCCAGGACAGACTGCCCTCTCCACTACCGGTGACATGGTAACTGGCATCGGCCCTTGAGTGAGTTCTGCAAGTGGTTATGGGTTCTGTGAGTTCTGTCAGCCCATCTTCCTGTCCACTCCTGCTGAGACCTCATGGGGACTGTAGCAACAACCTTTTCAAAGGTCAGTCTATGTTCTGCCTCTCCATTCCCTCCCCTACCCGACTCCCCAAGGCAGAATTTCTAAACATACCTCTGAGTTGTCACTCTGAAATAGATACTTGAGGAGGTAGGTGCCCATTTGGAGAGGGAATAACATTATTGAGCTCTTACTAAGAGCTCAACACTACACCAGATGTTTTGTATACATGCTAATCTGATCCAATAACATCTCAAAGGGCTGGAATTATTATCTCCATTCTGTAGCTCAGGGAACTCAGGCATGGAGGGCAAAGGGATTGCCTGAAGCCATGCA
Organism: Monodon monoceros; assembly: GCF_005190385.1. Lineage (NCBI taxonomy): Eukaryota > Metazoa > Chordata > Mammalia > Artiodactyla > Monodontidae > Monodon > Monodon monoceros. Next base: position 20,144,987 of record NW_021703769.1, on the reverse strand, counting down.
TTTAGTACCTGGCAGGTTGAGGTCTAGGAATCAGGCTGCTTGATTCCATACACCACTTTCTCTCCCTGGGCCGGGTCTACCGTTCCCACGAGTGTAGCTGCTTCAGACCTCCAACTTTCTCAGTCTCTCTGCGGAGGCAGCTTGACAAGGTGGTGAAGCTCACGGGGTCTGAAGACAAATGAAAGTGGCCTGAAGCCCGGGGCTTTTCCATCAATCATGGGACCTGGGGCTGAGATCCCCTTTATCTTCCCGTGTAGAATAGGGATTCCCACTGTCCCCATTTCATAGCCGTGTTGGGATGCTGTCATAAGGCGTTCAGCTCAGCGCCTGGCACAGAGCAGAGGCTTAATAAATGGTGGTTCCCATTATAATTTTTATTATTTCTTTAAAAAAATTAATTTTATTATTTATTTATTTTTAATAGAAGTATAGTTGATTTATAGTGTGTTTTGGTGTACAGCAATGTGATTCAGTTATACATATATGTATATATGTGTCTATACGTACATATATCTATTCCTTGTCATATTCTTTTCTGTCATAGTTTATTATAAGATATTAAATTTAGTTCCCTGTGCTATACAGTAGGACCTTGTTGTTTATCTTATATATAGTAGTTTGTATGTGCTAATGCCAAACTCCTAATTTATTCCTTCCTCTTGTTTCCCCTTTGGTAACTATAATTTTGTATTCTATGTCTGTGAGATTGTTTCTGTTTTGGAATACTACTCAGCCATAAACAAGAATGAAATAATGCCATTTGAAGCAACATGGATGGACCCAGAGATTATCATACTAGTAAGTGAAGGAAGTCAGGCAGAGGAAGACAAATATCATATGACATCACTTATATATGGAATCTAAAAAAATTAACTTATTTATTTTTATTATTTCTGATGGTTTGGCAGGAGGTTCTCCAGAGTTCAACACTGCAGACTGTCAGGCCCTGCCTCTCTCCACATTTTATGCTGCTCGAGCCCTTGAGTTTCCCATTAACTTAATAGGTCTGGACATAAGGGAGCCAGTTGTTCATGGAATCCCAAATGCAATCAACAGTCTCGCCTTCACTGCTCCCATTCACTAAAATTGACGTGCATGTATTGAACACCAAGGCTGCGTGGGGCCCTGAAGCTGACGCTGAGCTGGTTTCATCCTCTTGCTGAACCAGGAGGAGGAGCTAAGGTGGTGGTTCTCCAAGTGTGGACCCTGAACAAGCACCACCAGCATCGCCTGGGAACATGTTAAAGATGCCAGTTTTCAGGCTCACCCCGAGCCCTACTGAACCAGAAACTGTGCAGGTAGGACCCAGGCACCAGTGTTCTTTTTTTTTTTTTTTTTTGCTGTACGCGGGCCTCTCACTGCTGTGGCCTCTCCCGTTGCGAAGCACAGGCTCTGGATGCGCAGGCTCAGCGGCCATGGCTCACGGGCCCAGCCGCTCCGCGGCATGTGGGATCCTCCCGGACCGGGTCACGAACCCGTGTCCCCCGCACCGGCAGGCGGGTTGTCAACCACTGCACCACCAGGGAAGCCCGGCACCAGTGTTTTAATGAGCATTCCAAATCATTCTAAGGCATGCTAAGGTTTGAGAAACATTGCTCTAAGAGACCAGAATGCAGCTATTCTCAGAGGGAGCAGCGAAGCCTGTGGCATCTGGGGAAGAAGAGTGGTACCCAGTGTGTGTGTGGGGGCTCCTCTGGGGAGCAGGACGCTCTGACCCTGAAGGCCTGCCCCTCTTGGGCTTGGGATGAGGGGAGGAACTGGAGCTGCTGCCTGTGCAGCACCTTTGGCGAATCAGTAAAAGGTGCCTCTTCCTTGGGGTGGATGCTGTGCTGCTGGTGAGTGGAGCATGAACTTGATGTCCATCTTCATCCACCTCCCTTGTGTACAAGCAAGGCTCAGGCAAACTGTATGCTGTCCTGGGAGTATTTGAGAGGGGAAAGACACACCACGCCTGTCCTCACCTGGGTGGGCTGGATCCTGGGATGCTGGGCAAGCCGCCAGGGTGAGTCCCCCTGCTGCACGGACCCTCCCCAGGCCTCAGGCCTCTGCGATCCTTTAAAAGAAACAGGCTGCCATGACCAAAGCGCTTGGGAGAAACAGGGCAGTGAAAGAGCAGTTATGAAGACAGCATGCTGCAGACCAGAGGAGACATCCTGCCCTGCGCCAACACTGGAGAAAATAAAACAGATGTTTGATAGCTTCTCGATGTGCAGATCCCCTTAGAGCACTGTCCTCCTCCAAAGACTAGCCAGCAGACACTGATGGAGACATCAGACAAAGCACTGGATGTGGTCATGGGGTAAGAAGATATCTTGGCCACAGCCTGCCCTAATCGGCACCCAGTCAACCAGCCTTCTTCCTCCCTCCCTCTCTCCTCTCGCTCCCTCATGGGACCCTCTCAGTTCACTCTCCCATTCTCCTAGCATAAGCTACTTCACTTGGGCTTCACCACCTCTGGGTTCTGGCCTAAGGGAGGCCCCCTTCCCCCTTTGTCACTCCTCTTCTTGGGGTCTGATGTCCCCCCACTTCACCCTGGAAACTTTCCTAGGCTTTGTCCTCAGCTGGCTACCTGGAACACTGCATTAATTGGTCCTAGGGCCATGCCCTATTCCATGTTTCTCTCTTTCCCAGAAGGCAACTTCCTGGGGGTAGGGGACTACCTGCATCTCCTCCTCTTCTGTCCCTCAGACTAGGAGCTTCTGAGAGCAAGGCCAGATCTTTCTGCCCATGAATGAGTTTCTCTGCTCTGACATCTGCTGCCACACATTTCGGACAAAGTAGAGGAAGAGAGAGCCCTCCCAAGTCCAGCTCCAGGGGGCCCCAGACCTGCCTCACTGGCAATGTCTCTGGCCTGGATTCTGACATTTTTAAATGCAATAAGAGCTATGTATTTAGAAAGTTAGGATACACTGACATGTATGGTCTCAGTGGCCACAGCTGTAATCAGTTGTCAATTCATAGCTATCAGCACCTGCATCCCTGCTTGGATAGGCGACAGCCTACTGACCATCAAAATCCATCCTTTTCTCCTTTGTAATAACAGTGGTAGTTACATGATTCCTCAGTGAGACACCGTCTTTTATTTCCCCTTCAAATTAGATGTGGTAATGTGAATAATTTATTTTGGATAGAATATGAGCAGAAGTACTTTCGACCATGTCCAGACCTAACTCATAACCCCCCTACATCTGCTCCTCTGTGTCAATTCCCTTTTTGGTCCATTGTGACCGCAGCAAGTAGGGTGAGCTTGGAGTGTTGAAAATGACAAGGTCACTATCAGCCTGGGTATTTGAATGACTACTGGAACAGAATTCCACTGACCTGGAACCTCTCCTCTGGAAAGTTATGTGAGAATAAATATACCTTTTATTTTTTGAGCCACCAAAATTTTGTTTGTTATAGCTAGTTAGTTTATCCTACTAAGTACATTACTTATACCCCATGGAAGGCATAATTTCTAAAATAGCCCTTAAAATGTCCCACCCTAATACCCAAAGCCTATGAATGAATAAGGTGGAATATCAATCCCATGATTATGTTATGTTATATAGCAAGTTGACCTTAAAACAGGGAGATTACCCTGCGTTATCCAAGTGGATTCAATGTAATCACATGAGCCCTTAAAAGCAGAAAAAACTTTCTCTGGCAGTTGGCAGAAGGGGAAGCCAGAGAGATTCAAAGAAGAGGAACTCGATATGCCATGGCTGGATTGAAGATGGAGAGGGTGATGTGAGAGGGAATGTGGGTGGCCTCTAGCAGCAGAGAGTGGTCCCAGCCTGACAGTCAGAAAGGTCCTCAGATCTAGAGCAGCTGCAAAGAACTGGATTCTGCCAACAGCCTGAGTGAGCTTAGAATCAAATTCTTCCCCTGAGCCTCCAGATAGGAGTCCAGCCTGGCCAACACCTTGATTTCTGCCTTGAAACTCAGCGGAGAACTCAGATGAGCCCACTTGGGTTTTTGACCCACACAATTGTGAAATAATAACTGGGTACTATTTGAACCATTATGTTTGTGATAATTTGTTATTTAACAATAGAAAATCAATCCAATCCCTTAAATGCAGGGTCTCTAAACTTATTTGTTTCTGCTCTCTCCGAAGTCCAAGGATATTGCCTGGCATGTAGGAGCTTATGAAATTTCTGCTGAATGGGTACATCAGTTAGTGTGGGAGGTGAATGAGAATCCTTGGGATACTGATCAGAGGATGGCACACCTTTCTGGTAAAGGGCCAGAGAGTAAATATTTAGGCTCTGTCATGACTACACAATTCTGTCATTGCAGTGCAAAAACAGCCATAGACAGTATGTAAATAAATATGCATGGCCATGTTCCAATAAAACTTTATTTAAAAACAGGTGGTGGGCCAGATTTGACCTGCAAGCCATAGTGTGCTTTCACCCAAAGGTATGAAATCTTTGGCAGAGGACGACATGTTTTAAATAAATGTTTTATGGACAGAAAGAGTTTCTACTATAAGAAATACTTGCTCATTCAGTAGGTTGTCTTTTCATTCTGTTGATTATTTCCCTTGAGTACAGAAGCTCTTTAGTTAGTCTGATGTAGACCCACGTGTGTAATTTTGCTTTTGTTGTTTGTGCTTTTGGTGTCATATCCAAGAAATCATTGCCAAGCCCAATGTCATGAAACGTTTCCCCTATGTTCTCTTCTAGGGGTTTTACAGTTCTGGGTCTTATGTTTAAATATTTAATCCATTTTGAGTTGATTTTTAGTGTATGGTGTAAGACAGGGTCCAATTTCATTCTTTTGCATGTGGATATCCAGTTTTCCCAACAGTCTTTGTTCAAGAGACTGACTTTTCCCTATTCTTGGCACCATTGTTGAAGACCATGTGACTGTATGTGCTTGGGTTTATTTCTGGGCTCTCTATTCTGTTGCATTGGTCTATGTGTCTGTTTTTATGACAGTACCATATTGTTTTAAATGTGAGAACATATTTTCAAACCATACATCTGTTAAGAAATTAATATTCAAAAAATATAAGAAACTCCTACAACTCAATAGCCAAAAAATCCAAATAACCTGATTTAAAAATAGGCTAAGAATCTGAATAGACATTTCTTCAAAGAAGACATACAAATGGCCAATAGGCATAAGAAAATATGCTCAGCATTACTAATCATCAGGGAAATGTACAACCATAATGAGATATCACCTCATACCTATGGCTATTATAAAAACAAAACAAACCAAAACAAAGATAAACGTTGGTGAGGATATAGAGAAACTGGAACACTTGCACCCTGTTGGTGGGAATGCAAAATGGTGTAGCTGCTATGCAAAACAGTATGGCATTTCTTCAAAAATTTAAAAATAAAATTACCATATGATCCAGCAATCCCACTACTGGGTGTTTATCTAAAAGAATTAAAATCAGGATCTCAAAGAGATACCTGCACTCTCATGTTCATTGCAGCATTATTCACAATAGCCAAGCTATGGAAACCACCTAAATGTCCACCAACAGCTGAGTGGATAAAGAAAGTGTGGTCTATACATACAACGGAGTGTTATTCAGCTTTAAAAAAGAGGGAAATCCTGCCATGTGACAGGATGTGACAACGTGGATGAACCTCAAGGACATCATGTTAAGTGAAATAAGCCAGACTCAGAAGGACAAATACTGCGTAAGTCCACTTATATGAAGTACCTAAAATAGTAAAACCCATAGAAATGGAGAGTAGAACAGCGGCTGCCAGAAGTTGGGGGGTGGGCAATGGGGAGTTACTACTTAATGGGTACAGTTTTGCAAGATGAATAAGGTCTAGAGAGCTTCCCTGGTGGCAGTGGTGAACAATCCACCTGCCAATGCAGGGGACACAGGTTCGAGCCCTGGTCCGGGAAGATCCCACATGCTACGGAGCAACTAAGCCCGCAAGCCACGACTACTGAAGCCCACGCACCACAGCGAAGAGTAGCCCCCGGTCGCGGCAACTAGAGAAATCCTGCACACAGCAATGAAGCCAAAAATAAAAATATATATAAGTAAATAAAATAAATTTATATATATATATAAAAAGGGTAAGTTCTAGAGATCTGGACGGCACTGTTGTTGTTAGTTAACAATACCGTAGTGTACACTTAAACACTTGTTAAGGAGGTAGATGTCATGGTAAGTGTTGTTTCCACAATAAAAAAGAAAAATGCTGGGTCAGGTTTGAGAATCCTTGTCATTCCAGAGCACATGGAGCATCTTGCTTTCTAGGGAAACGAATCCCATCTAAAAGGTCTCTTATCTATCTTTGGCTTGGCGATTGCTTCAATCAACATGGCCTTAGCTAGTTTATGCCTCTTTCAGCGAGGCAGGTCCTCTGGCCTGGCACCGGGGGAACCCAGTCTGCAGTGCTGGCAGGGTAGAGGGCTCACTCAGCCAGCCCTGAGCTGAGCCCCCTCCCCGGGCCTGAAGCCTGAGCCAGGGTCCACAGCCAGCCTGTAGCAGAACTGGTACATTGCTTATGGGTCTGCCTGCCCATCCTTCATGAATTTTTATTAAACAAAACTGTAAGCAGATTGATTTTGTCCTCTTTTATTGCATTTTTATCTAATTCCCTTTCATGGCGGAGGCTCCATCATGTTACCGCAGAGTAAATCACTCTGGGGCATCAGGCCAATGCCTTGGAGAAGGGCAGGATCTGGCTTCCCAAGAGCACATTTACTGCATAAGAACCTTTATTAGCGGAGAGCCATTGATTTTTTTTTTTTCAGGTCATAGCCCCTTCACCATCCTTTAAATAAAAGAGTATCACAAAGTTATAGTAGAAGAGAGACTCTGTTAGGCCTGGGTCATGGGGTGCCGGCTTGTCTTCAGGTCTGACAACCCCTGTACCACCCACAAACTTCCACTCTGTGCTGGGCATGGTCTTATGAAAAGCATGGAGAAGGACTAGTTTGGGTGGGTTATTGGGTGGTAGATAAGGGAAAAAGGGAAGATTAAGTTCAGGAACAAAGCAATTTAGTATCATTAAAAACATTAGAGGTGGTTATAGTTTAGCCACAGAATTTTGCATACAAAATCAAGACCATGAGAATTACAAATCAAATCTCCTCTTCGGTAGCTCCTGTTTTTATACTCCAGATAAAGGACTTTGGGATTTTATTCTGAGGAACTAGAAAATCCCTGAAGATTTTGGAGCAAGGCAATAACAGGATATTATCTTTGCTTCAAGGGGATTAATCTGGCAGTGGAATGTAAAGTGAACTTGAGGAGAGTCCAGGGTGGGGTTGGAAGCTATAAACCAGGACATCAGTTAAGGGGCTGGTGCTACAGTCTAGGCATAAGGAGACAAGAGCCCTAAGTGAAGTAATGAAATGGTAAAACTGGCAAGGTGGAGTCGGATTAAACAAGAAGTGGGTGGTCAAGGGTGACTCAGGGTTTTTTGTCAACTGCAGAAGGACTTTATAGCAGAGAAGTGAGTTTCAGCATAGAAAATGGAGAGCTGAGTTTTGTGCATGCTCATTTAAAAAGTAAAAGAAATACACATATACTTGTTATTGCAAAAGTAATTCAGACAAATTGCAGGAAAATTGGAAAAATAGAGACAGACATAATAATAAAAAAATCTTCAATTCCACCACCGTGATCTGCCTCTGTAATAGTTAATATATTTTGGTATATTTTCTTCCAGGTAGATAAATAAATGAATCATGCTTCTAAAGTTTCTTCAAAAATATGATTCTTAATGGGTACCTATTACCTTATCATCTGGATGCACTAAAATTGATTTAGCTGTCTGCCTATTGTTGGACTTTAACTTGATTTATGATTTCTCCATACTATAAATAATGCTGTGCTGAACATCTTGCTGTACACATCGTTGTCTGCATCTCTGATAAATTTCTGAAGTAAAATTATTGAGTTAAAGGTTATAATCTTTTTAAAGGCTCTTAATTCATATTGTCAAATGCTCCCTAGGCACTGATATAGCATATGAGCATGTTCATTTCACAGCACGTTCATCAACTGTAGAATTATTTAGATTTTTTTAAACTTGGCCAATTTCATGGTGAAAAAGCAGGATGTACCACTGTTTCTTAAAGTATTCACTTTTTTTATTATGAAGACTTTTATAATAATTTTGGGTGCGCTTGTTGGTCACTTTTTATTTCTACCCTTTTGAGAACTGTATCTTTTGTCCATATTTGTATTGAAGAGGTTATTTTTTTACTTACTGATTTATAGCAAGTTTTTATATTGAGGCTATTAAAGCTTTGTCTATCATACATGTTGGAATTTTTTTTTTTTTTTGCTATTTCTCATTTACCTCTCAAATTTTTATATGGTGTTTTTGACAAGTAGAAATTTTAAGTTTTTAAAAGTTCATAGCTATGAATCTTCTTTTTTGTTTTTTTCCTTTTCTGTTACACTTTGAAAATCCTTCTCAGAATGAGATCAGGTAAACATTTACCTATAGCTTCTTCTAATTCTTTGTGATTTTATTTATTTCTTTTATTTCCTTAATTGAAGTATCAGACTGTGGTGATCATGAATGTAGGCTCTGGAGTTAGATGGACTTGAATTTGGATCCTGGTTCCCCACTTACCAGCTGTGTGATCTTGAAGAAGTTACTTAACCTCTTTGAAACTCATTTTTCAAATCTGAAATGGGGCCTGTATTAATCTCATTAATTTTTTTGTGAGAATTGAGAGAGATGATGCAAAGAAAGTGTCTGGTACAGTACCTGGCCGATAGCAGATATCTGAGGTTAAATATTAGACCTCTGTTAAGTGTGTACAATTTTGATCTCCACGAGGGCAGAGACCATGTCCTGTTAATCTCCATAGTGCATATCTCACTAAGACCATGTCTTAAAATACATTCACAGTGAATACTGGATGAATGAATGTATGAAATGAAATTAACAGATTTGCATTTTATAAGTTGTGAAGGCAAATGGATATCTGCTCCTGAGGACTCACTTTAAGACACTGAACTCATTTAGAAATGCCCAGAACAGCAATATGTGTGTCTACAATGTGGAGGAAACCCTCTCCCCCGACCCTGTCCCAAACAAATGAACATTGTTTTTTCATTAGCCACAGCTCACCACTCAGAGCTGTGGGTCTGTTCAGTCACCTCTGACCCCTGACTTCTGGCCCTGACCCATGCATACAGGCCATTGCCCCACTCCTTTGAGTCTGCACGTAGAGAATTTTAAGAGCTGGTAGGGCCCTTTGAGGTCATTTGGTTGTCTATACTTCCAGCATTTGTGTTTTAGCTGTCAAACAACTTTTTCTAAAGAATGTTATCTTGGAAGCCCAGTATGCAAAACAGACCAATGCAGGGATGCTGTGGTTGAAAGATAGGGTCCAGAGGCCAGACTCTTTCTCTTGGGGGGCTTTGCATATGCTGTTCCTTCTGATTGGATGGAATACAATTCCATTCTCCCCTGTCCCAATTACCTCATTAAATATTACCTTTCCTTTAGGTCCTAGATGAGATAACACCTCCTCCAGGAAGCCTTCCCTGCCCTTCCACTGACTGGATCAGTTTCCCCTGCTATATATTCATAGCCCCATGTACTTCTATTTGCTAGCACACAGTTCAGTTGTAAATTTATGTCTATGAATGTTCATTTTCTCCTACTAGGCTATGAATAAAATAAGGGCAAGGCTATCATGGTTTGTTCACCATTATATCCCAGGCTCTGGCTACAAGGCTTGGCACACAGTAGGTGTTTACTTAATATTTGATGCCTTAATGAAACTGCATCTGATCCAACCCCTTCTTCTTCCAGATGGAGCAAATATTTACTGTGCTCACTATGTACTAGATATTCTTCTGGGTATTAGCAATATAACTATGAAGGTGGAAGACATGTTCCCTGCCCTTAAGGAGTACCCATCTAGTAGGGATGACAGGTAACCGAGGAAGAATCATTCATTTCCGTGGTCATAAATGCAGCAGATGTCTATGTAAGATTTCAGTGGAAGAAAAAGTTACCTTATTGAAAAGTAACTGGCTGATTTCTAGGCCGGCACATTTTGTTGGTGGTAAACTCAGTAGTTAAGAGTGGTACTTGGAATCCTGTCTTGGTGCTTCATTCAGAGTGGGAGAGGTCTCTGAGGTCCAAGCATCTGCATCTTGCCAGGATGGGAGTTTAATTACCCTCTGATGGGTACTGGGCGGTGACTCAGTGCCTTCCCAAGTTGCCAACTGGGGCACCTACTAGGCTTGTTTTAATAAGTGGATAAGACTTCATGTTTCTTGAGAGATAATCAGAACTAAGTTATCACAGTCAGCTGCCACATGCCCCATCTATCCTATGGTTACCTGTAGGGAGGCAGCTGGTCCAGAGGCAAGAAAGGCCCTTTAGTGACTGCCCAGAGCACTTGAAAGAAAACCCAAACTCCTCACCATGACCACGACGCCTGTGCTGACCTGTTCCCATCTTCCTGCCCATCTTCATTTTGTTTCATGTTCTCATGTTGCAGATGTCAATTTCAGGTCCTCTTGGAACAACTCCCAGTTGCCAATCAGGTAGTCACCGATTGACGCATCGTCCCTAAGTGCTGTTAGGATCGGTGACGTGGATTTAGATAGCAGCCCCCTCCCCATTTGGAGTGTGCCTCTTCATCCATTTCTTCCAGAAGTATCTGGGCTGATGCTGGTACCGTGGCAGGCTCTGATGCCTGCTCTGGTTGGGCCACCCTAGAATCCAGTCCCATGGGCAGGAGAGCCCCAGCAGAACACTCCTGGTCCTGCCTACTTAGCTGTGCCAGGCTGCCAGTGCCAGCTGAGGAGGGGGCCCCCCTCCTGCCTCTGCTTGTTTCCCTTGATTGTTATGTAATGTTCGGCAGCAGGGGGTAAATTCCTCTCCAATTTCCAGGCTGGTTACAGCACATGAACCCCACCATGGGGAGCCACAGTGATTGAGCTCAGCAGCCAGGTCCCATGCTGAGTGTCATAAATCAGGCCTATTACCCGTTCCTCCTGGCAGATGCCACCGCCAAGAACCTGCTCACTGTGCTCCAGAGAGCAGTCACCTTTGCACACAGTAAACCAGGGCTGGCCTAACTACTGGGAATCTGGGGGCTCTACAGGACGCCCTGGCTGGAGGGGGGTGCCTGAAATCTTTTTTCTGAAGGGGTGAGAGGTTATACAGCCCTTGCTGGAGCATCTCAGACCTCCAGCCAGATGCTCTCGGAGCAAAATCAGGGCATGCTTACCTGCCACCTAGATTTTCTGGGGTGGTGGCCTTCTGTGTGCTTCACTATACACATAAGAGCCTCTAGGGGACTTGTCAAAAACATACCTTTCGGGCTTCCCTGGTGGCGTAGTGGTTGAGAGTCCGCCTGCCGATGCAGGGGACACAGGTTCGTGACCCGGTCCGGGAAGATCCCACATGCCGTGGAGCACCTGGGCCCGTGAGCCATGGCCGCTGAGCCTGCACGTCTGGAGCCTGTGCTCCACAGCATGAGAGGCCACAACAGTGAGAGGCCTGCGTACCGCAAAAACAAACAAACAAACAAAAAACCCCCACACCTTTCCCAGCCTCATCCCCAGAGATCCTGATGTGGTAGGTCCTCCTTGGGAGGGAATCGGCATCTTTACAACTTTCCTGGTGACTCTGATGCAGGTGGTTCCTGGACCATCCTCTGAGAAACGCTGCTTTAAGACCAACTGTGTTCCGAAAGCCATGCCCATAAAATGAATGCCTATAAATTGCTTCCTTTTTTTCCATTTCCTTCCATCATTTCGCTGAAGATGTGTTTCCCTGGGGAAGAAAATGTGGGCTTCAAAAATCAATGGCAATCACACTGAAGAATGAAGCAAATCTTAGACTATGACATATTTAATGGGCAATAATAATGCTAAGAGTTGGGGGGGCCAGCCCCCCAGTAGGATGTCCTGCTGCTACGTAAAGTGCTAGAAGGGCATCTCGATCCCTGTTTTTCCTTGGTTCTAACTATATGACTAAGGTGATTCTGTGCTCTACTTAAACTGGGTCAGTCCCAGTTTATACAGGTCGTCTCAGTGCAATTTTTAATAATCCTCCCTTTGATTCTCAAAAGTCCCAGTTTGGATGATGAATTGTTACCCTATCGATAACCCATGGGGATGTTCCCCTCGAGACCTCCCATTTTCTTCCAAAGGGGCCTGCCTTGTGGATGTCTCTGAAGGGTTTTGTCAAATTGACTCCAATTCTGGATTTCATATTAATGTTCACGCTGACTCTTGGCTGGAATAAATGGCAAAAGAGTCCTTTTGGTCAGATACCTGTCCCCCTTTCTAGAAGGAGAGACTTCATCTGGTGACCAGGATAACAGAGACTGAGATATGGGGGCCAGGGAAGCCTTCTTTGGGGGCCCAGGCTCGACTTTGGGTGTTCAAACTAAGGTTGCATTCTCCTGTCAAACATTAAAACACCCAGTAATAATAGACCCTATTCATCCCACAAGAATGGTGGCATAGGAATTGGAGCATTTTAGAATTAGACAGAACTAGGTTTGATTCCAGCACTGCCTTCTTTGGATATGTGACTTCAAGCATATTTAGCCATTTGGCGCCTCATTTGCCTCATCTGGAAAATGGGGATAATAATCTTCAACCTGGTAGAGGGCTTGAGATGATGCTTGTAAAGAGTGAACCCTTGAAAGTAATCAATAAATGGTGGCCGTTAATATAATCATCATCATGATAGTATTACAAAATGAGGTTTAATACTCTAAAAATATTTCCCAACATACTTTTTGGGGTGATATTTTTATCTTATTTATTTAACAACCTCTTCCCCTGGAACTTCTGCCATGAAAGCTAAGCTGTGAGGCTTCCCACCCAAGAAAACAAAGGGAGGATTCAATTAAGAATAAAGATGTAGGCATAGAAAACCCAGTGTGTATTAGAAATAACCAGAAATTTCTAGGGGAACTCCAGGAATAAGAGGATTTGTTCTTCAAGGATTTCAGTGTTACGTGGGGACTGTCCAGGCCCCTTTAGAGAAGTCCCAATTTCAGCAAGGTATTGGAAGTATGTGGCACCACAAAATGGGTAGATTAGAAATGGGGGAGGGAAGACTTCAGGGGGATATATCCAGGTTAGCTGCCTCCATCCCTGTGGCTTCCGGGAGCTCCTAGATGTCCCGGGGGGGACACACATGTGCTTGAGAGCACATTTGCATATGAAGAATCTGGAATCAGGACAAAGATCCTTCAGCATGCAGGACCTCATGACCAGTCGATATGGCTGCACACCTCAACAGTGGGTACCAATGGAAACCCCTAAAGAACCAGGTGGGAACAGTCACACCTTGGTAGATGTCAGGACAATGTCTAGGGTTGAGACTAGAGGCCTGTGCCTCATCTCAGTGCTGTTAGTCTCTATTTGTCCTCGGAGAAGGAGCAGGGCTGTGGGGTGTATTAACCATGTTTCTAGCTGTTGTAAACTTGACGCTTTAACATTTGCCATGCATGCATACGTCAGATACACCTTGTTCTGTACAACCCAATGATATGTCTCAGTCACCTTGCCTTGGCCTCTCTCCTCCCTTGTCACCCACCTACCCGCTCTTCCAGAAGAGTCCTTTTCCCGGGGGGGATGCACTTTTCAAACACAGACCAACTAATCCAGAGCCCACAGCCGTTATCATTCTCCTTTATCAGGCTCTCATGCTCCAGGCCACTATCTACCTGAGCGAGTGTCTCAACCTGTCTTAAGCTTAGTTTCTTTATCCAGAAAGTGGGCTTGGTAATTCCTAACTCACCTGGTTGTTGTGAGGATTAGATGAGACAACACATAGTAGCTACTCAGTAAACCTGTCTTCCTTTCTCCTATTTCTTTTTCACATCGGACAGAGTTTCAGGCATCTACATTCAGGCAGGAGTAGGAAGGTGAGAATTAGAGCTTTGTCCTGGGTTTTCTACCCAGGTACAGAGAGCAAATTTCAGCTGGGGCTTCAGGAAGGCAGTTCAAACCCTGGATGGCAGCACTGAAAATCTACACGGTATTCACCCTGGAGTGGGCTAAGGAGGGGAATGCAACCTTCAGTTTCCACCTCAGTGATGGGCATGACCTAGTTACTGGCTGGGTGCAGAGAGTCCAGATCCCACAGGAGACAGAGAGATGAAAGTTCCAAAGCACCAACAACTCCAACTGTCACAGAGCTGAGTGTTCAAGATATAAGGAGGCCTCATCCCCACAGTGAGCACATCCCTCCCTTCTGCTTTCTTTCCCTTTCTCTTAGCCCCTCCTTCTCCCCCAATCTCTCCATGTCTCCCTCTTCCACTCTGTTGTTTGTGCTCATCCTCTTTCTCTGCTCTCTTTCTCCCTCCTGTTTTCCATCCTTTATTTCCGTTGTTCTTTCTTTCCCCTTCTTTCATCTTGCCATCTTTCTTCTGCCCCTTGCTTTCATCCTGAGGCACCCCTGATTTGGCACCTGCCCATGAAGGCTCTGATGGTCCTAAAACAAGGTTCCTGTCTTGGATAATCACCTTGCCTCCTTGGGACTCTGGTTTCATCTTCTATAAATTGAAGAGAGGGCTGACACTGGACCAAGTCAGATTATCCAACTTGGCTTTATTTCTAGAGAGTGTGTATCTTCCACACAATGGATGACTATACAGAAGGAGGGATGAACTATTTATAACTACACCCACCACGTGATGTTGAGCAAAAGATGCCCAGACACAAAAGAGTTTATACTGAATGATTACATTATATAGGGTTAAAAAACAGGCAAGGTGAATCTATGGTGTTAGAAATCAGGATAGTGGCTATCCTTTGGGGGATAGTGACAGTAAGGGTTTTTTCTGGGGTACTGGTCATGTTCCATTTCTTGACCAGGGTGTTGGTTATATGGTGATGTTCATTTTGTGAACATTCACAAAGTTATTCACTCATGATTTGCATAATTTTGTGTATATATTATAGGAAAAACAAAATACTTTGAAATGGATCAAGATTACTGGATGTCTTTGATGGAAATCAAGGTGTCTAAACACACCTGTTGCGTAATAAAGAATTTGGCAGGTCTTTTTTCCTGGTTCCTAGGAGGGAATCTCTAAACCCTTGGAGCTCTCCAAGTGATAGGAAATATCTTTGTTATTCGTGGTTGGCCTCCTAGACCACACCTGAGTTTATGCTAATGAGGCCCCTCAAGGTGGGTCCCTGGATACTTGCTGGATGGGAGCTGGCCATGCCAGAAAGACTAACCGTATTATTAAAAAGTTGGGTCTGTGAGCCACATGATACCAGCCTGTCCTCCAGGGGGTGGAGGACAGAGGGTGACTGAATTCAATCACATGACCTAAGATTAATTCAATCATGCTCATGTAATGAAACTCCAATAAAAATTCTGGATACAAAACTTTGGTATGTTTCCCTGGTTAGTGATGTACATAGATGTGCTGGGAAGGTGATGCATCCTGGAAACACAAAAGTTTCAAGTTTGGAGCCCTCCCGGAACTTGTCCTATGGGTCTCTTCTTTTAGCTGGTTCTGATTTGTTTCTTTCATAATAAAGCTTTGCTATGGACTGAATGATTATGTCCTTCCAAATTCATACATCGAAATCTAAATTCTCAGTGTGATTGTATTTTGAGAGGAGGCCTTTGGGAGGTGATTAGGTGATGAGGGTGGAGCCCTTATGATACAATTAATGCCCTTATAAGAAGAGCGATGAGAAAGTTTGCTTCCTCTCTGTCTCTCCCAAGTGAAGATGAGAAGTTGACCATCTACTAGCACGGAAGATGGCTCTCTCTGGACACCAAATCTATCAGCACCTTGATCTTGGACTTCCCAACCCCCAGAACTGTGAGAAATAAATGTTTCTTGTTTAAGCCACCTTATGTATTGTATCTTGTTACAGCAGCCTGAGCATAGCACTTACCTGAGTTTTGTGAGTTATTGAAGTGAATAATTAAACTTGTGGGACTAGTGGGAACCTCCAAATTTGTAGCCGATTGGTCAGAAGTGTGGGTGGCCTGGAGACCTTCAAGCTTGCAACTGTTGTTTGAAGTGAGAGCAGCCATATGGGGGACAGTGCCCTTAACCTGTGAAATGTGACCTCACTCCAAGTAGAGCCAGAAGTGCATTAGGACACCCTTCTGGGTTCTCTGGCTCTATGATTCTTAGTGCCTTTTACTGTCTTTGAGCTATTTTATACCTCTGTTAGCTGTAGTTAACTGATAGCAGTGCAAATGATACTCGTCCATGGACAAGCAAATTCTATCTGGTGGTAGAGGGTCAATTGATCCCTCTCCCCTACTCCCAAAGCCCATTTCACATCTGTTTGTAAATTCATTTCAGCATGAACTGAATCAACTATACGAATGTGGTACTTCGAGTTCTCCTTTCGACCCATTGTAACATTTTACTGGTTCCCTAGTTAATTAATGAGTTAAATACAATCTTCAACCTGTCTTAATTTTATATTTATATGGGAGTCAGGATTATACTGTCTTTTCAAATTTAGTCTTTAATAATATGCTATGCTTCAATAAAAGATTCAAAAATGCATTTTCCCAGGCTCCATGTCAGCCCTATGAGTCATCATCTTTGGGATGGGGGCCCCAGGAATCTGCATTTTAACAAGTTTCCCAAATGCTTCCAGTGCCATTACTCATGGCCTGGTAATTGGGACTCTTTGCAATAGACAGTTGCCAAGGCCACTTGTGGCTTTGATCCTCCAGTATTTGAGAATGGATCTGAAGCTCCAGGGTTATCATTTTATACCATTCATCTTCTTCCCATTGGGGTTTTCATTCACAAGGAGTTCCTGGCCAAATTTGCAAAGGAAAGAAATGGTCAGCCCCCTGCTAAGGGGTTTTGGGAAAGCCTTCCAACCAAGACTTTTCCTTCATTCTGCTTGGGAATCCAACAAAGGAGACTTACACAGATCCAGGCACTGCTGGGCCACAGCTCAGGCCACTGTAGACAGAAGCTGAAGAAGCCCCCTGACTCTCATTGCACTTCCTTATTAAGCTGCAGCTTCAGTTCCACAATGGAATTATTTTTTTGTCCTCCTTCCTTCAATTCCTAATGCAAACAGCAATCCTCAGAAAAGCAACATTTATTAAATCAGGAGGATTACAATATCAATGGGAAGTTATCATGCAATAACCTTCTATTGATTTGTGTATTGCCAGTAATGAAATCAACTGGAATATTATTTATTAAACATATTGATTAGCAAAAAATAATTTGCAGGGATGGGATCCTGACTCTGCAGGGCATCCCACTGAGCTCTGGTTATATGTACAATTTTCCCTTTTGCTGGGGATTAGAGCTGTAGTGTGTGTGTGACCTAACAGAGAAATAGCCCCAAGATACAGAGTCCTCATGAGTGTCTATTGTGGGCAGTGGGCAGACTTGCAGCCTATTGGGCTGACTCTTGGCATTTGTGCAATCAGCCAGGGAGGGTTTGGGACAAGCTGGCATTGTTTCCCCATTAAAAGGATGGATGAACTAATGACTGGGTACTGTGGCTTCTCATTCCTGCTTATCCCAGGGGGAGAGGGGTGGAGTGGGGAAGTGAGGGGTGGGGAAAAGTATAGAGAAACAACATTTTGACTTAGGTTCCCCCCAAAGCAGACAATGAGACAAGAATTTGAGTTCAGGTAATTAATTTGGGAGGTAACCCCAGGAAGCACAGTGCAAGAGAAAGAAGGAAAGGGAGACAGGGGAGGGAGTAGAGTCATCGGTGATGTGTTATTGATGGGGTATGGCTGTCAATAACTGGGGCAGCTCAGTTCTGCTGGAGACCCTCTGAGAGGTATGTGTGATGCTCCTCAGAATTGCCCACCAAAGGGCATAGAAGCTGGGGCATTTACCAGTAATTCCTGCCCCTCATTTGTTGAGGGCTGCTTCTTGTCTTAATTCCCTGGCATCTCTGGCATTTCTGGACTGTCCCATGTGCTGGCCGAACATGTCTCCCAGGTAGTGTGTAGCCTCAGGCAGAAAGATACAGGTGCTTGAGCTAAGGGCCTTCCTAGTGTATGGGAACTGTCCAGCACACCTGCAGGATCTCCAGGGTTCCCAGTGATGTGGGAGGTACCCTGACAGTGTCTCCGCAGACTAGCAAGGGTCAATCAAAGGCAGGTTCTCTCTGCAGTCACCTTTGACCTTTAACTCCTGCCTCACAGAGTTTCTGCATCCTGAGTCCTCTCTCTCCTTTGGACAGGATCTGGAATTTTCACAGCCTGATCCTGGAGAACCAGTAGTGAAATTAACAGCACATTGCTGAGGGCTTACTAAACGCTGCTGATCTTACTTGCTCTTACAACAGCCCTGTAGGTGAAGTAATTATTATCCCTATACTGTGGGGGAGGAAGCAGAGAGCATGAGAAAATGTGGAGCAGGAAATGAGCGATCTGGAACTCAAGTTAGTTTGCCTGATTCCAAAGCACACAATTCGGTTCTGAGCAGAACAGCTCTGAGTCATGCGATCTGGGTCTGGATTGCTGGGTATGATATCTTGGCTTCATTCCTGTTAGTTCTGTAACCTGGAATGAGGAGCTTGACTTCACTGATCCTCAGTGTCCTTGTCTGCTCTGGGGATAACACTAGACCATAGGCAGTTGTGAGGATTAAATGACATAATGGAACTTGGTTATAGCATAATGATTTTAGTTAAAATTAGTATTTACATATATCATCACCATTACCCACCTCTAGACTTTGTGGCCTTAAAATGATGGCTGCTGTGCTGTGCCTGACTTATTTCTTTCATCCCGTGTCCTTCTC
Source organism: Monodon monoceros (assembly GCF_005190385.1). Lineage (NCBI taxonomy): Eukaryota > Metazoa > Chordata > Mammalia > Artiodactyla > Monodontidae > Monodon > Monodon monoceros. The sequence continues at coordinate 20,126,291 of NW_021703769.1, read as the reverse complement.
CTTCTCTATTCTGTATCACAGGGGGTGGGCAGACCGCCTTTTCTGGACTCTGATCAAATTGCTTCTGGCTGGATTTAGCCAATAGGAGGCACTGATGGGAGATTGGAGGAAGGGAGAGCCCAGGGTACTGTTCTCCTTCTCTGTCTTGTGTGGCGGTGGCTGTGTTTCCTTGGTGGCTCCTGTTCTTATGAGACACTTTCCATCAGATGACTGTGGTCCCTAGGCTCTAGTAACACTACTTCCTCCCTCTGTCCCTCAGAGTGGTGGCAGCTTCCTGCTGTTGTCAGTCTCTAGATTTCCTCACTTTTTGTTTCCTGGTCCTCTCATCACCCAGTGTAGTTAATTTCCTGGAATAAATTCCCTCCGTTGTAAACACTTAACTGGCTTGTTTTCCTGGCTAGACCTTGACTGATACAAACACTTTAGCGTGATAATGTCATTTCCATCTCTGATATAATCTAGTGATTCCACTGCTGAGGGCTTTGTGCTACACACACGAGCTGGCCAGTGTAGGGTTGGGGAGATACGGGATCAAGGTGATTGAGGAAAAATTCCATAACAATGATCAATCACCCGCCCAAGTTCAAGCCACTGCCCCTCAAGTTGGGGAAGCCTTTCTTCTCCACCATCATTCACAAAATTTTAACTCCTGAGTCTAGTCTTAGTTTAAGTAAAAGACCCAATAACTAATGACATTGGCTGAACAGGGGTGCTGGCACCTCCCCAATTGACCTCGTGGTAAAAAGGGGAGCAGGAAAGTTCCTGGGAGTGCAGACAGCCCTGACAGGTCTTTAATTCCCCGCTCTGAAATTTGGATGTTATTTTCCAGGCCAGATATTCACATGTGTGGTGAGTTCCCATTGATGGGCCCAGATTTTGACACAGAGATACTCAGACAACTACATGACATGTGACCTAAGTGACTACCATATTAAGAATACCCTGGGGACAGTTGCTCACTGCGGGCTGTGGCATGGAGACAGAGACTGCCCATTCCCAGGGCTGTGGTTTGAGAGTGTGGTTGTTGTAGGACATGTGTCAAATCAGGAGGTGGTGTCTTTGTCCCTCCTTTTCAATATGGGCTGGCTTTACAAATAGCATCCTACGATAGTGACGCTCTGTGACTTCTGAAGCTGAGTCATGAGAGATATGCAGCTGCCTCCTGGTTCTCTCTTGGGGCACATGCCCTTGTAGCCTTGAACCTCCATAGAAGTCTGGCTACCCTGAAGCTGCCATCTGGAAGACCATATGGAGAGACCACATAGAGATAAGGAGACATGTCCAAGGAGCTCCAGCCTTCGCAGACCCCAGCTGATCAAGTCTTCCCAATGTAGACACCTGACACAAATGAGTGAGCCTTCAGAGGTTTCCAACTCCATGAGAGAGGGCCGAGACCAGTAGGAGTTTAATGAGAATCAGTAACAGTGCTCTGCTGAGCCATATTGGAGCCACAAGAAAAGGCCAAAGAGAAAAATCAGTAATGCTGACCTTGCCTGTATTTACAACTTTGATATTTTTTCATCATGGATATTTTTGGGTATTAATTTTGATTTAGAAAAGTGTTGTTTAAAATATTACTTATCTTGATTACTGAGTTTTTGGGCATCCTCTTAAAATTTGTGCCCCAGCTGAGTGCCTCATTCATCTCACCTTAATCCTGGCCTGTGAGAGACCTTAGCAAGAACTACCTAGCTGGTCCCAGTCAGCCCAGAAGAAATATGTGAGATAATAATGTTGGGCTGATTTCTTTTGGGTCAGTAGCTGACTGATACAGAGAACACTCAAGCTCTAGAGTCAGTTTGCCTGGATTTTTTTTATTTATTTGTGTTTTGTTTAGGTTTTAAAATTTATCACTTAAAAATTATTTCAACCAAAACAATATCACAGTCTACAAATAAACAGAAAGAAGATGAGAACAGAGTTAACTGTGATGATGAAATGATGGCGAAAGATAGAAAAGTATAGGGAGTAACATCAAACACCTATGTACTTACAGTCCAGCTCTGTCAAAACCTAATATTTCCCTTTTTGTTTATGATAGAAAAATTAAAGACAGTTTCCTGGATTTAAATACTAGCTCTACTACCAGATAAGTGGTAGTAGAGCTAGTATTTAATTTTGCTGAACTTCAGTTTTATCATCTGCAAAATGGGCACAATAACAGTATTCTCTTCCAGGGATTGTTGAGAGAATGAAATGAAATGGTCCAAGGAAAGCACTTAACGTATGGCCTTGCATACAGCAAGTGATCAATAAACGTTCGCTATCATTGTTTTTGCTTTGGCTGCTGTCGTTAGATAAAACTTGAAGAGAGAACCTGGGAAAGTTCTTCCTGGACAGTTGCAGGGAGATAGCAACCTTCCACTACACTGCATTAAACCATGGAAGGAGATTGCCCAGCTTGCTACATTTCCCTCCCAAGGAGGCACATCACTGCTGTAGTTTAAACCTAAATCAGGGATATTAGCAACCCAAAGTGGTAAATATAGAACTGTTGAACAGACGAACCAAAGACAAACCAAGCTCTTGATAGTAACAATAGTCTTGGGTGAAGGACCTCTGCGTTAAAATAGAGACAGGTTTTCAGAATTTAACAGAACTAGACAGTTGATTAGTTTGTCATCTTTCCCCTGGCTGGTGCTGCATTTTAGTTGTGAAAATGTATAAAGTGTGTGCATGTGATTGAGTGGAACTGGAGGGAGAGAATAGATTTCTGAGTTTGTCAGGCATGTTTATGTATGACTTGTCTGCTTGCTTGGGTGTGTGCCTGTGTGTGTCTATGAGTGTATGTGTATGTGCCCGCATGTGAGAATGTGGGTGTGTCTGTGCACGTTGTGTGTGTGTAGAAGGCGTGTGCCTAGCAGTCACTGGTACAGAGCAGGCGCTCACTATTTATTGAATGGATGAACATGTATGCCTGTTTGTGTGTGTGTCCACATGTGAGTACAGGTTTGGGCTGTCTTTCTGAGAGTGAGGGTATGAATGTTCCAGCAAGCGTGCAGATCCTACATCTGTGTGTTTAGGTTTCTGTAAGCCTAGAACTTGACTATGTGGGGACAGTAGACTTTCTTGCGGTCCCTGACCCCGAGTGTCTTTCCATTACTCTGCGTTACACCATAGAAGAAGATTGCTTCCATTTGATTCCTTGGGGCTCCCTCTGCCTGCCCAGCTGTCCTTCCCACCATCCCGGAGCCCGCTCCCTCACTGCACCCCCGTTTCGGACCTTTGCTTCTGCATGTCTTCCGGAGGACACAGATGGCAGGAGCAGGGAATTGGAAACACTTGGCAATGAAGCAGCAATTCACTGCAATCCTTTCTGTATTCATCGCAACAATGCCCCCTCTGATGGGTTCCGCGGGCTGAATGCAGCTTTCAATGTGCAATCCGGCACGAATTACGGCTCTGTGTGGTCCTCATCACGTCCACTTATTGTCAAGTGTTGCTGAGAATTCTCCCACTCGGGATGAGGGAACCACTTGTCTTAGCAACTGATTTCCGAAACCTCCTCCTGGTTGGGGTTTCTGCGAAGCTCCTGGTGATGTGTTATTGTTCCTGGTTTGTGTTTTGGACACTAATGTGCTCTGCTGAAGTATGTAAATTGCAATAATGTGAGGAAATGAGATATAAAAATAACTCTGGGGCAGCAAACACCAGAGGAACTCTGAGATCAGTGTAGCCTTTACCGGTTTCGCTTTGGGGCCGAGGCAGTGCTGGGGGAGAAGAGCTAGGATACCCTGGATGGATGAGTGGCTCCCTGGAATGGGCTGGAACGGGCTGACCACTGCCCACTCTCCCGCAGCTGGACTGCTTGAGAAGGGCCAGGGGAGCCCCATCCTCAGGAAGGAAGTGAGGGGTTAGATACTGACTGTCCCCTTTCACTGTCATCTCTCAGCTTGGTCAAATGAACCAGAGATTTGCTCTTGCGGGGGGATCTGCTGCCCACTTTCAGAGGGCAAATATGCAGCCTTGTTTGCCCATGATCCATTGGCCTCCATGTTAGTTCTCTCCCTTCCCCAATCTGGGCAGTTGGCAGGGGCCTGACGCCCACAGGCTCCCTTGTCAGCTGGCTTTGGTTGGCTTTGGCCAATGAGAAGTACTGGTGGGGACTGGAGGACAAAAGAAGGGAGGAAGGGGAAGGGGTGGGTACACCTCTCTGACTCAGATGGCATCTCCAGGAGTAGCTGGTCCCCTCTGTGGAGCCAGACCCCCATGGTCCCAACCTCCAGCAGATGACCCTTGCCCTTTGTAATCTCACTCCTCTCTCTGACCCTTAGCCTGGGCATGGAGGTTGTCTCTTGCTGTTGTTTATTTCTGTGCTCTCTCTCTGGATCCTGTTTGGTGTCTCAGCTCCCCCATCACCTGTGTGATGAATTCCTGGCAATTAAAGCCCCTCTGTTTTAAATGCTCAATGGTTTCTATTTTTTGTTTAGATTCTGACTGATATGCTTATCAAAGACACCTTGGATGACCAGATCTTCCTCCACTGCCTGTTGAGGGAATGGATAAAGCACAATGAGGCTCAAGGGAAACAGGCCATTTCTCTCTAACGATGGAATTGAGAGGGAATGAATAATAATGATGAAAAGATCTGACATTTACTGAGGCCCACATGTTGGTGAGTGTGCTCAGCACTTTATTCTCATTAGCTTATTTAATACAATAATACTTTGAAGTGGGCATTATTATTATTCCATTCTATACAAGAAAACTGAGGCTCACAGAAGTAAGGCTGATATACTCAGTAGTGTGTCTGTGTAGTCAGGATTGGAGCCCAGTTTTATTCCAGGGCCCAAGCTTCAGATCATGATGCTCTGCTCCCTTCTCTAGTAGTACCTTCCAGTAGTGGGTGGTGCTTTTCGGGAAAATGGCATAGTCTATCCCCATCTTATTTTGGAGATTTGCAGTGCATATTGCCATATTAAAGGCTCTTATAAGTCCGGCATCAGAGGACTTTTATCTCAATCCACCATGGGATTCTTGCATTCATAACACTTTATAACGTTCTTTGGGGGGGTGGGTGGTCTAGGGGACATAGTTTTTGGAAATATTGTCCTAGAAAGGATTCATCTTGAGTATATACAATTCATATATATATACATACATATACGTATATATATATGTTCATATATGTATAATTTTAACATGAGTCAACTGAAAAATCTATTTGGAGAACAGAAGGTCTTAAAATTGCAGATTGAGAAGTGACTTACAGATGATCATTTCTGATGCCTTGCCCAGTTCTTGTATTACTCTATCCTATGCCGTCAAGGTGGCCCTGACCTCTACCTGGACTTTCCAGGGACTGAGCATCCTGCCTGCCAAGCCATGCCGGCTACTGTAGGAAGTCTTGGAGGCTGAAAGACATTCGCCTTTCTGCAACTCCCATCCATGGACCCTACTTCTTTTCCCACAGGGCAGTTTTTGACCTTTAGAATACATCCATATGTACACCTCTGTCTTACATTTCCAACTTAAATGATTATTGGTGGATTACTCACTATCCGGAGTGCCCTCCTTCTTGGAGGTTGGTACCCAGAGCTGAATCCACAGAGTTGAGGTGTTCCAGCCAGATGCATAGTTGAGACTAGAACTCTGGCCTTTTTTTTTCAGGCAAGGCTTTATTGGGGGCCCTGCTGCATCAGGGGGGAGTGCGAATAAGTAACAGTTTCCCTTGCTGGCTCGTTCTCTGAGGGGGCGGTGAGCTTGTTCCTTATATGGCGTGAGGGTAGGGGTGTGTCCAGGGGTCAGGCCGTGGCTTAGGTGGTTTGTCCACCCCTCTGGTGGTGTTGAGTGCAGGGGGGTATGCACAGTACCCTGTTTTTGCTCCCAACACCCTGTTTTTGCTCCAGGCTCTTCTTATGTGGCATTTGGGCTTTTTTGGTCTCTTTGTATCTTTTGTCCAGAGTTTGCCCTAACTGCCTTTTGAACTTTGTTTCTGGTTCTATTAATTAACATTTGTATTGTGAATGCTATTTTTCCCATCACCAGATCACAGTATGAGATGAGACTGAATCTATCGTCAGCCCAAGCCCCAACATGTCCTACATACTTATTTTTAGTTTCAAAGAAGCTGCTACCAAGCAATGAGTCCCTCATCCTCTGCTTCTGCAGGTGATTTTGGGACTCTGTTGCAGACTAGGTTAGTGTCTTTATTAAGTGTTACTTTGTATGTCTGACCTTTCATTCCCATGTGTTATGAGCTCCTGCAGCCTTATTCACTTATTTCCTCCTGGCTTCACATCATCCATAGTCTACATTTTCATCCAAATCACTGACAAAATATATTGGATATGATAAAGCCAACCACAGGACCTAGCACTCACCAACAGGCATTGGCATTTGTCTAATAGACAGTGGCTTGATTATTAAGTTACTTGTTGTATTACACGATCAGTCATCTCTCCAGTCCAGATGTATAAGTTTTGCTCAAAAGAATTCACTTCTCCAAATATGTATGGATTTGGGAGAGAAGTTGCCAAAATGCCTTTTAGAGTTGAGAACCTATTTCCCAGCATTTGCCCTATCTCCATTCTTTTAACCACATCCATGGATGCAATTTACATATATTGTACATACCTTCTATGCTCAAAATCTACTGGAGAAAAATCTCCAACTTCCTTCTGAGCATGTAAATTTAGATGCCCCTCAGTCATTTCCAACATGTCGTGTTGTAAACTGGACTCACAATCCTTCCTCCTTAGACCTGCTCCTCCTCTGACGTTGCCTAGCTTACAGAATGGCAAACTTTCCATCCAGTGCTAAAATCCGATCTGGATCTTGGAAGGCATCCAGTCAATGGCTAGGCCTGCAGTTTCTCTCTTAAAACCCTGCCTTCTCTCTCTTCCAGATACTGTCACCTGGGGCTGGACTGCACTGCCATCCTTATTTGCTGGGGTGACATCAATAACTCTTGTTCTCCTCCAATCCATTCTCAGAAAGCAGGCAGAGAAATCTTTCTAAAATACACATTTAATCTCTGATTCCTCACTTGCTTAAGACTCTTCAATGGCTCCCTGTTGTCTTCTGGATAATGGTTCTACTCCTTAGCTAAGACCTGGTCCCTGAATATCCCCTGAACCTCATATTTATCCATTCTACCCCTTGTCCTCGAATCTCCTCCAAACTGGATCACTGGAGCTCCTGAATATGCTGGAGGCTCTTGCCACTGGGCCTTTGCACATGCTGTTCTCTCACCTTGTTTTATCATCATCCATTAGTCCTTTAGGATTCAGCTCAGATCTTACTGCCTCCAGGAAAGTTTTTCTGACCTTCCAAACTTGGGTTAGAGACTACTCTTTTGTAATCCCAGGGTCCCTTATGCTCAAGGATAGAGATGATGGGACCTCCTTACTCTTTGGATGAAACAGTCAGATTAGAATAGTACTTTAAAATCTGAGAAGGTTATGGGGTGCTTTGGGGGATTTTATGTCTTCTATAAGGAAATCGGCTCCATTATAGTCTATTAGTGTTTTTTTCGTTTCTTCGTTTTTTTGTTTTTATTTTTCGGTCATGCTCTGCAGCATGCGGGATCTTAGCTCCCCGACCAGGGATCAAACCTCGCCCCCTGCAGTGGAGGTGCGGAGTCTTAACCACTGGACCAGCAGGGAAGTCCCAGACAATCAGTGTTGTGTGGGATGTTGGGAAGACATAGTCCATAACAGAGAAATTCCTGTTGTTAAATCACTGACAATTACACGGAGGCCAGAGGACAGTGCAAAGCAAAGCAACATTTTGCTTTCCCAGCTGAGTCTGTGTTGAATATATACCATGTCTTCCCTGGATGGAGAAGAGAGAGACCGTTTTCTTTGCTTTCCTTCTTTTTTGATCTCCCTTCTATGATCGCCTTCATCTCTTGCCTCATTTTTCGCTTACCTCCAGACACCAAGCCCCATTCATTTTATTTCAGTGCTAAGGAGCTTGGAGAAAGGCTGGGATGTGGATCTGGAGTCTTTTAGGTTCTACTGGTATGAAGAAAATGGCCCTATCAGGTCTTGCAGTAGAGTGAGGCACTTAAAAGATACATAATTTTTTTCTTATGTTGACTATGGTAGTTATGCTAGCCTATTCTGTCTTTTTCCTTCTTACCAGTAACCTTTTATATTTTTACCTTGATAAGCGTCAGGGTCTCCAAGGGAGTTAGTCATTTCCACAGCCAGGTAGAGGATTAAGGAGCTTCAGAAACCCTATTCTGTCACACTAAGAATAAAAGAAGACCGTGACAATAACTACAGTAGAGTCAAAACATTTGCTTTTATTGGATATATTGTATACAAAGCCTTGCATTGACCTTCCCACATCTCTACTTTCTTATGATCAAACTGATGCTCGGATATTTGGAGCCAACTGCCTAAGGACAAACGATGAGAATGCACCAGACACAGGAGTTAGCCAAGGCCCATGTTTAGTCCAAGAATACTTGGAGACTCCCAATGAAAATATGCCCTGTCCTGCAATCAGAGCCATTGGAAACATATGGTCTGAAAATGTTTTGCAGGGCATGGCAGAGTTATCCCTCAGTGGTACAATGGTGGCCAGGGATCCTCAAGTCATGTTGGCCTATCCAGCAGGATGATGGGTAGCCCTAGCATCCCTGCATCCTCTTGTTTGCAGATGGTGATGTTGTAGTCACCCTGCATCTGTGGCCCCTCACCCGAAGCATTCCCCATTCCCTCACAGACCCACCTGCCTGAGTTTCTACTCCATTCTAAACAGGACAGAAGAGCAGATGGTCGTGGATCACACCAGCACAAGGAGGTTTCCATGAACATCTCTTGGACTGCTCATTACCATATTAATGCTCAGCCTCCCCACTGAGAAGTGAGCACAGTTAGTGTTCATTTAATTTGTAATCTAAAGGACAGCACCTACCACAGCCTACATGGAATTTATGCATGTCTGTCATGATATGCTTGGAGGGAATGGGATGATTCACGATGGGACCGCCTGCTTCCTGATTTACAACCCATCATTTACATGCCTCTGAAGTCAATTGGCACATGTGGAGGTCATACTCAACTAGAATCACACTCACTAAATCTCTGGGTGCCTGGCCTTCTAGTCAAGTTGTGCCTGATCACAGGCTTCAGGCACCTAGGACCAGAGGAAATGACAGGGATCTGGGCCTAAGAGTCTCACCAAGCACAGTGGCCAACCCCAGGGAGCCTCCTGAATGACTCTGGGACTCTAGGCCATTGTTCAGAGTATGATATCTGGAATGAGAACTGGAATGTTAGTCCTCTAACTTTGGGAAAGTCACCTAATCTTTCCTAGCTTTGGTTTCTTCATCTGTAAGATGGGAAGAATGATAATAGTACCAACCTCATAAGGTAGTAAAAATTGAATGAGGTACATTAAGTATTTAGAAAAGTGCCTCGTATATGATAGTGCTTGGTTATGAGATGTCATAAACTAGTAGTTAAGTGGTCCATTTTTGGAATTAATATGACTTCTTGTTATGTTTGTGTCCCTCCCTCCAAACTGATATGTTGAAACCCTAACCCCTGGTGGGGGTGATATTAAAAAGTGGGGCCTTTGGGATATGATTAGGTCATGAGGGTGGAGCCCTCAGCATGGATTAGTGCCCTTATATGAAGAGATACCAGAGAGCTTGCTTGCTTTCTCTCTGTTCTCTGTCATGTAAGGATGCAGTAAGAAGGCGGCTGTCTACAAGCCAGAAAGTGGGCCCTCATCAGAACATGACCCTGATCTCAGACTTCCAGTCTCCAGGACTGTGAGAAATAAATTTCTGTTGTTTAAGCCACCCAGTTCATGTTATCTTGTTATAGCAACTCAAACTGACCAAGACACTTGTATTAAAATCCTGGTTCTGCCTTGTCATAGCTGTAAGATCTGGGGAAATATACTTATGGTGTCTGAATCTCAATGTTTTCATCAGGAATCTATGCCAATAATAATACCAATAATAATGCTCCTAATTCTCAGGGCTGTGGTGAGTTAGTTACAGGAGGTGATTTAGGTAGAGCACTCAGCTGTGCTCTGTGGCCTGCCAAGTGTTCATTAAACATCAGCTGCATGGAGAAGGTCGTGACGAGTCTCCACTTGGATTTGGCCCCATTCTGAGGAGATCTTGTTTCACAGCTTGTCGTGCATGAACGGCAAGCTGGCCTGTTGGCTCTCCTGTTGGCATTTTGGACAACAGTCACACTTCTCATCTACAGGATCAAAGATTTCCTCTTCTTTTTTGGGTGTGCTTTTGGAAACATCTGTAGTCATTGTTTCCACTGCATTGGGCCTTCCCCACATTTTCCCCTTCAAAGTTCCCTTCTCAGTGTCTATCTTCAGCTCACAAATATATTAATTCTCCTTTGATTTAGGGATGGGAAGTTTTCTTCCCTATGCTAGTTTGAGTGTGAAACATCAAAGTGCCAGCAAATGGATTCTTTCCATGGTGGAGGCTGCATTGACATTCAGTAGGACTTTGACCTCAGCCCTTCCTGGAACATGTGTTGGAGGGTCTTTGGGTTAGAGGAACAGCCTGTAGCACCCCAGCTCATAGCATGGAGCTCCCTGTTCTACTGCCTGATAACCCTTGGCAGAGGCCTGGTGGCCACCTGCTCTGACTGCTGGGCAGCAGGACCATGGCTGAGTCAGCAGCGAGCTCAAGGCACACAGAGTGGACCTGCTCAGGAAACTTGTGCTGAGTAGAGAAAATGATGAATGGGGATGCAGAAATTAGAAGGTTTTTTTCCTCCTTCCTTCCTTCTCTTAAAAAGAGTTAATAAGTGATGTCTTTTTCAAGGTTTAATGTTTAGAATCAGCATTTTCCTTATCAAAATGTTATTTTCAACATAAAAAAATCTCAGTGGGCTGATATCTTTTGGAAAGTTCATTCATTTATTTCCACTGAGGTTTCTTGATTTTCTTTTTGAAAAAAACTCATAAACTACTTGTGATGCATTTGTAATCATTTAATCATAATAGCTAATATGTATGGAGTGCCTTCTATGTGTCAAGTCTTAGGCTTGGTGCTTGACATACCAATCCTGTTTTATGCTCGCAAAGACCTCAGGACACGAGTGTTTGTATCACAGTAGTTGCTGCAGCTGTCCCACCATACAAACACCAAAATCTCAGTGGCTTAACACGGTAAGGTTTTATTTCTCACTCTTGCACAGTCCCATGGGGGTTGGGTGGCCCTCCTCCAAGTTATAGTTATACCATCTGGACCACGTGGCCTCCAAGGCCACTTCAGTGGAGGAAAAGAGGACTAGAGACTTTCATAGGATGTGCTTAGGAGTCAAGTCAGGCTTGGAAGTGGTTGACATCACTTCCATCCTCATCCCATTGACCAGAACTCAGTTTCACTGCCCGTGAGGTTAGGAAGTGTAGAGGACTGTGTGTATGCTTGGTCACCAGTACTCTCTTTCACATGTCATTTCTACTTTATAAGCAAGGAAACGTAGGTTTACAGTTTAATTGCTCTGAGTCACACAGAGAGTAAAAGGAAGAGCCAGTAACGGAAGTCAGTTCTCCTGACCTCAAAACCTATGCACTACATCAGGGGTCAGCAAACTAGGGCTCATGGGCCAAATTTGGCCACTGCCTGTTTTTATCAATAAAGTTTTATTGGAACACAACCACTCACACCCATTTATGTGTTATCTATGGCAGCTTTTGTGTTACAACAGCAGTGTTGAATATGACACACAGCCTACAGGATCTAAAATATTTACTATCTGGCCCGTTGCAGAAAGTTTACCAAACTCTACTCTATGTCACTGTGATATATATATATATAAAATATATATATATTATGTATATTTATATATAATTGTAGTATATATATTGTATATATTATAATTATATATATATAATTTTTTAGAAGCTCACTTTGCATCTCTCTGGCTCAATTGGTAGGAAACTGAGAAGTAGGCGGTTCTGACTTTAGCCTTCATCTGGGGTTGCCCCAAATGGCCTAGACTCTTATTTCTGCTTTTTTCCTACCTTGAGGTCCTTTCAGCAAAGTTGTCATGAGGAAAAATAGTCTTGACCTGGATTTGCAAAGTATTGGCTAGAAGGGCTATTCCAGCTGGCATATTTGGTTTGTTTGAAGGACAGAATATGTACGTGTGAGTGTTTTAATTGAATTTAAGTGCCTTTAGGCTGGGCCCACTATAGTAACCACCATGGGTGCTTCATCCATTTATATTTCCTGGCTCATTCCTAAAGGCATTTAAGTTGGTGGATCTTTGAGCCAGACTTTTATTCTTTCCTTCTGCTGTGACTCCTTCCTCTCACAAGGAAAAACTAAATATATTTGGAAGCTATAAAAGTCTGCATCTGGGGTCAGTCTCAGACTCCATCTGTCTGCAGCCCAGGCTGGCTGAAAAAGGGGAATCAGGTTGGTTCCCTACTTACATGCTGTGTGACCCAAGCCAAATAACTTAACTGCTCTGAGGCTTGAGTTTCTTATCAGCAAAGAGTGGATAATCATACTCCAATAGGAAGATTTTTAAGATGGCATCCAAGAGGCCTGCTTCCTGGTGTATATGTCCTATACTACCCTCTTCCTGTGAGTGTGGGCAGGACCCATAAATGTGATGGAATGTTCTTTTCATGATTATGATACGTTATATGGAGAAAGAATTTTGCAGGTGAAATTATGGTCCCTATCGGTTGACTTTGAGTTAATAAAAAGATTATCCTGGGTACACCTGACCTTATCAAGTGAGGCCTTAACAGAGACAAGAAGCAGCAGCAGATGCTTTCCTGCTGACCTGGAAGAAAGCAAAAGCCGTATTGTAAACTGCATATGGAGGGGACCACGTGACTAGGACCTGCGGGCAGCCTCTAGGAACTGAAAGTGACCTAGAGCTCACAGCCAGCAAAACACGGCCTCAATCGTAAAACAGCAAGAGACTGAATTCTACCAACAACTTGAAGGAGCCTGGAAGAGGACCCAGAGTTCCAGATGAGACCACCACCCTGCTAATGTGTGCCTGGACTCCTGACCCACAAACACTGTGAAATAATACATTTGTGGTGTTTTTTAGCTGCCAAATGTGTGGTGTCAGGCTTGACTGGGGAATAATCTGTTTCTAAACTTTCTCATATGGTTGATGGCAGGATTCAGTTCCTTGGGGGCTATTGGACTGAGGATCACTGGGACCCACTGTAGAAGGCAGCCTTCCATGGACCCCAACTGCAAAGTCTCAGATTCAAGAAGTCTGAACTTCTGCTAAAAAGAACCTGTACTTTTTTAGCAAGCACGTTGCATCAGTGGTTATCACACTCTGATGAATGTTAGAGTTAAGCAGGGAACTTCACAACACCCCACTACCCAAGATGCATCCCAGACCAGCAAAATCAGAGTCTCTGGAGATGGAACCTAGGTATCAGTGCTTTCTAAATCTCTCCAAGCCATTATAACGTGCAGCTACGTTTGAGAACGCTGGTAGTCCATAACATTTGATAACCTTCAAAGAATCATGCCTCCAGGTACTCTTGCCCTTCCCTTGAATCTGGGCTGGGCTATGACTTCCTTTAATCAATAGAATACAGTAGAAGTGACACTATGCCTAAGCCTTAAAAAAGCCTGGAAACTTCCATTTTTGCATGCTAGGGAGCCCTGAGCTACTATGTAAGAAGTCCAGTTACCCACCGGAGAGACCATGGGAGGAGACCATGTGGACAGGGAGAGACCGACAAATCACAGTTGCTGTTTCAAGCCATGAAGACCTGGGGGTGGTCTTGCAGCAGTTTAAAAAAATTACTGATTTTTTTTTTTTCCTGACAACTCTGCCATCTGGGCTGGACTCAGCTGGGCAGTTCTCGGAGCGGGTCATTCTCGTGGCTACACTGAACAGGTGGGTTGGTTGGGGTTGGCTCCGCTGGGCCCCTCGCTCTCTCTGTGTTGTCTCAGAGCTCTTGAGAGTGCAAAAGCAGAAGCTGCTCTGTCTTGTTAAGGCCTGGAACCGGCCCAATATCACTTCCACTGGAAGGTGTGGTTTACTGGGGGCACCCAATGTGAGCAGCTGCCCCAGAACCAGAGCCTTTCAAACTTTCACGTGTACACAAATCACCTGGGATCAGGTGAAAAGAAGGTTCTGATTCGATGGGTCAGGGGTCTGGCCAGAGAATCTGCATTTCTAACAAGATCCTGCGTGATGCTGCTGGCTCATGGACTACCCTTTGAGGATCAAGAGGCTAGAAGATTTTAATATTTGCGGTCCACCAAACACACTTTGAGAAACAGTGTGTAATTATCTATTTACAGGTTTATTTCTGTATCCAGGGATTTTTCAACTTCTTTAGGTATGGGGTCCCCGAACACAGGGAGTTTTGCAGTAATTTTAGTGTTTACAGACTCCCCCCACCCACTCCACACCTGCCAGGAAGACTTCTATGGACCTTAGCAGGTAAACAATCCGTATTAGACCAGGAACTCCTGAATTCATGCTATTATTTGGCTATGACAAACGGTAGGCGCTTAATACATGTTTGCTAAAAAAATGGATAGATGAATGATTGGCTACCTTGCTGATGTATATGGTATCTATGGTATCTATAGTACATTTAATATCTATAGCATGTATAATATTACGCACACACACACACACACACACACACACGTGTGTTTTCATTTTGATTGAGGGAGAAGGGCCTTATTACTAACTGGCCGCTAATGGAGTTCACTGACCTTACTCCTCTCCTTTTTGACCCTTAGTTTCTTCTTGAGACCCTGGCAAACTGTGAGTGAAGGTAGAGTGATCAATTGGCCATTTTGCCCAAGACTAAATGGTTTCTCAGACACGGGGCATTCAGGGCTAAAGCTGGGACAGTCCTAGGCAAACCAGTTCAACCTCAGTGAAGATGAGATTATATGTATATCTACAACTAAATAACTGTGCTGTACACCTGAAACTAACACAGCATTGTGAATCAACTATACTCCAATATAAAATAAAAAATTAAAAAACAAACAAAACAAAACAAAAAATGATGAAGCTAAAAGTACTCTGAGCTCCCCCGTGATCCAGCCATCAGGGACGCTTGACTCTTTCCCTCACAACCAGCACTTTCTGTCACATCAGCACTGTTGATACATTTTCAGAAGCCCATCTGTGCCCGCAAAGGAGTGACTTCCTGTGTGCACGGGCAGCCTGGGGAGGCTGGGTCTTGGAGAGCCCGTTTTGGATTATAAACCTTTGAAGACATCTGCAGAGAGGGAATAATTCATTCCAGAAAAACTGTTCTCTTTGCCATGCAAACCAGAGGCCAGGAATGGAAATGAGATTTCTGAAGGCATGGGGTATTTTTAGAGCCACCTGCTGGCTTGGGCGTCTTGCTGAGTTGCTTCCATGTGGAAGTGTGGGGAGTGGGCCTGCCCTCTGAGGTTGGGATGCTGGGAGGCCTCGGGTGGGCTTCCTGGGTCAGGGCATGAGCTGCTGCCTTCAAAGTGTTCTTACAACTTCATCCACCTGGGCCTACTGGGGACTGATGCCGGGGAAGGTCTTCTCTGAACTTAGCAGCTGTGTTCTCCTGCAGCTCAGAAAGTTCTAGACTCGAGACTAGTGTTAACATTTTGTCTCTCCATGTTCATGAACTATGTCCTGTCCATGTCCTGTTCATATCCTTATGTAGGTCTCCTCAGCACTGGGCTGGAGGAGTGGGTCAGGGGCTGCACACTGATAACTGCCCCCTTCCTGGCAGATTCAAACATGCCGCACAGTCAGACAGATCCAGGCTCAGATCTTAGCTCTCCTGGCTCAGGTTCGGCTCCCAGAAGGTGACGATGAGATGGAGGTCAACGTGCAAGATGCTTTTTGGGATCAGCTCCTCTGAAAGGCAGGAGGGACAGCAGGACTGGGCAGAAGGAAAAGTCAACTTGTAATGCACATCCAGCATAGGCTGGGACAACCCAGGAGAGAGTGGTGCCTATCTGAGTTGTCCTGTGTTAAGTCGAAATAACTGAGCCTTTATAATCTTGCTTTGCTTCACCATGGGATGTGAGCTTCATGAGGAAGGCTACAACCTTGGGTGACAGGGTTTTGTGCAGCTGAGACAGACACTGAAGGGGCTGAACTGCTGGAGTCTCTCCCCGGACCGTCCCCGCTACAGATGGGCAGTGAGTAATTCACTTGAAGGGCTTCTGGGCAGGATAACTTGGCATCCACCATAGTCTGCCTACTGACTCTTTGACCTTAGGAATGTAATTAATTTCTGAGCCCCAGTTTTCATGTACATAAATGGGGCTAATATCATAAATATCTAACAGGGTTGTTGTTTTTTTTAAAAAAAACTTTTATATTGAAAATTTCAAACATACACTAAACTTACACAAAAGTAATAAGCCTGCATAATGAACTTCTGTGTATCAGTCACCTGGCCAGTTATGAACTCATGGCCATTCTTTTTCCAACTCTGCCCTACCTACTACCACTCCTGGATTGTTATGAAGTGGACATCAGATTCAGAAATATTGTGTTTTGTCCATTAACACATCATATGTATTCTAGAATATAAGGGTTTAAGAAAAACAACAATAACTACAGTTAGCCTACCACTGTTTTGGGCAGACTAATGAGCTAATACAAATAAAGCATCTGACAGTGTTTGGCACATAATTTTAGCCATATCAGAACACATCCTCTGTGGAGATGGTGCATGGGAGAAGGGAAGAGGAGACTTAATTCTGTCTAGTGTAAGGTTCAAACACATGGCATAGATACTACCCTCCTTCATCGTTTGCCCATAACAGACATCACTATTTGATCATGGAGCTAGTGAGCAGTACGATGTTCCAGGCAGCCACCGCCTATCAATTGGATATGCTCATAAAATGAAACCAATTTGCCCACATTGTCCTCGTAGTCTGAACACACCCCTCTCAACTGGACCGATAAGGAGCCAGCCGTCCTGCCCCCTGGCTCATCTGACAGCTGCCACCCCAACTGCATGGTTCAGGGATTGCTCCGGCTCTCGTGATTCTGTATAGAAGCCCCTCATAGGCCCCTCTTTGCCGTTTCCAGTGGGGTGGGGGAGGGGAGAGCAGTGCTGCTCAGGCTTCAACTAGGAAAAACTGGTGAGAAGCAGCCCAGAGATCCTTGAGAATTGCTCAACCCTGACATGTCAACATCTGCCTCTGTAGCATCAATCTCTTTCGCTGTTTGCTTTCTTCTGCTTCTTCCTCGACTTTGCCAGATCCTCCTTGGGCTTGTTAAATGCTTATTCTTCATCTCCTTCAGCCTTCCTCACTTCATCGCACTCTCTCTAGACAACTTAGGCATGTTTCCAGGAGGGGAAAGTGCTAGGCTAAAAGGAGCCAAAGATGTTGGGGCGTGTGTGTGTGTGTGTGTGTGTGTGCGTGTACGTGAAATAACTTTTAACATGTGTACATGATCCCACAGTTCATACTACAGTTTCATGTGGATTTCTTCATTTCCGCCTCACACAGTGCTGTCAGATAGTTCTCATCTTTCTTATTTTATAGATATGGAAACTGAGACCCAAAGGAGTTCATGACATTTTCCTCTATGTTAAACATTTTAGACATGAAGCTAAAAGGCAGATTGAAAATCTTGGCTCTGAAAGACATTTGTGTTTCACAGTTCTGGGTGTGCTTTAAGTCGTGGAAACCTTTCTTTAAGTGAAGGTTTGTATTCAGGGTCATTATCTAAAATTCTGGGTGAATTGAGATGGGAGGGTATGGTGTTCTGTCTACCATTAGTGTGTGGTAAGGGAAAAAGGAAGGTTGGTTTATGGAATCTCTAGGACTTTGGGGAGCTCAGTTTAAAAACCACCATGTATACAAGCAGACATAGGGTATAATTTTACTAACCTTGGGTAAAATTTTACTCCTGAGAGTTTTGATAGAATGTCTAGGGAATAACTGATTATGGGATTCTGTATTTTCAAACCCACATTCTACTCCTTAGAAATGTGAGACTTACTACTTGCTGGGAGCAGCTGTTAGGGTGAGTGTGCTGGCTTCTGGGACCAGAGCGGAGCCAAGTTTAGACCTGCCAGATCTGCACTGTCCTCATCGTGTCTGGCTTCAGCCAAGAGTGGAGTGAAGGAAAGGGGACTCCAAGTCTGCACTCTGAATAGCCTTGAACTAAGGCCATCACGCAAATAAGGCTGAGAATAATTGTGTTAGTAACAACAGCAATTCTTAAATATTTGCCCTCTCTGTGTTAAGTACCTTGCAAAATACAATTTAATTCCTACAGAAATTGGAGGTAAGTATATTTTTATCTCAGCTTTACAAGCTAGTAGGATGCTCAGGGCCAGCAAGAGATTAAGCTGGGATTCAAACCCAGGTTTCCCCAGCTCTAGTTCTCACACTCACTCCGTCATCCATCCTGACTCTTCCAGATCATCCTTACCAAAGCCTTTGAGATGGGTATCTTTACCTCCATTTGCTCAAGGTCACCCATGTAGGAAGGGAAAGCATTTGAACACAAGTGCATCTGATTCCAAATCATGAGCTTGATTGCTTCCATTGAGGGGGTTAGTGTCTTGAGCAAGATATGTTGTACCCACAGAAATTATACCCAAGGCTAGTAAAAAAGAGTACCCACATTTTTTATGGGTACTCTTGTTTACCCCCTGAGTGTTGGTGAGAATAGTGTCTTTGTAAAAGCAGATGTAACCTCGGTTCTGCCATTTTTATTTGGGAAAGCAGTATATGTATGTATGTATGTATGTAAAAACACACTGGATTAAGAAAAAGTTTTGTTTGTATCTCTGTTTTTATAGACTAGCAGTACAGGCAGTCCTTTGGCAAGACTGGACAATAGAAAAAGAAGAAGGTAGCTTAACAATATTGAAAATGAAACTGGCCTAGAACTACAGCTAAACAAGGATTATAAACCAGAAAATAATAAGAACAATATTACATCAATCAATTTGAAAACTTAGATAAAATGGGCAATTTTCTCAAAAATTATAAATGATCCAGATTATCTTCGGAGGAAATAGAAAGTATGAATAAATCTATGTTCGTTAAATAAATTGTACAGTAATAAAAAAAATCTTCCTACAAAAGCATTAGACACAGATAGTTTTATGGATATGTTTTTTCAAAATTTCAGTGAGTAGTTATTTCAGAAAACAGAAAGGCGGAAAGTTTTCCAACTTATTAAATGATGCAAATTAACATTGATATCAAAATGGAAAAGGGCAGTAAAAGTAGAAGAATTAAAAGTCAATCTCATTTATGAATACAGATGAAGAAACTTAAATAAAATACTAACAAACCAATCCAGCAAAATGACAGTAGCAGCAACAATAGGAACAAGACCAAGAGCAATAAAACCACATCATGACCAAGTATACTTGATCTTAGGAATTCAAGGATGGTTTAACATTGGAAAACCTATTAATGTAACTCATACTATTATCAGACCAAAGAAGAAAACCACATGCTCTTTAATATAGAAGCAGAAAAAGGATCAGAGATATCTGGTTTCATACTCCCCTCCTTCTTTTGAAAGCAGCCTAAAACAACACAAAGAACAATAAACAGAAGTACAAACTTTATCTTTGATGAAAGTAAGAGACATCTGTAATCTTGAACCATACAAGTTTTACAAAATGCGGACTGAGCACAGTGAATAACTTAGCAGAGGAGAGGAAAGCCAGCTGCAGATGCCCGGGGAAAGAAGTTACACATGAAAAGCCAGCAGGATTACTATATGTTATTTATAGAAACATACATATGTAGTATGTTTTTTCTTGATGCAAATATATACATATGTAGTAAAGACATAAAAACACAGATGAGAAGGCAACACTCCAACAGTAGGATACTGGTGAGTTTGGAGACATGAAAAGATGTGGTGGTAGAATGGGGAGTTTCTCATTTCTATTTGGAACGTTTTATTTCCTATGAAGCCAATATGACATAATAGTATTTGTTAAATTTGAGTGGTTAGTATGTAGTTTTGGTATATTATTCCTTGTACTTATATAAATATTTGCAACAAGCCAAAGTAATTAATTTTAAAGTAACACACGCTCACAGTAAAAACTCAATAAAGAAAGCACAAAGCTGAAAATAAAAATTTCCTGAATTTCTACCACCGATAGATAGGTCATATAGTCATTTATAGTATGTATACAATGTAACAAAAACACTATATTTTGTGATATGCACCTCTCAATAAAAGAAATTGATATATAATTTAATTACGTGTAACTTAGTGGTTAAAAGTTTAGGTTCTGTAATCAAACGGCCTGGGTTCAAAATGCATCTCTGTCACTTCCTAGATTTGATTCCTCTGTGATCCTCAGTTTTCACCTCTACAAAGTAGGAATATGATAGTATTTATTATTATATAAATTCAATAATGCAATAAAGCACATAGCCCAACACATAGTAGAACTTACATTTTTAAATCTGTATTCATAAATGAGATTGACCTATAAGAACTCAATGGAAGATAATAATCATTACTGTTTTCATGCCAACTCATGCCATCTTAGGGGTAAGGTATAGTACAGATATTTTGTAAGAAAGTGGAGCTTTTACCAGTGTCTGGGCAGGGGAGTATGACAGACCAGATTGAAGGGGTCCTTAATGTAGAGAAATCACAGTCGTTATTGGACTAGAGCCCTATGGATCAGCCGTCAGCTCTCAGAGGGGTCCAAGTTCTGGGGCTCAGTAAGCCAGAAGAATGCTGATGACCTGCTATAGGACAACCATCCATCATCCCATGATTGGTACTCCCCAGAGCAGGCTCTTGTGACCTACCAGGGGAGGCTGGATTTCTAAAAGGTGAGAGACAGGACGGAGATGATCTCTGTAGAACCAGTCTTATTCACCTGCCACACATGGGGTAAAGTTCCTGAAGCCTTTAACACCATATACTGGCTTTGCTGGCGTGCAAAACTGGTCACCTTGAATGGTGATGTACTATAGATTGTGCAAGAGAGTGAGGAGGGGGAAGACGACCTGGTATGTGTCCCCTGGAGGTCTCCAGTGCCTAGTTTTTCCCTGGTAATGCCATCGGAATCATGGTTTACTAGAGATTCTTTCTTCTTCTGGCCTTAAGAATATCACTGTGTCTTACATACTCAGAGGTAGTGAGTGGCAAGTGCAATCTTGTGTCCTTGTGTCATGTCTGGAAAGAAGCCAGCTCTTTGGCAAACTCTCACTGCCCCTTTTGCCTTCTTCATATCTTCTGGAAATTTTACATTCTCAGTAGAGAATCTTCTCCCTGCCTCTCCTTCTGCTTCCTTCATGAGGCCTGAATTTGATGAATTGAAGAATTCATCCATAAAGAACACTTTGATAAGCAACTTGGGATCAGGGGAAGGTGCGGAGAAGACTCCCCCAGGCACATGCCTCAAGGGCCACAGAGTTTCATTTTGTTCCCCACTGGGATGAGTGGGATACCCAAGCTGAAGGCAGGAATGAGATTGCACGGGGTCGCAGAGTGGTTTTGGAGAGGCCAACTCCATGCTCAAGTAGAGAGAGGAGAGAGACAAGGCAGTAGGCAGGAGAAAGGAACACATTACACAAAACTGGGATGTTGGGAGAACAGGGAATTTGTTCATGTTTCTTGTGTATGGGGAGTAATGTGAAGCTTTCCCTCCAATCTCCTTAGGGTGTCTTCAATAAAATATCCATCTACTGTAAATGTATTCTGCATCTGGATCTTGGGCAGGGGTCATCTGATGAAGTGCTAAGATGGGTGCAGTGAAAACCAAGGATACCATGCCTGGCTTTCATCCAAGTGCATGACAATACAATAAGTGATCAGTAAATAGTGATGTTCATAGTAGCTATTGTTATACTTGCCTCCTGGCTCCTCTTTCTCTTCTACACTAAGATCTTTTAGAGCTCAAGGGAAGGCACCTGCTTAACTCACTTCTGGATTTGTACCATTGGCAGAATGCCTGGCCCAGAGCTGGGTTCCAGTAAATATTCATATTTGTGATTAATGAATTCATGTAATCTCTGTGACCAGCAACGTTTTATCCTGGGCTCTATTCTCTTCTTCCTCCACACTCTTCCATCTTCCGAAAGCTCTCACTTTCACCTAGTGGAGTTTCCACCTCTGTAAATCCATCTCTGGCTTCTTTCAGTTCCAGTCTTACACTTCTCATATTAGGTTAAGGCATTTGGAATTAATAACATTTGAACATGTTTGTCTTACAAAAACAGCAATTTTATAAGTTGCAAGCTAATATTCCTTGGATCTCCATTCGAATGGTGTCACCTTGAACATTATACAACACTACAACCTGAGCTCCTAGTCACCTCTCTGCCTATTGGCTACTGCTCTTCCCAAAACTGATTCATAGAAAATGCTTTCCGAATGGGAAGGCAGGAATCACTCTACCCAAAAACATCTTTCTACCAATGGGATCCAGCAAGTGTAAGTGACTTGCCCAAGATCATACAGTAAAGTTGTAGCAGAGGTAGAAGGTAACCTCAGTCATCAGGCTCCTGTTCTAGTTCTAGGTCTGTCAAGTGCTGAGATTCCCCAGGTTCCCAAGGCTTAAGTCCTCAGGCTCTTCTTCTCCCTCATTTTCTGGCCATATTTAATTAGCCACCAAGTCCAGGGAAGTCTTTGTTCCAAGTATCTTCTGTATTTACACAGACCTTCCCCAATCCATAGACGCCACGTTAGTTCAGGACAACCTCATCTCCCATTTGAATTCCTGCAGAAGAATTTCATTGTCAGTGTTGTTTCTTGTTTTTCACATAGCACCTTCCTAAAGGCATACATGAAAATTTCAAAAGCCAGCCAATGTTTCTAAGTTTAATTGGTGTTTAGTCCCAGAGAGAAAAATACTTTCTAAAATTTAAGATAATACTGTATTGTTTAGAAACAATTTTTCATTATATATTTTCTATTATTTTTAATTTTGTGCTGAATAGTTTCAGACTTATAGAAAAAAATGTGAAAATAATAAAATGAATTCCTGTATACCTTCACTCCTATTTCCCCAAATGTTAGCATGTTCATATTTGCTTTATATTTTTCTCTTTATGAACCACTTTCACTTTTATTATTTCTTTATGAACCATTTTCACAGTAAAATGTGGACGTGATGCTCCTTTACCCCTAAAATATATTAGTTTGCATTTTGTAAAGACAAGGACATTCTCTTACATTACCACAGAAACATTATGAAAATCAGGAAATTGGCTAGCATTAGTATAGTAAAATTAAATATTCTACAGACCTTATTCAAATTTTTCCAATTGGTACTCCAATGTTTTTTATAGCAAAAAATTAAAAAAAAAATAAATATAAGTTTCTGATCCAGGATGCAAACAAAGATAGTTCATTGCATTTCATTGTCATGTTCTTTAGTCTCCTTTCATACGGAATATTTCCTCATTCTTTCTTTGCCTTTGATTAACCTTGACATTTTTAAAGAGAGGGCATTTATTTTTCAGAATGTCCCTCAATTTATTTGTTTAATACATCCTGGTTTTTATTAGTTTCTTTAATTTTTAAAAGAGTTAATATTTGTAAATTGCTTAAAGCAGTGCGTGGCACTTAGTCAGCTCTAAATGAGTATTTGTTAACTATGAATATGTTTTCATCCTTTCCTCCACAATTGAATATACAGTTGACCAATTGAAGAAAAGAGGGTAACTTGGAATGAAATCTCTTCCGCTTTGGGAATGCCAAAGTATGTCCATCTTTGTTTCAATTGCTTCACTTTCCTGACACCTGTGTTTCTTAGAATTAATATCAGCCTTTGCATTTCCCCCTTTTTAGCACTCAGTAGTATAACATGACAAAAGCAAAGTGAAATATACCAACAGGAGATCACAGAGGTGTTGGTGTGTGGGTGAAGGTGCAGATGCTGCCCAAGCTGAAGGGTTGGTCCCTGGGCAGAGCCACCTTGTCCTGGGGCTCGAGAATCCAAGTGTGTCGTCCGAAAGGTGGTTAAAGTGTGTAGCAGAATGGACTAAAAATGTGAGTCCACCCTATACTGAGTTGATATGGGAACCAGTGAGATATTTAATTTAATGCTCATCACAGAATAGGCTTTCACTATATATTTTTGGCTTGTTGAATTACCTAGTTACTCCTTCCTAGCATAAACCCTGGGGGTCAGCAGGCTAGACTCCTCATGCCCTCATGTCCCTGCCTGTGAGTTTTCACTTCCATGGCCCCATCTGGATGCTTCTTCCCCCAGCTCACCTCTACCTGCCATTTCACCCTGCAGTTTTTATAGCCCAGAATAGCCCCATCTCGCCTGGATCCTTTTCTTCCCCACAGCTGTCTCTTCCTTCTCAGACCCCTGCGGGATTTCCACTCTGTATCACTCAGTCTAGCACTAAACGAGAGACTGATTTTATTCTGAATTAGCTGTTCTCTTCCTCAAGTCTTATTCCCCTAAGTGGGCTAGGAACTCTTTCAGGTAGGTATAATCGGAGGTAGATTTAAATTTTTTAAAAGTTGAATTTCCTTGGCACTTGTAACTTCAGGATATTATATTTAATGATGGAGTATGAGTAAGGTTGTTTTTTCTTCCTCATTTCCTTAAACATGGGCCCCATAAAAAGAGCCAGTATTTATTGAAAGATTACTTCCAACTACTTGCCAATTACTATGATAAGTAATTTACGTGTATGATCTCATTTGATCCCTACAGGAACTCTTTGAGATGGCTACTGGCTACTGTTAATATTTCCATTTTATGAAGGAGGAAGCTGAGGCTCAGAGAGGTTAAGTAACTTGCTCAGGGTCACATTGCCATTAAGCGGTAGAGTCAGAATTTGATCCTAATCAGCCTCGCTTCGGAGCCTGTGCCCTTAGCCACTATGTTATTCTGTCTCCATCATCATCAAAAAGACAAAAGAGCATTTCTGATGGAAGCAGAGGGAAAATGGTAAGTTTATTTAGAATGAGCTAATATTTGCTGAATGCCTACTGGGTGCCGGACCCTGTTAGACACTTTAATATGTATTATCTCAGATAATCTTCAGCATAATTGTAGAAGGGAAGTATCCTATTTCATGAATGAGGAAATCAAGGAACAGAGAGGTCAAGTGACTTACTCAAGGGAACACAGAGCAGAGGTGATAGACATTTCTGGTACATTAAGCTAAGTCTAGTAACACAAAACTCCAATCCTTTTTTCCTTGTCTTGCAACAATGCACCTGCTCTCAAATCGACTTGAACTCTACAGAGCAGTTATTCTTGCAGTGAATCCTTATTGCTTCATGGTGTCTTTTAGCTTCAGTGTCTCCTACAAGACCCTTCCAGGACAGGCTTCTGGGAGAGTCAGTGAGGGAAGCAGAGGATGTATGTTCCTACCCTCTCCTCTGTCTGGCACTTCCCCGTGGAAGTCCAAGCTTAAGGTAGCCCACCAGGGCTCGCTGTAGACTTCCTGGAGAGTAATGCTCTGCTCAGAGGTGATAGAGAGCTCTGTAGCCAGCCCAGCCGAGGTATTGGAGAAAGATCCATCATCCCTGAGTGATCGGTGACCCACAGGTATCGCTCGTGGAACCTAATGACCAGTCACTCAATTACAGACTCAGTGACACCTTTATAAGGGTGAACTTTAGAGTGCTATTAGGGAGCAGACAGATGAACTATAGCTGTGCCTGCAGGGCAGAGCTCACCCAGCCCAAATGTCCCTGTGGACCCATTACCCAGTAATTAGGGGATTTTTAAGTAGGAAGCAAGGAGTTAAATGATTGCTTATATTATTGCTTCACTTGTCACTTGGAAAGTGCTGCTTTGGAGAAAGAAGGAAAGAAGAAAGGACGGAGGAAAAAACAGAGAGGGAACAAGAGAGAAAATGAGGGAATGGGGGAGAGTGGAGGCTCTGGAAAATGGGGGTTTGAGATAAGTGCTCCATTCATTTTTCCAATTGACTACTATAACCAGAAGCTGCTAAGGATGACCAATGAGAGATGCAGACAGGTCCGGAGTCTGGGCCTCCAGCTGTGGTTCCTCTGAGTTACTGTGCCAACAACAACTCTTTGGGCCAAGGTAGCTCACAGGGAAGATGAAGATAATTATATCAATTATTAATTGTGTAGTGGGAGCTTTGCTAAGCATCATCCATGCATCAGCTCATCTGAGCCTCTCCACCATGGACGAGGTGGATACCACTGTGAACCCCACCCATCAGATGAGGACACTGGAGCACCTCTATATAGCTAAGTAACGAAGCTGGGTGACCTGCCTGATGCCAAGGTCCAGGCTCTTGAGTTCCTGCCCAGGCAGCTCTGTGAGGTCTTCACAATCCTGGATGACTCCAAACCTACCTCTTCTGCAGAGGCAAAGGATGCTTTGGACTGACTCTGCTTGCTCCAGATTTGCCTCTGCTTAGCTCAGTTCTACCCTTTCTTCTCTGGAGCAAAATTGACCACTGTTAACTTTTAATGTGTGTGTGTGTGTGTGTGTGTGTGTGTGTGTGTGTGTGTGTGTATGTAATTTTAAGTTGTATGATGAAAAATATTAAGCAGAAATCAGGTAGACACGATTGTATAACAGACCTCTATCCATGCACCCTTTGCTCTGCTTAAAAAATTATTAACTAGTGCCCAATCTTGTTTTTCTGTATCCTCCCTCCCTCCTGTATTATTTGAAGCAAATCTCAAATATTATTTCTTCTCTAAATGCTTCAGCACCTATCTCTATAATATACAGATTATTTCTTAAAAACAAGCAAAATACTTTGATCCTATCCAAAAATATTAATAATAGTTATTTATTATCCGATCTGTTCAAATTTCCCAATTTTATTATATAATTTTAATTAATTAATTAATTTATTTTGCGGTACACAGGCCTCTCACTGTTGTGGCCTCTCCTGTTGAGGAGCACAGACTCCGGACGCGCAGGCTCAGCGGCCATGGCTCACGGGCCCAGCCCGAACCGGCATCCCCTGCATCGGCAGGCGGACTCTCAACCACTGCACCACCAGGGAAGCCCAAGAGAAGTTGGCCCTTTGACAGAGCTCCTCATCCCTTCCAAAAGACAAACCCTGCACTGGATTTATAAACCAGATTGCAAATGTTAGAGGAATTTCAGCCTGGGGTAAAGCTCCTAAACAGAAGGCTTGGAAGTCATGTGGCCCAGATATCACATAACCATGTGATGATGTGGTCTTTTATCAAAGGGCCTGGTAAAATTGTGTTCTAGTCATCAGAAGATCTGATATTCATGGTTCTGGGCATTACATGACCTGTCAATCTAGTCTTAAAATGGGTCCTTGGTAAATGTATGTACTTTCTAAAATGTGGGCAGAGGATGGCAAGGAGTTCACATGAGCAGATTCAGAACTGCATTATATAGTAAGGATGCCAGTAAACACAGGTGATTATTGAATGCTTGAAATATGGCTAGTCCAGATGAGGTGTGCTCGAAGCAGAAATGTACACTGGAATTTGAAGACTTGGCATGAAAAAAGGTAAAATATCTCATTAATAATTTTTATATTGATTATACCTTGACATGACACTATTGGATATATAGGGTGACATAAAATACTATTAAAATTTCACCTGTTTATTTTTACGTTTTTAAGGTGTATGATCAGGCCACCCAAGATGGCTGTTCTCTTACTTTCTGCACATCCCCTGCTTGACCAATGCCTGCTTCCCCTACACCCTACTCACATGACTGACCTTCCTACATGTTTCCTCCAGGCCCCAGCTAGTGACTGTTCTAACCTTTAGATCAGAACATCTTCACCATGATAGCTTATTATAGCGGTTGTGAAGGGCATGCCCCTGTGCTAGTTTCGCTGGTAACCAATGAGCCAACCTGATGTCAATTCCCCAGTTCCCCCTGTAACTGGGAACACCCTGGAATATCACTCCAGGACCTTGCTTCACATGAGTAAGCTCCCCCATCCATTAAACCATTGTTGCTGACTCTGAGCTCTTTCTTCGGTCTTGAAGCTGGGCCTTGCAGGCCTGCGTGGTGCAACCCAACATAAGGCGTACTAGAAGACTTAAAGTTACATGTGTGGCTCACATTCTATTTCTATTGGGTAGTACTGTTCTAGAGAATTCAGGCAGGAAATAGTCATTGTCAGTGTCAGAAATACTGGATTCTTCTGGGATGCAGGAATGAGGCTGTGGACTCCAGTACAGAGGTTACTGAGATCAAGGTTGAGCCCTGATTTTTAGAGGTATTGGGCAGAAAAAGGCACTCAGCCACAGGGCCCCAAGAAGACAGAAGCCTCTGTACCCTCCCTGCTTGTCTCCATCCCGACTTGCCACCAGACACCTTCACCTCTTGACTGGATGACTCTAATAGTAGCCTCTTCTAACTGGTCTCCCTGATTCCATTTTGTTCTTCAAGAATCCATTTTTCTGCCACTCCTAATAGCCAGAGTGATTTTTTTAGAAAATTCCTGAATCAACTCAAATAGACTCACTTTAATCTCTTTCATGGCTCCCAATACTCTTGGAATTAAATTCAAGGTCCTTGTCAGCCTGGTCTCAAAAGTCCTTGTTCTGGCCTCCGACTGCTGTCCTGCCTTACCTTCCTTCATTCTCTGCCTCCCTTGGGATATTCCAGCCTCATGAGCCTTCAAGAGGTGCCAGCTGCTTTCCTGCCTCAAGTCCTTTGCCCATGCTACTTCCTCTACCTGGAATACTCTTAACACCTCACCTGGATGATGCCTTCTCATGCTTCAGGTCTCAGCTTAGATATTACTTCCTCTGAGAAAACGCCCTGATTTTCCTGATTTCTTTCCTATTACCCTCTTCTTTTTTTTTTTTTTTTGCGGTACACGGGCCTCTCACTGTTGTGGCCTCTCCCGTTGCGGAGTACAGTCTCCGGACGCGCAGGCTTAGCGGCCATGGCTCACGGGCCCAGCCGCTCCACGGCATGTGGGCTCTTCCCGGACCGGGGCACGAACCCATGTCCCCTGCATCGGCAGGCGGACTCTCAACCACTGCACCACCAGGGAAGCCCTACCCTCTTCTTTATTCTCATCGCATTATCACCTGTTGGCACTC
Organism: Monodon monoceros; assembly: GCF_005190385.1. Classification (NCBI taxonomy): domain Eukaryota; kingdom Metazoa; phylum Chordata; class Mammalia; order Artiodactyla; family Monodontidae; genus Monodon; species Monodon monoceros. The sequence continues at coordinate 20,097,369 of NW_021703769.1, read as the reverse complement.
ATGCTTTTTCACTCTTTCAGCCTATCACTGGGTTTTCCGCTCTGTGCAGTGGGCCCATGTCTGTGGCTTTCCCAGTTTAGTATGGAGACAATCACAGAGGAAGCACATACGAAATATTTGTTGAAAAAAGAATAAATGAACGGAGGTCTATTATGTGAACCAAGACACAAGTTCAATGATGACTAGATGGAAGAGGACTGAGGCTCTGGGATGGGGTGGGAGGGACTGGCAGCTCCAAGGGAAGAGACAGCAGGACACCGAGGCTGGGGCATCAAAGAGGGTCCAGCCTGAGCCCGACGGCGCTGGCTTGGCTTTGCCTTCCCAGGCAGTGACTTCAAAGCCCTTCGCAGGAAGCGAGTCAAGATGTGTCGGTCCCTGGAGGTGTCACTGGCCCTCAGAAGGCCTCTGCCAGGGTTTGATGAAGCACCTTCCGTGGCAGGTCTAGTAATTAACTGTGGCCATGCAGCGTGTTCGTGCCGATGTAAATCATCGGCAGATAACTTTGGGGCTTATCTACTAATGAAAACTCCTTGGCATTTCTGTAAGCATATTATGGTCAATTACAATTAATTCAGTTTGCATCGACTGCCTTTTTCCTTATGCAAAGATTGTGCAAATCGAGTGTGTGAGCCGAGGGCTCCGAGGCCTGTAAAATCCATAATGGTTAGTTCTCAGGGGTGGTGAGGAGAGAATAAAACTGTGGGCTGTTTGAAATTTAAATCAGGGCAAGGCTGGTCAATAGAAACAGGTTTGCAGCACTCAGATTAGCTGGACCAGATTGCAAGGGGACAGGGGGCTACTTTCCTACTGCCCAGACTTACAGGGTCACAGACTGCCCCCTCTCCCAAGCAGTTTTCTCCACCTCTGCATTCCTGGCTGCAGACTCTCCAAGTCCCCAGGGACTCAATTTCCTGTCTGAGGACTCATAACCTCGTGATTCATGAGGACATATTACTGCTGCTTGAGGAGAGATGAGGTTTTTCTCTTTTTCTTTCCCACGGCTCCCAGAACAAAGTTAAGAAAACAGCAGGTGTGAAATTAATTTTTGAAATTTTAGTTTCTGGACCAGCTGACATTTGTTGAATATTAACTCTGTGCCAAGAATTGTGCTCAGTGCTTTATGAATGCTTTCTGAAAATGTTTGTGGATGTCACATGAGCCTATGGGGGTAGATATTCTCATTTCACAAATTTTATAGATGAAGCTTAGAGAGGGAGTGACCTGTCTGTGTTATACAAATAGGAAAAGTTCGGTTGGAATTTAGGTTTCTAATCACCATCTTATACAGTCCCTTGGAGGGCTGAGTCTTACAGAAAGTGATGCTCTGTATTTATGGGTTTTGTTATCAAGCTCATCTGTAGCCAATGCCTGAAGAAGAGAGAATGTTCCTTTCCTGTAGGGGAAGCTGAGACTGTGGGGCTTCCCATGAAAGTCAGAGATTGGCTGGCTGGGTTTTCCTAGGCAGAGAGATGACACCCATATGATGCTGTAGCCATGAGCAGTGTTGGGGATGTCTCTCAGAGGTTCCTCTCCTCTTGAAAGGTGACATCCACCTCAGCTATCCAGAGAGAACCCCATAGTCTGCCTGAACAATACCGAGTTATAGTGGGGTATAGCTATAGCTCTTGTAGAGGTTGTTGGCATCTTGTGCCAAATCCCCTCGTCCTTATGACTCAAGTGCATGCCAGCCCAACTTCCAACTTTCAACCCTGTCATTTCTTTACTTAAGGCTTTTCTCTAGCCATCAGGGTCCACTTGCCCAGCTGTGTAGCAGGTCAGAAGTGCCAGGGAATTAATGTTCCTCAGAAGCAAACTTAACAAAGAGTGATGGAATTTGGTGTATAAACACCACAGCCCCCTACCCCTCAGGTGAGATACTCTGCAGTACGTGGTTCCCAGAAGATTATACCCCAGTTGCCCATGGTGGGCTCACTTCTTCACTCTCTTATTGGTATTTCCTCGAATCACCTCCTAAGTAAAACAACTGCACTCGAATCCTTATCTCAAGGTCTACTTTTGGAGAAACTAAACTAGGGTAGTTCTTAACTTTAGGCATAAGCCTGCTGCAAAAAATGTTTTATGGCTTTACAAATGGCTTATTTTTAATTGTACAAGGAAACATAAACATAATCTCATAAACATTACAGTTACTTTCAAAGTCCCCCTTGACCCTCTTCCCCAATAACTTCCCCGCCCAGAAATGACCATTGTCATTATTTTAGTGTTTCTCCTTCCAGACACTTTCTATTCATTTACACACGCACACTATCCACTTTGCATATTGACCTGCAATGTATTGTTTTTGTTTTGGAGTTCTTTCCATCTAAGTACACAACACGCTACCTCGCTTCTTTTAAATACTGTTATCACATTACATGGTATGAATTTAGCTGAGTTTATTTAGCTTCTCCCCTGTTGGTGGATATGTAGGTTATTCCCAGTTCTGTGATAGCTTCAACTTTGGGGGCTTCCTCTTTAGAGCATGGACTGTCCTAATGAGGGTCAATTCCCTCAAATTAAGGGCTCTGCAATCACTCTCTGGTGAATCCTGAAACAACCACAATGCTGGTTATAAAATGAAGATATTATGAAAACCAGAAAGAATTTCTGGGGCATTCCAGACAATATAACATGACTCCTCCACGTCTCTAGAGGACTCGAACCAGACTCTGAAGAGGTGGATTGGGACAGAATGCTGGAGAGAGAAGAAGGGGAGGGGAGCAAGCAGGGGGGATAAGGACTGAGGAAGAGGAGGTTTTTTTTCGGTCCCAGACTCTTGAAGCTCCATTTGCTAATTTATCGTAAGACCACAGAAAAATTGATCCCTCCTGCTCCGTCCAGATGTTGCTTTCTTGAGTTCTGGCCTCGCCCCCATGGCTCTTACCACATCAAGGAGGTGGATAGAAATTAAAAAAATAGCTTTTGCTTTAGTAGGATTAAAATCCCCTCTCGTATTTTTTTGCACCATCTCAGTCATGGAGCCTGTTCTGGGAAGCATATATTATTAGGTTGAACCATATGAAAGTAACATTTTTGTAGGTCAAAATGATCAAATACCTTCAGTTTCATGTGGTTCAACTGGATATTTTTGGGGAGCAATTCAAATTTATTTTTTAGGTGATGGGGTTGGGGTGACAGTATGGCTGCAACCTCATGAGAGACCCTGAGCCAGATCCACCCAACTAATCAAGTCCCTTTATCTCTCTGTGCCTCAGTTTCCTCATCTCTAGAATGAATATAATAATAGTAGTTCACAGGACTGATATAAAGGAAATTGAAATAATATATGTCAAAGATGTAAAATCCTGCCTGTCTCATAGAAAAACTTAGTAAAGTGTAACTGCAATTGTCATCAGAATTATTGAGCGATAAGATGCCAGTAAAAAAAGGTAAAGAGACTTAATATTTACTGAGTGACTACTGTCTAATAAACTTTGGATACACGCTTTACACAAACTTCATTAAAAGAAAACAATGCTGTGTGAGACCATGAATATCTCTGAATTTTCCACATGCTGGAAATGAATCTCAGAATTGTTAAGTAACTTACCAAAGATGGAAAATATAGAGAAGTTTAAAAGTCATATGAGGCATGGTGAATATATACGTTTAGTTGGAATTCCAGAAGATGAGAGAAAAGAAAATGGAGCAGAAGCAACATTTTAAGTGATTAATAGCCAAAAATTTTCCAAATACGATGAAAGACATCATGTAATTATCCAAGAAAATGAACCCAAATAAAACTACACTTGGTTCATCACAGTGAAACTGGTGAAAATAAAAACAAGAGAGAGGAGGGCCTTCAAGATGGCAGAGGAATAAGACGTGGAGATCACCTTGCTCCCCACAAATATATCAAAACTACATCTACATATGGAACAACTCCTACAGAACACCTACTGAACGCTGGCAGAAGACCTCAGATTTCCCAAAAGGCAACAAACTCCCCACCTACCTGGGTAGGGCAAAAGAAAAACGAAAAAGCAGAGACAAAAGGATAGGGACGGGACCTGCACCAGTGGGAGGGAGCCATGAAGGAGGAAAGGTTTCCACACACTAGAAGCCCCTTTGCGGGCAGAGACAGGGGGTGGCAGGGGGGAAGCTTCAGAGCCACAGAGAAGAGCGCAGCAACAGGGGTGTGGAGGGCAAAGCAGAGAGGTTCCCTCACAGAGGATCAGTGCCGACCAACACTCACCAGCCCGAGAGGCTTCTCTGCTCACCCACCGGGGCGGGCGGGGCTGCGAGCTGAGGCTCGGGCTTCCGTCGATCCCAGGGAGAGGACTGCTGTTGACGGCGTCAACACAACCTGAAGGGTGTTAGTGCACCATGTCTAGCCGGGAGGGAGTCCGGAAAAAAGTCTGGACCTGCCTAAGAGGCAAGAGACCATTGTTTCGGGGTGCGTGGGGAGAGGGGATTCAGAGCACCACCTAAAGGCGTTCCAGAGACGGGCGCGAGCCGCAGCTATCAGCGTGGACCCCAGAGACGGGCATGAGACACTAAGGCTGCTGCTGCCGCCACCAAGAAACCTGTGTGCGAGCACAGGTCACTATCCACACCTCTCTTCCGGGGAGCCTGTGCAGCCCACCACTGCCAGGGTCCCGTGATCCAGGGACAACTTCCCCGGGAGAACACACGGCGCACCTCAGGCTGGTGCAACATCATGCCGGCCTCTGCCGCCGCAGGCTTGCCCCGCATCCCCACCCCTCCCTCCCCCAGCCTGAGTGAGCCAGAGCGCCCGAATCAGCTGCCCCTTTAACCCCGTCCTGTCTGAGCGAAGAACAGATGCCCTCCCTCCAGAGACCTACACGCAGAGGCGGGGCCAAATCCAAAGCTGAGGCCCTGGGAGCTGTGGGAACAAACAAGAGAAAGGGAAATCTCTCCCAGCAGCCTCAGGAGCAGCGGATTAAATCTCCACAATCAACTTGATGTACCCTGCAACTGTGGAATACCTGAATAGACAACAAATCATCCCAAAATTGAGGCAGTGGACCTTGGGAGCAACTGTAGACTTGGGGTTTGCTGTATGGGACTGACTAGTTTCTAATATTTATGTTTATCTTAGTATAGTTTTTAGCATTTGTTATCAACGGTGGATTTGTTTATTGGTTTGGTGGCTCTTATTTTATTACTTTTTGACATTTTAAATTTTAATATTTTTTTATTTCAATAACTTTATTTCTTTTCTTTTTTTTTTCTATTTTTTCTCCCTTTTCTTCTGAGCTGTGTGGCTAACAGGGTCTTGGTGCTCCGGCCGGGTGTCAGGCCTGAGCCTCTGAGGTGGGAGAGCTGAGTTCAGGATACTGGACCACCAGAGACCTCCAGGCCCCATGTAATATCAAATGGCGAAAGGTCTCCCAGAGGTCTCCATCTCAACGCTAAGACCCAGCTTGACTCAACGACCAGCAAGCTACAGTGCTGGACACCCTATGCCAAACAACTAGCAAGACAGGAACACGACCCAACCCATTAGCAGACGGGCTGCCTAAAATCATAATAAGGTCACAGACACCCCAAAACACACCACTGGACATGGTCTTGCCCACCAGAAAGACAAGATCCAGCCTCATCCACCAGAACACAGGCACCAGTCACCTCCACTAGGAAGCCTACACAACCCACTGAACCAACCTCACCCATTGGGGTCAGACACCAAAAACAACGGGAACTACGAACCTGCAGCCTGTGAAAAGGAGACTCCCAAAACAGTAAGTTAAGCAAAATGAGAAGACAGAGAAATGTGTAGCAGGTGAAGGAGCAAGGTAAAAACCCACCAGACCAAACAAATGAAGAGGAAATAGGCAGTATACCTGAAAAAGAATTCAGAGTAATGATAGTAAAGAGGATCCAAAATCTTGGAAATAGAATGGAGAAAATACAAGAAACGTTTAACAGGGAACTAGAAGAACTAAACAGCAAACAAACAATGATGAACCACAAAATAAATGAAATTAAAAATTCTCTACAAGGAATCAATAGCAGCATAACTGAGGCAGAAGAACGGATAAGTGACCTGGAAGATAAAATAGTGGAAATAACTACTGCAGAGCAGAATAAAAAACAAAGAATAAAAAGAACTGAGGAAAGTCTCAGAGACCTCTGGGACAATATGAAGCGCACCAACATTCGAATTACAGGGGTCTCAGAAGAAGAAGAGAAAAAGAAAGGGACTGAGAAAATATTTCAAGAGATTATAGTTGAAACTTCCCTAATATGAGAAAGGAAATAATCAATCAAGTCCAGGAATTTCAGAGAGTCCCATACAGGATAAATCGAAGGAGAAACATGCCAAGACACATATTAAGCAAACTATCAAAAATTAAATACAAAGAAAAAATATTAAAAGCAGCAAGGAGAAAACAACAAATAACATAAAAGGGAATCCCCATAAGGTTAACAGCTGATCTTTCAGCAGAAACTCTGCAAGCCAGAAGGGAGTCACAGGACATATTTAAAGAGATGAAAGGGAAAAACCTACAACAAGGATTAATCTACCCAGCAAGGGTCTCATTCAGATTTGATGGAGAGACTAAAACCTTTACAGACAAGCAAAAGCTACGAGAATTCCGCACCACCAAACCAGCTTTACAACAAATGATAAAGGAACTTCTCTAGACAGGAAACTCAAAAGAAGGAAAAGACCTACAATAACAAACCCAAAACAATTAAGAAAATGGTAATAGGAACATACATATCAATAATTACCTTAAATGTAAACAGATTAGAAGCTCCAACCAAAAGGCATAGACTGGCTGAATGGATACTAAAACAAGACATGTATATATGATGTCTACAAGAGACCCATTTCAGAACTAGGGACACATACAGACTGAAAGTGAGGGGGTGGAAAAAGATATTCCATGCAAATGGAAATCAAAAGAAAGCTGGAGTACCAATTCTCATATCAAACAAAATAGACTTTAAAATAAAGACTATTACAAGAGACAAACAAGGCCACTACATAATGATCAAGGAATCAATACAAGAAGAAAATATAACAATTGTAAATATATATGCAGCCAACCTAGGAGCACCTCAATACATAAGGCAAATGAAAACAGCCATAAAATGGGAAATCGACAGTAACACAATCATAGTAGGGGGCGTTAACACCCCACTTTCACTGACGGACAGATCACCCAAAATGAAAATAAATAAGGAAACACAAGCTTTAAATGACACATTAAAAAAGATGGACTTAACATATTTATAGGACATTCCATCCAAAAACAACAGAATACTCTTTCTTCTCAAGTGCTCATGGAACATTCTCCAGGATAGATCATATCTTGGGTCACAAGGAGAGCGTTGGTAAATTTAAGAAAATTGAAATTGTATCAAGTATCTTTTCTGAACACAACGCTATGAGACTAGATATCAAGTACAGGAAAAAACCTGTATAAAATACAAACACATAGAGGCTAAACAACACACTACTAAATAACCAAGAGATCACTGAAGAAATGAAAGAGGAAATTTAAAAATACCTAGAAAAAAATGACAATGAAAACACGATGACCCAAAACCTATGAGATACAGCAAAAGCAGTTCTAAGAGGGAAGTTTATAGCAATACAATCCTACCTCAAGAAACAAGGGAAATCTCAAAGAAACAACCTAAACTTACTCCTAAAGCAATTAGAGAAAGAAGAACAAAAAAGCCCTAAAGTAAGCAGAAGGAAAGAAATCATAAAGATCAAATCAGAAATAAATGAAAAATAAATGAAGGAAACAATAGCAAAGATCAATAAAATGAAAAGCTGGTTCTTTGAGAAGATAAACAAAATTGACAAAGCTTTAGCCAGACTCATCAAGAAACAAAAGGAGAAGACTCAAATCACTAGAATTAGAAATGAAAAACGAGAAATAACTGAAACTGCAGAAATACAAAGGCTCATGAGAGATTACTTACAGGCAACTATATGCCAATAAAATGGACAACCTGGAAGAAATGGACAAATTCTTAGAAATACACAACCTTCTGAGACTGAACCAGGAAGAAACAGAAAATGTGAACAGACCAATCACAAGCACTGAAATTGAAACTGAGATTAAAAATTCTCCAAAAAACAAAAGCCCAGGACCTGATAGCTTCACAGGGGAATTCTATCAAACATTTAGAGAAGAGCTAACACTGATCCTTCTCAAACTCTTCCAAAATATAGCAGAGGGAGGAACACTCCCAAACTCATTGTACGAGGCCACCATCACCCTGATACCAAAACTGTACAAAGATGTCACAAAAAAAGAAAACTACAGCCAATATCACTGAAGAACATGGATGCAAAACTCCTCAATAAAATATTAGCAAACAGAATCCAAGAGCACATGAAAAAGATCATACACCATGATCAAGTGGGGTTTATCCCAGGAATGCAAAGATTCTTCAATATATGCAAATTAAGCAATGTGATACACCATGTTAACAAATTGAAGGATAAAAACCATATGATAAGCTTTTGGCAAAATTCAACACACATTTATGATAAAAACCCTCCAAAAAGTAGTCATAGAGGGAACTTACCTTAACATAATAAAGGTTGTATATGTCAAATCCACAGCCAACATCGTTCTCAATAGTGAAAAATTGAAACCATTTCCACTAAGATCAGGAACAAGACAAGGCTGCCCACTTTCACTGCTATTATTCAACATAGTTTTGGAAGTTTTAGCCACAGCAATCAGAGAAGAAAAAGAAATAAAAGTATCCAAATCCAAAAAGAAGTAAAACTGTCACTGTTTGCAGATGACATGATATTATACATAGAGAATCCCAAAGATGCTACCAGAAAACTACTAGAGCTGATCAATGCATTTGGTAAAGTTGCAGGACACAAAACTAATGCACAGAAATCTCTTGCATCCCTATACACTAATGATGAAAAATCTGAAAGAGAAATTAAGGAAACACTCCCATTTACCATTGCAAAAAAAAAAAAAAAATACCTAGGAATAAACCTACCTAAGGAGACAAAAGACCTGCATGCAGTGATGTATAAGTCACTGATGAAAGAAATTAAAGACTATGCAAATGGAGAGATATGCCATGTTCTTGGTTTCGGAAGAATCAACATTGTGAAAATGACTATACTAACCAAAGCAATCTACAGATTCAGTGCAATCCCTATCAAACTACCAATGGCATTTTTCACAGAACTAGAACAAAAAATTTCAGAATTTGTATGGTAGCACAAAAGACCCCGAATAGCCAAAGCAATCTTGAGAAAGAAAAACGGAGCTAGCGGAAGCAGTGTCCCTGACTTCAGACTATACTACAAATCTACAGTAATCAAGTACTGACACAAAAACAGAAATATAGATCAATGGAACAGGATACAAAGCCCAGAGATAAGCCCATGCACATATGGTCACCTTATCTTTGATAAAGGAGGCAATAATATACAATGGAGAAAAGACAGCCTCTTCAATAGGTGGTGCTGGGAAAACTGGACAGCTACATGTAAAAGAATGAAATTAGCACACTCCCTAACACCATACAGAAAAATAAGCTCCAAATGGGTTAAAGACCTAAATGTAAGTCCAGACACTATCAAACTCTTAGAGGAAAACATAGGCAGAACACTCTAGGACATAAGTCACAGCAAGATCCTTTTTGACCCACCTCCTAGAGAAATGGAAATAAAAACAGAAAATAAACAAATGGGACCTAATGAAACTCAAAAGCCTTCGCACAGCAAAGGAAAACATAAACAAGATGAACAGACAACCCTCAGAATGGGAAAACATATTTGCAAATGAAACAACTGACAAAGGATTAATCTCCAAAATATACAAGCAGCTCATGCAGGCTCAATATCAAAAAAACTAGACAACCAAATCCAAAATTGGGCAGAAGACCTAAATAGACATTTCTCCAAAGAAAATATACAGATTGCCAACAAATACATGAAAGAATGCCCAACATCATTAATCATTAGAGAAATGCAAATCAAAACTACAATGAGGTATCACCTCACACTACTCAGAGTGGCCATCATCAAAAAATCTACAAACAATAAATGCTGGAGAGGGTGTGGAGAAAAGGGAACCCTCTTGCACTGTTGGTGGGAATGTAAATTAATACAGCCACTATGGAGAACGGTATGGAGGTTCTTTAAAAAGCTATAAATAGAATTACCATACAACCCAGCAATCCCACTACTGGGCATATACCCTAAGAAAACCATAATTCAAAAAGAGTCATGTACCGCAATGTTCATTGCAGCACTATTTACAATAGCCAGGACATGGAAGCAACGTAGGTGTCCATCAACAGATGAATGGATAAAGAAGATGTGGCACATATATGCAATGGAATATTACTCATCCATAAAAAGAAACGAAATTGAGTTATTTGTAGTGAGGTGGATGGACCTAGAGTCTGTTATACAGAGTGAAGTAAGTCAGAAAGAGAAAAACAAATACCGTATGCTAACACATATATGTGGAATCTAAAAAAAAAAAAAGTTCTGATGATCCTAGGGGCAGGACAGGTATAAAGACGCAGACGTAGCGAATGGACTTGAGGAAACGGGAGGGGGAAGGGTAAGCTGGAACGAAGTGAGAGAGTAGCATTGACATATATACACTACCAAATGTAAAATAGCTAGTGGGAAGCAGCCGCATAGCATAGGGAGATCAACTCGGTGCTTTGTAACCACCTAGAGGGGTGGGATAGGGAGGGTGGGAGGGAAATGCAAGAGGGAGGGGATATGGGAATATATGTATACATATAGCTGATTCACTTTGTTATACAGCAGAAACTAACACAACAATTTAAAGCAATTGTACTGCAATAAAGATGTTTAAAAAAAAAAAAAAACTAAAGAGAAAACAATCTTAAAAGCAACCAAAAGAGAAAAAACATATTGCCTTCAAAGGTGCAAAAATAATACTTAGAACAGATTTTGTAACAGAAATTATGCAAGCAGAACACAATGAAACAATAACTTTAAAATATTAAAGAAAATAATTGTTAACCAGCATTTTGCACACAGAAAAATATTCTTTAAAGGTGAAGGAGAAATAAATACATTTTCATGTAAACAGAACCTGATATAATTTATACAAGTATGAACTAAAGGAAATGATAAAGGATGTTCTTTAGGCAGAAGGGAAATAATTCCAGACAAAAACATGGAAATTATGAAAGAATGAAGAGCTACAGGAGGGGTAAATATGTGGGCACATCTAAATAAGTATTGACTATACAATAAATGGCAATAATGTTTTGTCATTGCAATATTAAAACAAAAGAAAACAGAGATAGAAATAGAATTGATGTATTCTATGGTTCTCATAATACCTGGGGAGAAGTAAAAGTACTGGGACTTCCCTGGTAGTCTAGCAGTTAAGACTCCACACTTCCACTGAAAGGGGCATGGGCATGGGTTCAATCCCATGGCCAAAAAAAAAGAGGTAATAGTACTAACTTTAATACAACTAATAATTCAAGGATGTTGTAATCTTTAGGATAACTTGTAAAAGAAGAGTAAAGAAATGTATAGCTAAAACTTTAATTGAAGGTAGAATGGAATTATAATAACAAAAAATGATTAATCACAAAGAAGGCAAGAAAGGAGAGATAAGTGAACATAAGATAGATGGAAAAACTGAAGACAAATAGTAAATTTTTGGATTTAAGTCAAAGTATATCTTTAATTTTATTAAATGTATATGGCCTAAATTCTGCAATTATAAGCAAATTTTTTTCATAAAAGCATATACAGCTTATAAAGTATTTGCTTTAAATATGAGGGCACACAAACTTTGAAAATAAAAGAGTGCAGTAACTAAGCAAATGATATCTGGGATAATCATCCTTATATAAGACAAGGCCTACTTTAAGAAAAGAAGTACTACCAGATCTAAAGATAGACATTTCCTAAGGATGGAAGGGTCAAATCCCCAAGACGATGTAACAATTCTAAGTTCATATTTAACTAATTAACATAGTTTCAAAACATTTAAAATAGATAAATCAACAATCATAGCGGGTGACTTTACAGAAAAACCCGAACGAACTTTTTGGCCAACCGAAAGTAATTTCCTCGGAACTGACAGGGAAAAAAACAGACCAAAAAATCAGTACAGGTATACCTTGTTCTGTTGTGCTTCACTTTATTGCACTTTGCAGATATTGCATTTTTTACAAATGGAAGGTCTGTGACAACCCTGCATCAAGCAAGTCTATTGGCACCATTTTCTAACAGCATTTTCTCACTGTGTATTTGTGTCATGTTTTGGTAGTTCTCACAATACTTTGAACTTTTTATTGTTATTATGTTTGTTATGGTGCACTATGATCAGTGATCTTTGATGTGATTACTGTAATAATTTTGGAGGTACTATGCACATTGTTGTCTTATTTTAAGAAATTGCCACAGTCACCCTAGCCTTCAGCAACCACCACCCTGATCAGTTAGTCGCCATCAACACTGAAGCAAGACTCTCCACCCACAAAATGATTACAACTTGCTGAAGGCTCAGATTATGGTTAGCATTTTTTAGCAATAAATTATTTAAAAATAAGGTATGTACATTGTTTTTTTAGGCATAATGCTATTGCACACTTAAGAGACTACAGTAAAGTGTAAGCATAATTTTTTTTTAAAAGCACAACTTTTATATGCACTGGGAAACCAAAAAGTTTGTGTGACTTGCTTTATTTTTTTTATTTTTATTTTTTGTTTTTTTAAACATCTTTATTGAAGTATAATTGCTTTACAACGGTGTGTTAGTTTCTGCTTTATAACAAAGTGAATCAGGTATACATATACATATATTCCCATGTCTCTTCCCTCTTGCGTCTCCCTCCCTCGCACCCTCACTATCCCACCCCTCTAGGTGGTCTCAAAGCACCGAGTTGATCTCCCTGTGCTACGCGGCTGCTTCCCACTAGCTATCTATTTTACGTTTGTTAGTGTATATATGTCCATGCCACTCTCTCGCTTTGTGACAGCTTACCCTTCCCCCTCCCCATACCCTCAAGTCCATTCTCTAGTAGGTTTGTGTCTTTAGTCCTGTCTTACCCCTAGGTTCTTCATGGCATTTTTTTGTTCTTAAATTCCATATATATGTATTAGCATACGGTATTTGTCTTTCTCTTTCTGACTTACTTCACTCTGTAGGACAGACTCTAGGTCCATCCACCTCATTACAAATAGCTCAATTTCTTCTCTTTTTATCAGTGAGTAATATTCCATTGTATATATGTGCCACATCTTCTTTATCCATTCATCTGATGATGGACACTTAGGTTGTTTCCATCTCTGGGCTATTGTAAATAAAGCTGCAATGAACATTTTGGTACATGACCCTTTTTGAATTATGGCTTTTTCAGGGTATATGCCCAGTAGTGGGATTGCTTGGTCATATGGTAGTTCTATTTGTAGTTTTTTAAGGAACCTTCATACTGTTCTCCATAGTGGCTGTACCAATTCACATTCCCACCAACAGTGCAAGAGGGTTCCCTTTTCTCCACACCCTCTCCAGCATTTATTGTTTGTAGATTTTTTGATGATGGCCAGTCTGACCGGTGTGAGATGATACCGCATTGTAGTTTTGATTTTCATTTCTCTAATGATTAATAATGTTTAGCATTCTTTCATGTGTTTGTTAGCAGTCTGTATATCTTCTTTGGAGAAATGTCTATTTAGGTCTTCTGCCCATTTTTGGATTGGGTTGTTTGTTTTTTTGTTATTGAGCTGCATGAGCTGCTTATAAATTTTAGAAATCAATCCTTTGTCAGTTGCTTCATTTGCAAATATTTTCTCCCATTCTGAGGGTGGTCTTTTGGTCTTGTTTATGGTTTCCTTTGCTGTGCAAAATCCTGGAAGTTTCATTAGGTCCCATTTGTTTATTTTTGTTTTTATTTCCATTTCTGTAGGAGGTGGGTCAAAAAGGATCTTGCTGTGATTTATGTCATAGAGGGTTCTGCCTATGTTTTCCTCTAAGAATTTGATAGTTTCTGGCTTTACATTTAGGTCTTTAGTCCATTTTGAGCTTATTTTTGTGTATGGTGTTAGGGAGTGATCTAATCTCATACTTTTACATGTAGCTGTCCAGTTTTCCCAGCACCACTTTTTGAAGAGGCTGTCCTTTCTCCACTGTACATTCCTGCCTCCTTTATCAAATATAAGGTGACCATATGTGTGTGGGTTTATCTCTGGGCTTTCTATCCTGTTCCATCGATCTAACTTTCTGTTATTGTGCCAATACCATACTGTCTTGATTACTGTAGCTTTGTAGTATAGTCTGAAGTCAAGGAGACTGATTACTCCAGCTCCGTTTTTCTTTCTCAAGATTGCTATGGCTATTCGGGGTCTTTTGTGTTTCCATATACATTGTGAAATTTTTTTGTTCTAGTTCTGTGAAAACTGCCATTGGTAGTTTGATAGGGATTGCATTGAATCTGTAGATTGCTTTGGGTAGTAGAGTCATATTCACAAGGTTGATTCTTCCAATCCAAGAACATGGTATATCTCTCCATCTATTTGTATCATGTTTAATTTCTTTCATCAGTGTGTTATAATTTTCTGCATACACGTCTTTTGTCTCCTTAGGTAGGTTTATTCCTAGATATTTATTCTTTTTGTTGCAATGGTAAATGGGAGTGTTTTCTTGATTTCACTTTCAGATTTTTCATCATTAGTGTATAGGAATGCCAGAGATTTCTGTGCATTAATTTTGTATCCTGCTACTTTCCCAAATTCATTGATTAGCTCTAGTAGTTTTCTGGTAGCATCTTTAGGATTCTCTATGTATAGTATCATGTCATCTGCAAACAGTGACAGCTTTACTTCTTTTCCGATTTGGATTCCTTTTATTTCCTTTTCTTCTCTGATTGCTGTGGCTAAAACTTCCAAAACTATGTTGAATAAGAGTGGTGAGAGTGGGCAACCTTGTCTTGTTCTTGATCTTAGTGGAAATGCTTTCAGTTTTCACCACTGAGGACGATGTTGGCTGTGGGCTTGTCATATATGGCCTTTATTATGTTGAGGAAAGTTCCCTCTATGTCTACTTTCTGGAGGATTTTTATCATAAATGGGTGTTGAATTTTGTCGAAAGCTTTCTCTGCATCTATTGAGATGATCATATGGTTTTTCTCCTTCAGTTTGTTAATATGGTGTATCACGTTGATTGATTTACATATATTGAAGAATCTTTGCATTCCTGGAATAAACCCCACTTGATCATGGTGTATGACCCTTTTAATGTGCTGCTGGATTCTGTTTGCTAGTATTTTGTTGAGGATTTTTGCATCTATGTTCATCAGTGATATTGGCCTGTAGTTTTCTTTCTTTGTGACGTCTTTGTCTGGTTTTGGTATCAGGGTGATGGTGGCCTCGTACAATGAGTTTGGGAGTGTTCCTCCCTCTGCGATATTTTGGAAGAGTTTGAGAAGGATAGGTGTTAGCTCTTCTCTAAATATTTGATAGAATTCGCCTGTGAAGCCATCTGGTCCTGGGCTTTTGTTTGTTGGAAGATTTTTAATCTCAGTTTCAATTTCAGTGCTTGTGATTGGTGTGTTCATATTTTCTATTTCTTCCTGATTCAGTCTTGGCAGGTTGTATACTTCTAAGAATTTGTCCATTTCTTCCAGGTTGTCCATTTTATTGGCATAGAGTTGCTTGTAGTAATCTCTCATGATCTTTTGTATTTCTGCAGTGTCATTTGTTACTTCTCCTTTTTCATTTCTAATTCTATTGATTTGAGTCTTCTCCCTTTTTTTCTTCATGAGTCTGGCTAATCATTTATCAATTTTGTTTATCTTCTCAAAGGACCAGCTTTTAGTTTTATTGATCTTTGCTATCGTTTCCTTCATTTCTTTTTCATTTATTTCTGATCTCATTTTTATGATTTCTTTCCTTCTGCTAACTTTGGGTTTCTTTTGTTCTTCTTTCTCTAATTGCTTTAGGTGCAAAGTTGGGTTGTTTATTCGAGATGTTTCCTGTTCTTAAAGTAGGATTGTATTGCTATAAACTTCCCTCTTATAACTGCTTTTGCTGCATCCCATAGCTTTTGGTTCGTCGTGTCTCCATTGTCATTTGTTTCTAGGTATTTTTTTTATTTCCTCTTTGATTTCTTCAGTGATCACTTTGTTATTAAGTAGTTTATTGTTTAGCCTCCATGTGTTTGTATTTTTACAGATCTTTTCTTGTAATTGATATCTAGTCTCATAGCGTTGTTGTCAGAAAATTTACTTGATACAATTTCAATTTTCTTAAATTTACCAAGGCTTGATTTGTGACCCAAGGTATGATCTATCCTGGAGAATGTTCCATAAGCACTTGAGAAAAATGTGTATTCTGTTGTTTTTGGATGGAATGTCCTATAAATATCAATTAAGTCCATCTTGTTTAATGTATCATTTAAAACTTGTGTTTCCTTATTTATTTTCATTTTGGATGATCTGTCCATTGGTGAAAGTGGGGTGTTAAAGTCCCCTACTACGAATGTGTTACTGTCGATTTCCCCTTTTATGGCTATTAGCATTTGCCTTATGTACTGAGGTGCTCCTATGTTGGGTACATAAATATTTACAATTGTTATATCTTCTTGTTGGATTGATCACTTGATCATTACGTAGTGTCCTTCTTTGTCTCTTGTTGTTGTCTTTATTTTAAAGTCTATTTTGTCCGATATGAGAATTGCTACTCCAGTTTTTTTGGTTTCCATTTGCATGGAATATCTTTTTCCATCCCCTTATTTTCAGCCTGTATGTGTCTCTAGGTCTGAAGTTGGTCTCTTGTAGATAGCATATATATGGTCTTGTTTTTGTATCCATTCAGCCAATCTGTGTCTTTTGGTGGGAGCATTTAGTCCATTTACATTTAAGGTAATTATCAATATGTATGTTCCTATTCCCATTTTCTTAATTGTTTTGGGTTCATTATTGTAGGTCTTTTCATTCTGTTGTGTTTCTTGCCTAGAGAAGTTCCTTTAGCATTTGTTGTAAAGCTGGTTTGGTGGTGCTGATCTCTCTCAGCCTTTGCTTGTCTGTAAAGGTTTTAATTTCTCCATCAAATCTGAATGAAATCCCTGCTGGGTAGAGTAATCTTGTTTGCAGGTTTTTCTCCTTCATCACTTTAAATATGTCCTGCCAGTCCCTTCTGGCTTGCAGAGTTTCTGCTGAAAGATCAGCTGTTAACCTTATGGGGATTTCCTTGTGTGTTATTTGTTGTTTTTCCCTTGCTGCTTTTAATATGTTTTCTTTGTATTTAATTTTTGACAGTTTGATTAATATGTGTCTTGGCATATTTCTCCTTGGATTTATCCTGTATGGGACTTTCTGTGCTTCCTGGACTTGATTAACTATTTCCTTTCCCATATTAGGGAAGTTTTCAACTATAATCTCTTCAAATATTTTCTCAGTCCCTTTCTTTTTCTCTTCTTCTTATGGAACCCCTATAATTTGAATGTTGGTGTGTTTAATGTTGTCCCAGAGGTCCCTGAGACTGTCCTCAGTTCTTTTCATTCTTTTTTCTTTATTTTTCTCTGCAGTAGTTATTTCCACTATTTTATCTTCCAGGTCACTTCTCCGTTCTTCTGCCTCAGTTATTCTGCTATTGATCCCATCTGGGGTATTTTTAATTTCATTTATTATGTTGTTCATCATTGCTTGTTTCATCTTTAATTCTCCTAGGTCCTTGTTAAATGTTTCTTGAATTTTGTCTATTCTATTTCCAAGATTTTTGATCATCTTTATTATCATTATTCTGAATTCTTTTTCAGGTAGACTGCCTATTTCCTCTTCATTTGTTTGGCCTGGTGGGTTTTTATCTTGCTCCTTCATCTGCTGTGTGTTTTTCTGTCTTCTCATTTTGCTTAACTTACTGTTTTTGGAATCTCCTTTTCACTGGCTGCAGGTTCGTAGTTCCCATTGTTTTTGGTGTCTGTCCCCAGTGGCTAAAGCTGGTTCAGTGGGGTGTGTAGGCTTCCTGGTGGAGGGGACTAGTGCCTGTGTTCTGGTGGATGAGGCTGGATCTTGTCTTTCTGGTGGGCAGGTCCACGTCTGGTGGTGTGTTTTGGGATGTCTGTGGACTTATTATGATTTTAGGCAGCCTCTCTGCTATGGGTGGGGTTGTGTTCCTGTCTTGCTAGTTGTTTGGCATAGGGTGTCCAGCACTGTAGCTTGCTGGTCATTGAGTGAAGCTGGCTGCTGGTGTTGAGATGGAGATCTCTGGGAGATTTTCACTGTTTGATATTATGTGGAGCTGGGAGGTCTCTTGTGGACCAGTGTCGTGATGTTGGCTCTCCCCTCTCAGAGGCACAGCACTGACTCCTGGCTGCAGCACCAAGAGCCTTTCATCCACACAGCTCAGAATAAAAGGGAGAAAAAGTAGAAAGAAAGAAAGAAGGAAAGAAAGGAGGGACTGAGGGAGGGAGGGAGGGAGGGAGGAAGGAAGGAGGGAAGGAAGAAAAGAAATAAAATAAAATAAGATAAAATAAAATAAAGTTATTAAAATAATTATTAAGAAAAAAAATTTTTTAAAGAAAAAAAAGAAAATGGATGGATAGAATCCTAGGACAAATGGTGGAAGCAAAGCTATACAGGCAAAATCTCACACAGAGGCATACACATACACACTCACAAAAAGAGGAGAAGGGGAAAAAATAATAAACCTTGCTCTCAAAATCCACCTCCTCAATTTGGGATGATTGGTTGTCTATTCAGGTATTCCACAGATGCAGGGTACATCAAGTTGATTGTGGAGATTTAATCCGCTGCTCCTGAGGCTCCTGGGAGAGATTCCCTTTCTCTTCTTTGTTTGCACAGCTCCCGGGGCTCAGCTTTGGATTTGGCCCCGCCTCTGCGTGTAGGTCTCTGGAGGGCGTCTGTTCTTCACTCACAGGATGGGATTAAAGGAGCAGCTGCTTCGGGGACTCTGGCTCACTGAGGCCGGGGGCAGGGAGGGGCACGGAGTGCGGGGCGAGCCTGCGGCGGCAGAGGCTGGCGGGACGTTGCACTAGCCTGAGACACTCCGTGTGTTCTCCTGGGGAAGTTGTCCCTGGATCCCAGGACCCTGGCAGTGGCGGGCTGCACAGGCTCCTCGGAAGGGGGGTGTGGATAGTGACCTGTTCTCGCACACAGGCTTCTTGGTGGCGGCAAGCAGCAGCCTTAGTGTCTCATGCCTGTCTCTGGGGTCTGCACTGTTATCCACGGCTCGCACCCATCTCTGGACCTCCTTTAAGCAGCGCTCTTAATCCCCTCTCCTCGCGCACCAGGAAACAAAAGAGGGAAGAAAAAGTCTCTTGCCTCTTTGGCAGGTCCAGACTTTTCCCTGGACTCCCTTCTGGCTAGCCATGGTGCACTAGCCCCCTGCAGGCTGTGTTCACGCCGCCAACCCCAGTCCCCTCCCTGTGCTCCGACCAAGCCCGAGCCTCAGCTCCCAGCCCCGCCCGCCCCGGCGGGTGAGCAGACAAGCCTCTCGCTCTGCTGAGTGCTGGTCGCCACCGATCCTCTGTGCGGGCATCTCTCCACTTTGCCCTCCACACCCCTGTTGCTGTGCTCTAATCCACGGCTCCAAAGCTTTCCGCCACCCGCAGTCTCTGCCCTTGAAGGGGCTTCCTAGTGTGTGGAAACCTTTCCTCCTTCACAGCTCCCTCCCACTGGTGCAGGTCCCATCCCTATCCTTTTGTCTCTGTTTAGTCTTTTTCTTTTGCCCTACCCAGGTACGTGAGGAGTTTCTTGCCTTTTGGGAGGTCTGAGGTCTTCTGCCAGCATTCAGTAGGTGTTCTGTAGGAGTTGTTCCACGTATAGATGTATTTCTGGTGTATCTGTGGGGAGGAAGGTGATCTCTGTGCCTTACTCTTCTGCCATCTTCCCTTCCTGGCGACTTGCTTTATTTTGATATTCACTTTATTGTGGTCGTCTGAACCCATGATATCTTTTTTTCTTAATTTTTAAAATTTTTATTTATTTATTTATTTTTAAACATCTTTATTGGAGTATACTTGCTTTACAATGGTGTGTTAGTTTCTGCTTTATAACAAAGTGAATCAGCTATACATATACATTTATCCCCATATCTCTTCCCTCTTACGTCTCCCTCCCTCCCACCCTCCCTATCCCACCCCTCTAGGTGTTAACAAAGCACCGAGCTGATCTCCGTGTGCTATGCAGCTGCTTCCCACTAGCTGTCTGTTTTACGTTTGGTAGTGTATGTATGTCCATGCCACTCTCTCACTTTGTCCCAGCTTACCCTTCCCCCTCCCTGTGTCCTCAAGTCCATTCTCTAGTAGGTCTACATCTTTATTCCCGTCCTGCCCCTAGTGAACCCGTAATATCTTAGAAGTATACCTGTAACGATAAAGATCTGGTTAATACACTTGTGCTCATTTACATAAATTAGTCTAATTTTCTTAATTGACTAGACCTAGCTGACTTAGTTGAATACAACTGAAAATTAATAGAATACTTTCTAACATCACACATGGACTATTTAGTAAAATTGATTATATTTTGGGACAGAAATCAAGTTTCACCAAATTTAAAGCATTAGAACTATTTAGCACATGTCCTCTGACCAGGGTGGAATTGAACTAGAAATAAGAACCAAAAAGAAAATGAGAAATGCTCAAATATTTGGAAATTAAACAAGTGATTTCTGAATAATCTATGAGTCAGAGAACAAATTACACTGAAAATTTGATATTATTTTGGAATGAATGTTAATAAAAGTAGAACATATAAAATCATGAGGAATACAGCTAAAGTTGTGGTAGAAGGAAATTTACAATCCTATATCCATATACAAGAAAAGAAGAAAAGCTAGAAATTCATGATTCTTTTCATATCAAAACATTAGAAAAAGAACAAATTAAACCCAAAGAATGTGCAATAGAGAAAATAATTTAAAAAGAATAAATTAGAAAACAAATATACAACAGGGAAAAAAAAAAACCAAAAGTTGATTCTCTGAAAGACTAATAAAATATACAAATCTCTAGCAAGGCTAAGCAGACAAGAGTTAGAGAAGGTACAAATTACAATTTCATAGTGGGAAAGGGGATGTTACTATTGCTCATACAGATATACAGGATATAATGTACAACTTTATGCTAATACACTTTAAAATGTGGATGAATTATAAAAATTCCAAGAATGACATAATTAATCAAAATTGACCAAGAAGGGCTTCCCTGGTGGTGCAGTGGTTGAGAGTCCGCCTGCTGATTCAGGGGACACAGGTTCGTGCCCTGGTCTGGGAAGATCCCACATGCCGGGGAGCGGCTAGGCCCGTGAGCCATGGCTGCTGAGCCTGCGCGTCTGGAGCCCGTGCCCCGCAACGGGAGAGGCCACAACAGTGAGAGGCCCATGTACAGCAAAAAAAAAAATTTGACCAAGAAGAGACTACCTGAATAGTGACATGTTAATAAAGATATTTAAACTGTAATTTAAAATCTTTCAACCCACACAAAATCTTCAAGTGCTGATCAGTTTACCAATGAACTTTTAAAAATATTTATGGAAGAAATAATACCAATATTATACAAACACTTGCAAAAATTAGAAATAGAAAAAATAGAGTTGCTATAAGGTCAGTAAAACCTGACAAGAACATTACACAAAAGGGAAACTATAAGCCAATTTTTCTGTATAGCTTTAAAAATTCTAAACAGAATATTAGCAAATTAAATCAGTAGTAAATAAAGAGGGTTATATCAATATGTCTAGATAAAGTTGTGCTTACTCCAGGAATGCAAGTTGATTTAACCTTAAAAACCAATAATATTATTTATTGCATTAATGAGATAAAAGAGAAAAAAAATTTGATCATCTCAATAGATGCAATAAAAACATTTGAAAATTTCAACATCTGATCATTATAAAAACTCTCAGCAATCTAAGAATAGAAGGAAATTCACAAAATCTGATAAATAATATCTACAAAAAATCTTACAGCATACATCACATAATACTTGATAGTGGTGTGTTGAAAGTTTTCTTCTGGCAATTGGTAATGAGCTGAGGATGGCCACTATTGCCACATCTAGACAAAATTGTACTGGAGGTCCTATCAAATGCAATAAGTCAGGTAAAAGAAATAAAAGGAATGAAGATTGAGTAGAAAGAAAGAAAACTTTCATTATATGTAGATGACATAAATGTATATGTAGAAAATTCAAAATAATGGTTTTTTTGAAAACAGATGCTATAAAACTTACTAAGTGAATTTTGCATGACCTCTGAATAAAAAGTTAATATTAAAAATCAATTATGTTTCTATTATTGTGAACAAGCAGAAAATTAAGAGATTAAAGTGCTATAGTTTACAATGCCATCAAACCTGCCAAATATCTAGGAATAAATCAAAAGTTTTACAAGACCTATCCATAGGAAACCATAAAATATAGTTGAGAAAAATTAAAGAACTAAATAAACTAAGTGATATAACTAACATCTTCAAAGATTGGAAGTTTCAATATTGTAAAGATGTCAATTCTTTAAAATAATCTATGGGTTTACTGCAATTCCATTCAAAATCTTCATGGCTTTTGTGGGTATGTCTGCATGGTGTGTGTATGTGTGTGAAAGTGTGTGTATTCAGAAATCACAAAATAATTCTAATATTTTTTTTGAAATATAAAGGGCCAAGAATTGCCAAGATAGTTTTGAAGAAGAACAAAGTTGGAAGACTTATACTCACAATCTCAAGATTTATTTTAAAGCTACAGTAACTAAGACAGTATGGTATTGACACAAGACAAAATAGAGAACAAATAGAGATCTATAAATACGTCCAAACATATATGTCCTCTTGATTCATGACAATGGTGACACTGCATTGCAGTGCAGAAAGGATGCTCTTCAATAAATTATATTGGGTCAATTGGATATTCGTATGGAAAAAAATGAATCTGGAGCTGTATCACACATCATACATAAAAATCAATTCCAGATACATTATAGTTCTAAATGTAAAAGGTAAAAAAAATAAAACTTTATAAAGACAAATTTGAGAATATTTTCATGACTTTAGTGTAAACCAATATTTCTTAAGGAAGATAGAACACTACCCATAAAAAGAAAAAATGCTAAATTGGTCTTCTTTAAAATCAAAAACTTGTGTTTATCAAAATACACCATCAAGAGAGTGAACATGCAAGCAACAGTGTGAAAGATATTTAAAATACACATATTCAACAAGGGACTCTTAGCCATAATATAGAAAGTACTTCTATAAATCAGTAAGAAAAAAACAGACAACCCAAAAGGAAATAGGCATAAAACTTGAACAGGTCTTTCACAAGAGAGGATATCCAAGTAGTCAACAAGCATATGAAAAGATGTTTAGCCTTATTAGTCATAGGTAAAATGCAGATTGAAATCTCCATATGAGAGCTCCACACTCCTGCCAGAATGGCTAAAATGAGAAAGACAGACATTACCAAATATTGGCGAAGATGTGAAGTATTTGAAACTCATACTCTTGGTATGTTCAATGAATCTCTCAGTCATAATGCTGAATGAAAGAAGGCAGACACAAAGGTATACATACTGTGTGATTTCTTTTTTTTTCTTTTTATTTAAAGTCCTGTTTTTCTTTCTTTCTCTCTTTCTTTTTCTTTCTTTCTTTCTTTCTTTCTTTCTTTCTTTCTTTCTTTCTTTCTTCCTTCCTTCCTTCCTTCCTTCCTTTCTTTCTTTCTTCCTTCCTTCCTTCCTTCCTTTCTTTCTTAATTTTTGGCTGTGTTGAGTCTTAGTTGCTGCACGTGGGCTTTCTCTAGTTGCGGCGAGTGGGGGCTACTCTTCGCTGTGGTGCGTGGGCTTCTCATTGTGGTGGTTTCTCTTGTTGCAGAGCATGGGCTCTAGGGTGTGTCGGCTTCAGTAGTTGTGGCATACAGGCTGTAGAGCGCAGGCTCAGTAGTTGTAGTGCACAGACTTAGTTGCTCCATGGTATGTGGGATCTTCCCAGACCAGGGCTCAAACCCTTGTCCCCTGCATTGGCAGGTGGATTCTTAACCACTGTGCCACCAGGGAAGTCCTGATTTCTTTCACATAAAGTATTCAAACGGGTAAAACAAATTGATGGTGGAAGATGTAAAAATGGTTAATTATTATAGAAGCTGCAGGGATGTTCTTGCTGCAGGGATATTCTGATTCTTGACCTGGGTAGTGATTACATGGGTTTATGGAAACGTTTTGTATGATCTCTGCACACTTCTATATCCTTGTTATTTTATAGTAATTATTTAAAATAAAGTTACCACTAAGTAAAGAACTTCAGACAGCTGAGGGGAGGTAACTCATCAGCTTTAAAAGGCTGAAATCTTTGCTGGATAAGTGTAGCCCAGGGGACATTCAACAGGGTGTCTGGGGAGGGGCAGCTGTTGTTCCCAGAACCATTGCCAATGCTTGACCATTATAACAAAATTCATCTGACTCACTTACAGCATTTTGAATGCAACATCCTTGAAAGTGTGACAAGATCTGACTGCCTAGTTCTTCCAAGGCAACAATATTATTTGGGTGTAGGGGGAAATGATGAGGAGGTGGGAAAATGGAGAGTTTTGCTTGCTAATCTAGTGCAGTGTTTCTCCAACTTGAATGTACAACACGCTCACCTGGAGGGTTTGTTACAACGCAGGTGGCTGGGCTCCACTCCCAAAGTTTCTGATTCAGTAAGTGTTATAAACTGAATGTTTGTAGTCCTCCCACCCCAAATTCATATGTTGAAATCCTATCTCCCAATATTAGGAGATGGGACTTTTAGAAGGTAGTTAAATCATAAGAATGGAGCCCTCATGAATGGGATTAGTGCCCTTTTAAGAAGAGACAAGAGAGCTTTCTTTCCCTCTCTCTGTTCTCCACCATGTGAGGACACAATGAGAAGATGGCCATTTGCAAACCAGGAAGAGTGCCCTCACCAGACAGAAGGTCTGCTGATGCCTTGATCTTGGACTTCCAAATCTCCAGAACTGTGAGAAATATACGTCTGTTTTTAAGCCACCCAGTCTCTGATGATATTCTGTTACAGCAGCCTGAACTGACTAAGATATTAGGTCTGGGGTGGCCCCCCAATTTTGCATTTGGGCAAGTTCCCAGGGGATGTTGTTGCTAATGCTGCTGGTCCAGAAGCCATACTTAGAGATCCACTGATCTAGAGCACCTAGGGTGAGTACTTTATGGGGGTACCAAGATGTTGTTGCTGGTGGTGGGGTGGTAGAAACTGGGTCATAGTTTAGAGATATCCAGCTATGAGGCCCAAATTTCATTGCTCACAGCAGGTTCTCCAGAACGTCTCTTCCTCCTCCAGAACTGGATTTCATGAGTTAATTATATGCATTTTTAAAAAAGGAGTTTAATTATAATATATCAATGTCTTGCTCTTACACATCATGAGTTACTATGGGCAGAGAAGCCTTTCTTATTTTTTTAGATAAGAAGTGGATTTATTTAGGGAGAAACACACTCCACAGACAGACTGTGGGCCATCTCAGAAGGTAAGAGAAGCTGAAGGCTTTCTTAATTGAACATCCCTCCCTATGTGTGATTTCATTAGGAGTTTGGCATTTTGAATAGTTCAGCTTGTAAACCCAGGACATCTGTGCAGGTGACATAGTCTCCGTCCCTGGTGATGACTGAACCCCATAGTAAAATGATTGTGACCTGATTTCTATTTGTGTTAGAAAAACTGACTTTATACTTGGCATCAGCACCAGTGTTGAGGGCAAGGGGTGCAGTGGAAATGGACAGGGAACAAAGAGGCAGGAAATACAGCTGCCTGCTTCCCTGTCATGAGGTTTACTATGCAGTACATCATGTGTCTCAGAAAAGACCAGCTGAGTCTGTTACATTTTCCGTCCATCCCCAAATGACTCTTGCTTTGCACATGTATTTCAAAGGCTTAGAGTTGTTTGCAAAACACAGTCCTAACCACAGGATTTCCCATCCTGCAGCTGGAGAGTCTTATATTCAAAAGGGCCTGGGACTTTCCAAGTGTGCAACGTCTTATCTTAACAGCAATCATCTCTCCTCTCTTGGGATTGACTTGCCATGAGCCATCTCTAGCTAAAGACCAGCCATAGTGGCTTTGTCTGTTTGGCCTGGTAACTGCCTTTATATTTGGCACCCCAGTGTTGCCAGCTAAAGAATTATTTCCCCTGTTGTCACCTCCAACCACAGTCACGAGAGGGTCTCCTTTCCCATAGACCTACTCTCTGCCGGTTCTCATCAGTTAAGGTAATCTAGCTTGGGGGCTGGTAGAAGAAACTATTGGTGTCCTGCGCCAACTTCAATCTTTAAGTGTGCCCTCACTGACTTTAAACTACTAGAATCTGCATCTCTGTGCCTAAAGGCTTTCCCTCCCAGAACCCTGAAAATTTGCTCTGCCTTGTTTTAACAGCTGACTGGATGGATGTTCCAGAAACAGCCCTCAATCAGTGACTGTCAGGTATTGGTATATAAATGCCCCAGACCATTTGCTCCTAGGGTGGGATAATTTGTACTGTTTCCCAGAATTTCCCCAATGTAGCCAGTTTGAAAATACATTATTTATTGGTTTCCTTCCAAGCATTGTGTATTCAACAGCTATTTATTGAGTGCCCACGGTTTGCCAGGCACAGTTCTAGACTCAGGATATAAATGATGAGTGAAATTGACATGGTTCTTGCAATCTAGTGGGAGAAACAGATAATAAACAATCACACAAAAATGTATAACTTCAAAGTTGCTCGCAGTCCTATTAGGACCCAAACAAAGTACACGGTGGGTTAACTAAGGGACCTATCTAATGATGCAGTAGTGGAGGAAGGCTCCACTGGGGAGGTGGTATTGAACTTGAGGTCTGAAGGGTGAGAGAGGGTCAGCCATATGAAGAGCTGGGGGAGCAGAATGTGCAAAGGAGTTGGAACAGGAGAGAATTTAGGATGTTCTTGGAATGGAAGGAGAGCTAACAGAAGAAGAAGGAAGAGTGGTACTCAATTAAGTGGGAGAGGCAGATAGGGGTTAGGGAGCATCTGCGACTTTGTAGAGTGCATAGGTGGGTGGACACGTGTGTGTATGTGAGATTATGTTTGCATATGCCTGTAAGCATGTGTGTACCAATGTTTCTTGTGTTTGTGTTCATTCAGTGGTATGTTAGTGAATAGGATGTATTAATATTTGCATCTTGCCTCTGTTTTCATCGTGTTACTTTGCCTCTGTATGTGTGGGTTTGTTTGTATATAAGGGCCTTTGTATTGATGTTTTCAGAGTTTTTGGTATTTATCTATAATATGTATTCATTTATTTTTACCATGGCGATACCTGGGATGGTGGACTTGATTAATTATGTGTGTTTGTGAAAATATATGGATGAATGTGTCATTGTGCATGAGAGCACGAGCACCAGTTTATATACCTGTGTGTGAATAAATTTGCATTGTGTTATTGCATATGTGCATGTGTAGCTGTTTGTGTGTGTGTTTTATGAGTATGGGATTGTATGGCTGTCTGTGTCTCTGTGTGAAGCTCTGGAAATAGTCTTGCCCTCAACCAGACCACAAAATCTTAGAATTTTTATAGCCCACATTTGCTAGCAAGATGCAAACTTTATTTGCAATTACAATTATGACTGATTTTATTTTATATTTTCAACAGTCCTGGCTTTTAAAAATCTGAATTCTAAATACATTATGTGAATGTGTGAATATGTGTGTGCATGTGTTTATTTCTCTTGTTTCCAGTAAGTCAGCTTCAGTAAGGCCAAAATCCTTACCCCTGTATTTATGAGTTAGTATCTTTATTTAGAAGTGAGTTTCAGACCTGGAGCAGAGTAGTTTCCTTAGGCAGCATTTTTTTCTCAGTTCATATCCGAGTTGTAAGAGGATCCAACAGCTTGATTGTTGGAGTCCCATGGATGTTCTCACAGACTGATGTTGTCAAAGAAGTGGAGACAGCAGCTCCCAGGGAAAGAAAGTGGCGCCCAATTCTTTGAGTGGATGCTCTTTCAGCTCCCTGATCCTTGAAACACACTCAAAATAATTCCTGCATAGTCATGGGACAAGGGCTCTGGCTTGACTCTTATTCTTCATGCAGCTTTTCATGTTTGGTGCCCTATTTGTTCTTCCAACTAGAATTGTAGAGTGAGACGAGGACTTATAAAGATCATGCATTCTAGCCTATGCTACAGACTCTTATCTCATACGTGGTTATTCATCTTCAACACATCTATAGTAGGTTGACTGTATTGGTGGCCCCAATTAGTGGCCTCCCAGTATCCATGCTCTTTTTTTAAAAATTTTAATAAAATTCAACATCCATTCATAAAACCGCAAACCTTACCAAACTGGGGCTAGAATTTATTTTTTTCTGTTTATTGGCTGCATCAGGTCTTTGTTGTGGTGTGCAGGCTTCTCTCCAGTTGTGGCGTGCGGATTTTCTCTAATTGTGGCACACAGGCTTCAGAGCGCGTGGGCTCTGTAGTTTGCAGCACATGGGCTCTCTTGTTGAGGCATGCGAGCTCAGTAGTTGTGGCTCACAAGCTTGGTTGCCCCTCGTCATGTGGGATCTTAGTTCCCTGACCAGGGATTGAACCCACACACCCTGCATTGGAAGGCAGATTCTTAACCACTGGACATATCCATGCTCTTTTGAACTCTAATTTCATAGCCCTCTTCCACTCTGTCTCTGGGCTCAGCCATGTGACTTGCTTTAGCCAATAAGATGTTAGGCAACTTGATGCAAGCAGAAATGTGAAAAGCACTTACAAGTGTTTACTTCCTTTTTATTGTTTTCTGTGATCACCTAAAGAATAAGCCCACACTAGCCTGCTGGAAGATATGAGACCACTTGGAACATAGATGAGTTGCTCCAGCCTAGGCAAACTTAGACTAACCATTCTTCAGCAAATGTACAGGCTGAGGACAGACACATCTCACACTGGAGTGAGCTCAGTTAATATCAACCAGCCCAGCACAGATAAACAGAACCACCCAGCCAAATCATAGACCCGTGAGAAATAATAAGTGGTTGTTGTTTTAAGCCACTAGGTTTAGAGATGGTTTATTACACAGCTATAGCTGACTGATACAACACCCAATGGTAGGGTGCTCATTACCACTGGAAGAAGTCCATTTCATTGTGTGTCAACTCTGATTGTTAGGGGTAGAGCTGGAATCTGTTTCTTGTAATTTCTGACTATGCCCTTTGGGTGTCAGTGGAAGAAACCCATTTCTTCTTCCATAATGACCTTCAAGTGTTTGATGACAGTGATCACACCAGATGACCATAACCACCTCCAACCTAGATTCCCCACATCCTCTTCCATCTACCTCTAATGCATTTACTACACAGCAGAAATAATCCTCTTAAACACAGTTAATTATGTCACATCTTGTTAAAAACCCTCCCATAGTTCATAGTTTTTCATTACACTCAGATTAAAATTCAAACTCCTTTCTACTGCCTTGCAGCATTCAGTACTTATTCATCTCTCAACCTCATCCTGATGCACTCTTGTCTTTGCTCACTCTAGTCTTGTCATGTCAGCTTTCTTTAAGTTTCTTGATAGTGCTAAGATTTTTCTCACTTGATGGTTCTCTATCTATCTATCTATCTATCTATCTATCTATCTATCTATCTATCTATCTAGTTTAAGCTCCTGAAACCTTACCTGGGATGAATCCAGTTTTTACTTGTCTTGGGCAAGAAAATAGGGCCAGGACATATTTTCACAGCTTTGACATTCAAAGTGCCCTTGACAGTCAATCAGCATTCTATGACCACAAGCATAGGTCTGCATTTTGAAAGTTGAAATCAAATGAGCATGAGCTTGTGGAAAGATAGGAATTGGAGCTGGGGTGGGGATACTGTGAATCCAGAAATGCCTCTTCTCTTTCCAATAGCAACTTACCTCCCTTCCTTCCATCTTTAGTTATGTATTTCTAGCTTCACCTTTATCAGCGGTAAGATTTCCTTAACTTCCTTCATCTCAGTATGGTTTCCTCTATAAGTGAAGATTATTATGATGACTAGCTCATAGGTTTACTGTATGTATTAAATGAGACATTTGTGATGCTCTTAGACCAGAATCTGGCATATGGTATTTGGTAAGTATTGGCTATTTTCTCTCAAAAGTCATTTAACACTCAAGATAAATTCACATTAATTGTTTAACTTCTAGCAAATAGAATTAAAATCATGTAAAACAACTGATTGTCTAGTTTATGTATTGAGTGCTTAATTTTTAGGAATATAAAATATTTAGAAGAACTTCAATGGGTTTAATAATATTCTTCCTTTCCTTAACCTTATTCTTCTCACAAGACAGTAAGTTCTATCACAAATTCTCTGACCACAGAGAGTTTTCAAGAAGTCAATCTTAGCTCTTGGGGAAAGCTTCCTATAAAATGCATCACATTAGATTCCATAAAAAACAAAACAAAAAAACAAAAAAAAATGCATCACATTTATTGAGCACTTTGCAGTTCTCTCCCCCAATTCTCTCACTACTTCAGCTCATTTGAGCAAGAAAATATTCCTATGAAGTAGATAAGGAAGACCTTATCATTCCCATTTTACAGATGGCAAAACTGAATAAGCTTGGAATCATATCGGTTGGAAGCAAAATGAACTCACTATAGGACAAGCATATTGAGAAAACTGAGAAGAAAATTGAGACAAATTAACACTTTGCCTCCATTCCCTATACTTTTCTAGTTAAATTACCTTGTTTCCTTTAGCTGCTGCAAACTTGGCTTTGTTAGTGCAGACCTGACCTGGATCTGTCCATGTTGTTGCATAGAGGGATGACCTCAATGTATTTGTAGAATCTACATGCTGTATACTAAAAGCCATCCAGCAAATGCAAATGCAAATGCCACAAATGGAAAATGCATTCCAGGTGCAGATCAAAACTGTCTCAGCAAGATAAATAACTGCAGTGGCGGGGACATTGGCTGTCCAGAAACATGCTGAACATCTCTTTGAATTAAAAGCAGAGTGTTTGACCATTTCATGTCTTTCCCATCTGAAAATTTAATCTTCCACGGGGTGGAGGAAGTGATCTGGGTCACTGATTTGCTCAGCCAGATTCACACCAAAAAAAGGCATCATTTGGCTGAGTAGAAGTGACGGGAACCTTGGGAGAGGTGACAGAGTGAGGAGTTAAAACTGGGCACTGACAGATGACAGAAAGGGGGAATTTCAAACAATTGAGAGAAAAAAGTCAGCTTGAATCTGTGGGATAAGCTTCAAAATGCAGGGTGACAATGGCTGGAAAATCTCTCCAAAGTGCAATTTTGCCTGTGCAAATTTTTCCAGCAATGGAGACCATGGAGAGGTAACCTGAGAAACCAGTGGGGTTAGCCAGGGAGCTCTGATGAAAGTCAGTGCAGATGAGGCACCCAGAGAGATGGAAAGAAGGACTCAGCATCAAGAATGACATAGAAGAGATAGCTGGGAAATAAGACGACCGTGTCACGGAGGGTAAACTCACTAGGACCTGAGGGTTAAAATATGTCGAGAAAAGCCTAACACTCATTTTCCAAAAGATGATCTTTAGAAGATCATCTAAAAAATTCTAAAAAGTCTTTTTCTGAGGAGGCAGTAGATCTATGAAGGGATAAACTGGTTTTATGGTACTGATGGGGGAATTGGAGAGACCATTTAAGCCTGAAAAATGTGGAAGAGATCCTGATGAGGGGAAGGGGCATGAACCTCAAAATAGGAGAAGGAACTAGAAGACAGGGTCCCACCTCTCTGCATGATCTCACATCTCACGGTCTCAGGTTCCCAGAGGACTTAGGAACAAGATTCTTGAACGTTGCTAATGAACTTTGGGAGAATTTGTGGAAAAAGGTAAGAGTGGTGGAAGACTGGAGGGAGATAAATGTCATCCCAAATTTCAACAGAGGAGGAGAGAAGTTTCCATGAACGTCCAGATGGTGAGTTTGTTGTTGATCCCCAAATATTCTGGACTAGATCATTAAAGGAGTTCGTTTGTGAACACATGGAAGAGGAAGGTATGATCACAGGGGCTCAGCTTGTGTTCAAGCATAAGCTGTAGCAGGTCAATTCCAATCCTTTCTTTTATAGTTATACACTGATAGACTAAGGAAGTGAATTTGTTGCTAGAATCTGGGAGGTCAGCTGGACACGTGAAAATACATCACACAAAACGTCTTTGGACAGGATGGATAAACGTGGATTAGAAGACAATTAGTAACAGCAATAATAATAGAGTGACATTTATTTGGTGTTTACTATATGTCAAACACTGTTAGGTCTTACTAATTGTTTGGGATCCTTTTGTGTCAGAGTTTCCCAGGAAACAGAACCAATAGGAGATTGTCTATCTATCTATCTATCTATCTATCTATCTATCCATCTAAATTATAAGAAATGGCTCACATAGTTATGGAGGCTGGGAAGTTCCACAACATTCTGTCTGCAAGCTGAAGAAGTAGGAAACCTGGTGGCATAATTCAGTCTGAGTTTGAAGGTCTAAGAATTTTGGTGCTGATGATATAAGTCACAGTCTGAACTGGAAGCACGATGTCTGACAGCAGGAAAAGATGGGTGTCTCAGGTCAAGCAGAGAGAGCAAATTAGCCCTTCCTCCTCTGTTTTTGTTCTATTCACACCCTCAATGGATTGAATGATGCCCATCCACATGGGTGAGGGTGATCTTTACTCAGTCTACTGATTGAAATGTTAATCTCTTCTAGAAACATCCTCACAGACATACCCAGAAATAATGTTTCACCTGTTATCTGGGCAACCCTTAGCCCAGTTAAGTTGACACACAAAATTCACTGTCACGTCTTTGAACTGTCAAACACAAAACAGACTGATGTCAACTTGAAGAGAGATCTCCAGTGAGTCCCAGCACTGTGTCCTTGACCTTAATCAAATCAGCACTGTGATTCCTCTGTCTAAAGATTCCTCCCAGGAATGACACAAAGCTGGATGGAAGGGAGAACAAACACTCTGGATGACAGTCAGAAATGGACAAAGAACTTGACAGGCAGGAATAGTGGACTGAATCTAACATGACAGAAAGTTCCAGGAGTAAACATTCAGGTAGTAAAAAAAACTTCCTGTTCCAGTGTAGAATAAGGGAGAAGTGGTTAAGCAGGTACTTAAATTTAAATGTTACGATTTCAGAAGATGGCACAGTTTGAGTAAAAAATGGGATATTCCCCTGGCAAAAATTGTTAATGAGAGTTCAGGCCATATTAATAGAAGTATAGTGTCTGTAATTTGGGAGGTGATAGTTCTCTGCTTAGCACTAATCACTTCTTACCTAGAGTACCTTGTTTGTGTTTTAGTGACATTACAAATAGGGATGGGGGTAACACTTGTTAATATCACTTCCCTCACTTCCCTGGGTTCCTTTAATGGTTTCATTATCATGCTTAAAAATAATATCCAAATTCCTTGCTGTGGCACTTCTGAATCTTTCCCCTCCCTTACCCACATCTACTACCTCATTCCATACTGCTTCTCCCCTCACTCATTAAATTCTGTTGCTCCAAACAGGCTAAGCATGTTCTTACCTTAGGGCCTTTTCAATTACTATGTCCCCTACTTAAACACATTTTCCCGAGAAATTTCCTTGGTTCTATCCTTCACTTAATTCAGGTCTCTGCTTAATGTTATCTTCTAAAAAAAAAATACTTTTCTGACCTCTTTGTTTAAAGAAGGACTCTGTCATCTGTCCCTTTCCATGCTGTTTCATTTTTCACCAAAACATATAGCACACTTGCCATTATTCTACATGTTTATGTGTTTATTATTGTCTGGGTCCTCATTAGAACATATGCTATAGGAGGGTGGAGACATAATGGTTTTGGTCACTCCTAGCACAATGCCTAATGTAGTGAAGACTCATAGTAGCTGCTCAATAAAAACATGTATTGAATGATGAATAAATAATGAAATTAATGAGCATTCTATAGAACTTATATTTCATAGAACACATTTCTGGCAAATGTTGCATAAGGTTTTTAGTGCTTTCTACTCTGGAAGTAAGGCAGAAGTTTAAAGTAGGGAAATAGCAAAGATTTGGGGAATTTTTCTGATTTGTACCCATTGTTCCTGGCTTTAGTCCCCAATTCCCTTTCTTAGTCCTAAAATTCTCTTCTTAGGAATTCTTTCTTACTTGGGCCATAGAGGTAAGTCTTGCCCTTCTCTTTGGGACCCTCATAGTATGAAGGCACTGTTACCTGCTATCTCTCATCTTCCTGCAGGTCTTCTGAGCTGTGGCACTGAAAGGCACATTGTCACCAAACCTGCTTTTCCCTGTCTGTGAGATTCTTCAGGAGTGAGTTCACTAGCTGATATTCCTCTGGAGAAGTGACAGATTACTGTCTATTTATTCTTGTGTAAGTAATGATCTTAAAGCTTCCAGTTTTATAATGTCAATAAGTTGCTTAGGGTTTCCCTGGTGGCGCAGCAGTTGAGAGTCCGCCTGCCGATGTGGGGGACGCGGGTTCATGCCCCAGTCCGGCAAGATCCCACAGGCCGTGGAGTGGCTGGGCCTGTGAGCCATGGCCGCTGGCCTGCGCGTCCGGAGCCTGCGCTCCGCAACGGGAGAGGCCACAACAGTGAGAGGCCCGCGTACCGCAAAAAAAAAAAAAAAAAGTTGCTTAAATACACATTTAAAAAATACAACTCTTTGATTGCAGGAAGACGGCTCTTGTGTGTGTTTCTTTCTCACAATATTTAACATAAAGCCTGGACAATAGCAAGGGTTGAGGATGTTTTTGCTGGTTCTCAGAATACTTGGGGAAGGCTATCTTAGTTAAAAAGGTGATTCAAATATACTTAGGCTTCCCAGAGAGACCTGTTCGCAAATGGGTCTTCATTCCAGAGACATTCCTTCATTCACTTAACAAATATTTACTGAATATCCCCATGTTTTTTCATGCCCTGGCCTTAGCACATCCTGACTTGTGGCCAGTCTTCATACTTTCTCTTCCTATCGGCTTGGCAAGAAAAAGACCATTCTTCTTTTTTTTGAACATTACAAGACACTTGTTTTATTTAGTATGTAAATTTCTCAACATACATAAAATAAAATACTGTAATTATATTAAACAACCAGTAAGAAGTACAACCACATAGACCCTACCATAACCTAGTTCTTCATAACCACTGTGATGATTGCTATACAATCCTCAGAAAACCTGTAGCAAAAACTAAGATTGAAA
Source organism: Monodon monoceros (assembly GCF_005190385.1). NCBI lineage: Eukaryota > Metazoa > Chordata > Mammalia > Artiodactyla > Monodontidae > Monodon > Monodon monoceros. The sequence continues at coordinate 20,062,232 of NW_021703769.1, read as the reverse complement.
ACTGATTTCTGAAATGTTTGTGTTATGCCTTTTATTTAGGTGCTTACTTTATTCTTTTTAGTATTTTTGAAACAATTTTACTTTTTTAAATTTAAATTTTATTATATATATATATATTGAAGTATAGTTGATTTACAATGTTGTGTTAGTTTCAGGTGTACAGCAAAGGGATTCAGATATAGATAGATATAGATATTTTCTTTTTCAGATTCTTTTCCATTATAAATTATTACAAGATATTGTATATAGTTCCCTGTGCTATACAGTAGGTCCTTATTGTTTATTTTATATACAGTAGTGTGTATCTGTTAATCCCACACTCCTAATTTATCTCTCCTCCCTCCCAAGAAAGGGGCTATTCTTTTTTTTTTTTTTTTGCAGTACGCGGGCCTCTCACTGTTGTGGCCTCTCCCGTTGCGGAGCACAGGCTCTGGACACGCAGGCTCAGCGGCCATGGCTCATGGGCCCAGCCGCTCCGCGGTATGTGGGATCCTCCTGGACCGGGGCACGAAACCATGTCCCCTGTATCGGCAGGCGGACTCTCAACCACTGCGGCACCAGGGAAGCCCGGGGCTATTCTTAAAGAATCACATTTTGTTTTACTCACTGTTCCATTGAACACTGCCCAGAGATGTGATTTAAGTTACAGAAAAGTAATTACTGAACTCAGAAATTACTAAGCATTTTTTTCCTAATCCTCTGGTCTCATCTACTGGTGTCAGTTTGGCTGAGAAACATTTATTGTCAATCACCAGTAATTAACTTCTACAGTGCTCTTGTCACCCGTGGGTAGAGCTAGGTGCTGGAGTTAGACCGAAGGGTTCAAATCCTAGTTTGGCTGTCCACTGACTATGTGGCCTTAATCAAGTTACTTTCTCTGTTTTTTTCAATTTTCTTATCTGTAAGAAGTAGGAAAGTGATAAAACTTCTCTCAAAGGGGTGTTAGGAAAATGGAAGGGGATAGAACATAGGAAGTACCCGACAAGGGTAAGTGTAGCAATTGGTATTGCTCTTGGCTTTTTGGAGCAATATGATATCACCTGGGTGCTGATCAGATGCAGTGGGAGATGGTTTCTGATAGAAAAAAAAAAAAAAAGATCTTCATGGTACAGCCACTTTGGAAGAGAGTTTGGCTGTTTCTTACAAAACTAAAATACTTTTATCATACCGTCCAGTGACCATTCTCCTTGGTATTTACCCAAAGAGTTGAAAACTTATGTCCACACAAAAACCTGTACATGAGTGTTTATAGCAGCCTTATTCATAATTGCCAAGACTTGGAAGCAACCAAGATGTCCTTCAGTAGATGAGTGGATAGACACTGTGGTACAACCAGACAATGGGATATTATTCAGTGTTAAAGAGAAGTGACCTCTCAAGTTGTGAAAAGACAGGGAGGGACCTTAAGTGACTATCACTAAGTGAAAGAAGCTGACTTGAAAGGGCTACATACTGTAAATTCCCACTACATGACATTCTGAAAAAGGTAAGACTATGGAGACAGTAAAAAGATCAGTGGTTATCAGGGGTTGGGGGAGGGATGAGTAGGTGGAGCACAGAGGATTTTTAGGGCAGTGAGAATACTCTGTATGATGTATGCAAGGATGGATACACGTCATTATACACCTGGCCAAACCCACAGAATATAGAACACCAAGAATGAACCATGATGTAAACTACTGACTTTGGGTGATTCTGATGGGTCAATGTGGGTTCATCAATTGTAACAAATGCACCATTCTGTTGAAGGATGTTGGTAATGGCGGAGGCTATGCATGTCTGGAGACAGGGGTTACATAGGAAAAATCTCTACCCTCCCCTCAATTTCGCTGTTAATGTAGAACTGCTCTAAAAACGTCTTAATAAAAAAATATTCCAAGTATGGTTAACTTACTTTTTCATGGTCCTAAATAGAAAGGCACCCAAGACAAGACTATTGAGAACTCTTTCTACAGCATCAAAACCCACATGATTTACTATTATTTTACCGTGTGTGTGTGTGTGTGTGTGTGTGTGTGTGTGTGTTGAGGAGGAGAATACTTTCCTGACCTCCTCATTCTTTAGAGTCTTTATCCAACTAATCCAGAAGGTATGTTGGTTCCAGGCAACAGGGACACATTGGAAATGAAGCCTCAGGGTTTGGAAGGATCCTACATATTCAGTAATTTGTTCATCCATCTCTTCCTTCCTTCCCTCATTATTTCATTCATGATTGATGGATAACTTGGTGATGGACACTGGAGTCCCCTCCTCGGGTTCCCACACGTGTACAAGTAGCTCACAGACCATTTAACATGGCACACATGCCTTGTCCCTTGCCATCACCCACTGCTCGGTACCCCAGCCCTTCCAGATGTGTAGCACTACTTTGAAATTTATTCTTGGGCAAGAGAAACTATTCTAGATTTTAAGCAGAGAAGTGACTTCAAAAAATTAAATGGGGAAGGAAATGGGACTGAAACAGGAGACAGGAAGACAGATGAGTCCCGGTTTCAAAGCCTGGTTCTTTTGCTTCACAATTGTGTAGACCTAGTCTTATTGTCTCTCAGTTTCCCTGTCTTTAAAATAGGGGTCACCAACCCTCTCTCACACGATCAGTACTCGAATTCAGTGAGAAAACAACACACGGGAAGGGGACTGGATTGCCTGGCACAGCTGAGATATTCAATAATGACTTCATAACCTCTTCTTCTTGTAACACTTTATATTTGTGTGTGTGTGTGTGTGTTTTCTTTTTGGCTGTGCCACGAGGCTGGCGGGATCTTAATTCCCCAACCAGGGATTGAAACTGGGCCCTTGGCAGTGAAAACAAGGAGTCCTAACCACTGGACCACCAGGGAATTCCCAACACTTTATATTTTGATTTAAGATAATAGATGAGAAGTGGGCTTCCCTGTGGTTCACAAGAGAACAAAGTGGCTTTATTGCAGCTAATCTTCCAAGAAGACAGAACCAATCATGTTCTCATAGTCTCTGATCCTTGACTCTTTTTTTCTTTCTTTCTTTCCTTTGGTTGAGGGAGGATTTGGTCAGGACGTGGAATCCTGTGGTTCATTTAGCATTTGAAAAACACTCAAAGAGGGTACAGCTAGCCCTGGAAGAGGGGCCAGGAGGGCAGGGAAAACACAAGGAAGAGCCAGGACTCTGAGCCCTGCCATTCCACGGCCACAAATTCCAGCTGCAGCCCTGTTCTTGGCCTGGCCCCATCTGCCCATCTATAATTAAAGCCGTGTCTACAGTTACGCAGATTATAAGGGGAGAGAAGAAGGATGTCAGCAAGTCATAATTTCCAGAATCAAAGCTCTTTCCCCCCCATCTTTTTTCCCTCCCTCTGCTGAATTTGGCAGCAGGATCCCTCAAAAGTAGGCCATGGTGTCCTTTCCTAAAGTTCATTGTGAGTGGGCAAGCAGGGCCCCATAGGCTGCCAAGGCCTTGATTCTGATTCTTGCAGGCAATGGACAGGGAACTTTCCCGAACTTTCCTTGAACACTCACCTCTGGCCAGGGAGGCAAACATTTGTCATGGAAGATTTTTCTTTCTTTTCTTTTCTTCTTTCTAAACAAGAGGTCATAATAAATAAGGAATCATTTGCAAATGTCTGCATATCCAGCCCAATTTTATTTTATTATTATTATTAATTTTTTTTTTTTTGCTGTACACCGGCCTCTCACTGCTGTGGCCTCTCCCGTTGTGGAGCACAGGCTCCGGACGCGCAGGCTCAGCAGCCATGGCTCATGGGCCCAGCCGCTCCGCGGCATGTGGGATCGTCCCCAACGGGGGCATGAACCCGTGTCCCCTGCATCGGCAGGCGGACTCTCAACCACCGCGCCACCAGGGAAGCCCCCAATTTTATTTTTAATTGTAAAGGGCATGTGTGCTGATGTGTATTTTATGTAGGAAATTGGTATAGTGTCAAGCTGGAAGGGTCTTTTCTTTTGGGGTCCTGGGGTTTGAAGGTTGTCTTGGAACCATCAACCTCAGTCCTTCAGTTACAGCGTTCACAGAAGAACTTTTCAGAGACGGAATGCATGAAAAGTATTGGACCTGGGCTGGGTCTCTATTGTTAATGTTATTTTCATAAAAATAACCATGGGCCTGACGTGGCACTGAGTTAGGAGATAGATGGGCCCCTGGGCCGGACAGCTGGTGTTTGTAAGTGAAGTAAAACGGATGTTTTGTTCTCACCCAGACACTCCAAGGACAAAGCTAGTGGCAGAAGCTGAGCTCTGCTGAAGTAAAGAGATAAGATGACCACTCCTGAAGTCAAGGAAAACTTCCCTGTCTGCACATGCACAGGAAGGCTCCTTGGGGGTCAAAAAGGGAGGAGACACCACCCTATCATATGTGTGGACCTGCACCCACAGGTCTCTGCGGTGGGATTCATCTTATGGAAAGTTGCTCACGCATGTTGGGGAGCGTCCTAGGACAGGTCAGGTGTGAAAAAAGAAACAGGATAATTGGCCAAAGGCAAACAAAGACCTGGGAGCACTGTCCTGTATAAGTGATTTAAATCACCTCTTTACTACACTCCTCATTACAGAGGATGCCCATACCCTTTCTGTCTGGGTGTGTATTTCTGTCTTGCTTCTGTCTTAAATAAAACTGCTTCTCGGTCTTCCCTGGTGGCTCAGTGGTTGAGAATCTGCCTGCTAATGCAGGGGACACGGGTTCGCGCCCTGGTCTGGGAAGATCCCACATGCTGTGGAGCAGCTAGGCCTGTGAGCCATAACTACTGAGCCTGCACGTCTGGAGCCTGTGCTCCGCAACAAGAGAGGCCACAACAGTGAGAGGCCCACGCACCGCGATGAAGAGTGGCCGCCGCTCGCCACAACTAGAGAAAGCCCACGCACAGAAACGAAGACCCAACACAGCAAAAATAAATAAATTAATTAATAAACTCCTACCCCCAACATCTTAAGAAAAAAAAGAAACTGCTTCTCTGTGTGCTCTCCCACATGTTGTGCTGTGTCTCTAATAATAAATTTTGTGCCGTTTTTACAGTTTTTGCCTCCTTGAAACATTCTTGCTTTCAATGGGGGGTAAGAGCCAGGGGAACTTTGCTTTTAGCCTCTAGCCCCTGGTGGTCTAGTGGCTAGGATTTCTGTTTCCTTGCCCGAGGCTGAGAGACCGTCAAGAGAGAGACGACCTTCAGGATGCCCAAGCAGTGGGCCAAAGAAGGGACAAAGTCACCACACCAGGGGCTGTAAGGCTGAGCCAACTCCTTACCTGGACTGTTACTTTTTCTGTCAGGACACTCTGCATGCTTGCCATGTATCTCTGACATCATTAAGGTGAAGGCAGGGACATAAAAGTTATAAAGCAAGTTTTGAGAGAAATTTGGATGATAAATAGATATTCTATGAATTGTGGAGGTTTCCTTCACTAAATTACGAGTCTAGCCTGAGAATCGTATGTCAACCTCTTCTCCCACATTCACTCTGATTGATTAGTAGTGGCTACCTGAACGGGATCATTTAAGGATGTCTGCTTTGGAGATGGGTGAGGGCAGAAATGGCTCACGTGCTGTGTTCCAACCAGAGTGAGTCCCCAAGTACAGGCTGGGCTGCTTCCTGATGCTTGTGGGGTCTCCACTCCAACCAGGGACAACCTTCTTACTGTTGCCTGCTTGCCTTCTTCCCCTTCCCCCTTTTCTTCCTCCCCTCCCCCT